>NW_027468848.1:20413366-20503366 GCF_046254945.1 Alosa pseudoharengus | reverse complement strand
TGCGGTCCGAAACTCTCATGGAAAAACTGAAGCATGGCAAATATGATCTTGTTTTCGCTGATCCTGTTTATCCCTGCAGTGAGCTGGTAGCTGAGATTCTGCACATACCCTTTGTGTACTCTCTGCGTTTCTCAATAGCCAACACCGTGGAGAGACTCTGTGGACAGCTGCCTGCTCCACCGTCATATGTTCCCGGCACTATGGTCAAACTGACTGACAAGATGAGCCTCATTGAAAGAATCATTAATGTTGTGTTCTATCTGGTGCAAGACACAACATTTGGTCTCACGTGGAAACGTTATGATCAATATTACAGTGAAATTTTAGGTAAGAGTCATGGTTGACCTCAAAGGTGCACCAAATGTGAGCACAGAGCTTAATTGTGCCATTTAGTGGTCGAATGTAGAACTGCACAAGATACTACAGAGGAAACACAGCATTCTCAATTGATCCCACCCTCACCAATGTCCACCCTTCTCTGCCCTACAGGGAATGCCACCTCTTTCTGTAAGCTAATGGGCAAAGCTGACCTCTGGTTGATTCGGACATACTGGGACTTTGATTATCCCCACCCCATCCTTCCTAACTTCAAATACGTTGGAGGAATTCACTGCAAACCTGCCAAACCCCTACCAAAGGTGAGTCTGAATTCACTCTCTCACACATCTCTTTGTAAGTCTGTTTAATGTGCATTCTTTTGATGAAGTTTCCAAATACCATATCATTAGGGCTGCTTATCCATTCCACTTTCATGTAAAAAGGTATTAATTACCTGATGTTTTCATTCCACAAGGACATGGAGGAGTTTGTTCAGAGCTCTGGGGATGATGGGATTGTGGTGTTCACTTTGGGATCAATGATCACAAACCTCACCAAAGAGAAAAGCAATATCATTGCCTCTGCCTTGGGGCAAATCCCACAGAAGGTTGGTTAGCATCAAAATCCATGGCAGGTCTAACTGTTGAATTTTACCTTTTACCTTTAATGATAAACTGAATTATAACAGAGAGAGTGGCATCACTTTTTGACACATTTGTTCCCCCTTTGCATTACTTTGCAATGTGCAGGGCAGTCATTAATGGAATCCTGCACTGTGAAAATGATGATAGAGGGATATCCAGTGCAATGAAAGGGGCAAATACAAATGCTAGCAAAATGGGGCTTTAATGCTTTGAAGGAGCATCTCAATAGTGCAGTCCACATACAGTAGATGTAGTGTCATGCATAAGGAAGGTTTGTCTGTTGTCCATTTATGGTGCTGTGCTGGTCCTTACCTAACAGGTGTTGTGGAGGTACAAAGGAGAGAAGCCAGAGACTCTAGCTCCAAACACCAGGCTGTACGAATGGATCCCACAGAATGACCTGCTGGGTGGGTGCCATACAGTGATGGTGTGCTACTTATGTGTCCTGTAGGTCATCTGATAGACCATACAACAAAAAACATAACCGTCATGGCATCAAGTCCCAGACACAGCACAGATTAAAAGCTGAATAAATGTTTAAATGACACAATGCAGCAACATTACTTTGTGTGTGTTTGCATTTGTGTGTTTTTGGTAGGACACCCCAAAACCAGAGCTTTTGTCACACACGGTGGGACCAATGGGTTGTATGAGGCCATATATCATGGTGTTCCCATGGTGGGTATTCCACTGTTTGGTGACCAACCAGACAACATGGTGCACATGAAAGCCAAAGGAGCTGCTGTCATCATGGACTTCAACACCATGCAGACCAAAGACCTTGTGGACGGACTGAGGACAGTGATCAATGATCCATCGTAAGGCTTAATTCATCCTCTCCTTGTTGTAGACCTTCTGTCTCAGTAAAGGTGGAATATTTTGATTTTGGTAGAAAAATAATTCAGTGAAAATTATGGTTTAGAGGTAGCCGGGATATCCAGACCAAAATCTAGAAAGATTTAAGGGTCTGGCTATGAGTAATGAAAATGTCCCAACTCGGGTGGCGTCACCAAGCATGCATTAGAAAATATCACTGCACGCAATTGGATAACACTACGACCAATTTTTACTGGCTTATTCCGGACGTTGAAGCGCTGTCGTCATCTGTTTAGCTCGCCTCTGGCCCGCCTACAGTATATCAGATACACCGATGTGATTGGTGCAGCTTGGTTCCATGGGCATAGGTTATGAGCGTCGTTACTCATTGCCAGAATGACTCGCTGAGCAAATTCAAATTGTGCTCTCGCGAGAACTCTGGATTTCCAGGTTAGTTCAGAGGTGCAGTCTACAGTTAATTAAGTGATTTTAAACCAACAATGACCTGCACATAACGATTATTTTCTGTTGTAGATAAATCAGTCAATTATTTTCTCTGTTCCACAGGTATAAAGCCAGTGCCATGAAACTGTCAAAAATACACCATGACAGACCCCAGACGCCAAGGGATGAGGCCGTGTTTTGGATAGAACATGTGATGCGCCAAAAGGGGGCAGAGCATCTAAGAGTACAAGCCCATAACCTCACTTGGTACCAGTACCACTGTCTTGATGCATTCGCCGTTCTGATTGGGATAGTTATACTGATTCTCTTTGTGGTTTACAAGACTTGCCAGGTTTGTTTCAGGAGGTGCTGTTTAAGATCAAATCAAAAGAACAAACAAGAGTGAATAAATTTTATAGGATTTTTTATTTGCATTTTCTCAGTGTATTTGGGGAGTTTTAAAACCAGATCTGGCTCCAAATAGCTGCAGCACTGTTTATACCTTTTATTTACTTGACCTTTTATTTACTCAACCTTTTATTTACTTGACCTTTTATTTACTCAACCTTTTATTTACTTGACCTTTTATTTACTCAAGTTTTCTTGAGCTGGTGTCAAGGGCTGTTTTTCTCTTGCTCTGAAGTCATCTAAATGATTGTTTTTTATAAGTCCATTCCATCAGGTCATTCCCCATACAATACCTCTGACATAGACACAGACACTGATCCCTTTTCTTCAACTCGTCCTCCATTCTCCTTAAAGACTGGCAGCCTAAATTCACATACAATAGTGGAAAACCACACACACATTGTAATGCCTTTATTAGGACTTTAACTCTGAAGAATTTACAGATCCAAACATTGATGGAAGTATACAAGTTTAGAGAGGTCTGAACAAACAGAATGCTTTGTGCTATACATTTTTTCGCCAACTATAACACCTCAATAATACACATTGCAATCCAGAGCTTGATGCTTTCCATACCAAAGCTGCAACTGTTACTTCCCTGTGCTTTCGCCAACAGTCACGACGGGTGTGGATGTGTTAGAGTGGTGTGGTAGCAGTGGCTCCTGCCGCCATGTTGTGTATACACACACACACACACACACACACACACACACACACACACACTGTTACTGGTCCTCTCCCTCCCATATATTGCACTCTCTATCAAGGCCTGATAACATCAGCACTGTCTACCCAACCCTAAACACCTTAGACTTTCATTAGAGGTAGAACTACTATTAGACCTTAGTGCTTATACAGAATTTTACATGGACATTCCAATACAGATTACAGTCAATATGTACCCCTATGTTAGTATTTATAAGAATGTATGAACCCTAAGTAACAAGTGGAGGATCATTCTTTGTTTATTGTGTTTCCTATTAGATAGAAATCATCAGACTATTGCACAACCATTCTAACCTACAAACTATAGCTACAAATATCGGTGTGTGTCCATAAGTGCAAAAATGGCAATTTCAGAGAATTTGATCATTAAAGTTTTAAGCTATTGCCCTTTTATGCTTTTATTTACTATTTTTTGCTTTTGTTTATGGCAAGTACCTTGAACTGACCCTGTGTATGAAATGTAAACTTGCCCTGCTTGTCCAATCATCCTCACACATCTTTGTGGAGCATCTTTGTTGATGACTATATTCATACTTTATATGAAATATGATGTCTGGTTCTCATGGGCCAACTGATTTATGATGTCTGAGATAACATCTGCTTAAATCTGCATATTTTCCCTTTAAAATAATTAACACAAAACAAATAAAAGTTAAGTTCAAAATAAAGGGCAACTGCATTCCATGCACATAGCAGTCATAGGCCTGATATTGTCAACCCACTCGTTCATTTACCAGTGTCTTTTCCGAGGTAGTACGGCCTCATCTTCCAGCCTCTTTGGGAAGTGGCGGTGGCGTGTACCAATGCATTGAAAGCATAGATAGTGATCCCTACTCTTGCTTGTTTGTCTGCACAACTAAGCACCTGTAACTCAACAGGTAACTAACACCGTACAAGCATCAAGTGGGTTTGTTTTTAACAGATTTTAAATGCAAAATGCAAAAAATAAATGCAATATTAGACTTGTCACATACCCAAACACACTGTGCCTTTAAGTCAGACGGACCCCTGCACAAAGTTCATGCTATTTAGTAAATGTTTGAACAAAACTGATAGTAAATGTTGAAACAAAGCTGCCAAGAGATACAGACACCGTTGTTCCAAACCTGCTGGATTTGCCATCATGAAAACCAGACAATGTGCTATTTTAGTCCTTTTTGCACTGTGCGTTGTACCTACGGTAAACTGTGGGAACATCCTGGTCTGGCACACTGAAGGAAGTCACTGGATCAACATGAAGCCTGTGCTGGACACGCTAATTGAGAGAGGTCACAATGTCACCATGCTGTTTCACAATGTCTCAATGTTCATTGATCCCAAGGAACACGCACAGTACAACTACCACCTGTTTAATGCATCCATCGACATCTCTGAAATGCTGGAGTTTTTTGAGGAGTTCTTCAACTTTTCTCTGTATGAGCTTGGCCATTCGGGTTATGTGAAAATCTACTGGAAGCTCCATGAACTCATGATGAAAAGTTCAGACTTTGGCCTTAGAATGTGTGATGGCATTCTGCGGTCAGATACTCTCATGGAGAAACTTAAGCAGGGAAAATATGATCTTGTATTCGCTGATCCTATTTATCCCTGCAGTGAGCTGGTAGCTGAGATTCTGGACATACCCTTTGTGTACTCTCTGCGTTTCTCAATGGCCAACTCCATGGAGAGACTCTGTGGACAGCTGCCTGCTCCACCGTCATATGTTCCCGGCACTATGGTCAAACTGACTGACCACATGAGTTTCACTGAAAGGCTCCTCAATGTTGTCTTCTATCTGGTACAGGATGCTATGTACAGCCTTATGTGGAGACCATATGATCAGTATTACACTGAAATTTTGGGTAAGAGTCATGATCAACTTCAGAGGGGCAATAAGTCGGAGTGCAGTACATCATGTTCAGTGGGCAACCATGGAACTGCAAATAGCATCCAGCTGATCCCACCCTTACAACTATTAACCCCTCTCTGATCCCCACAGGGAAGCCCACCTCTTTCTGTGAGCAAATGGGCAAAGCTGACCTCTGGTTGATTCGGACATACTGGGACTTTGATTATCCCCGGCCCATCCTTCCTAACTTCAAATATGTTGGAGGAATTCACTGCAAACCTGCCAAACCCCTACCAAAGGTGAGTCTGAATTCACCATTCACATGTCAATCTGTTTGTGCTCTTTTTTTTATTATTATGTGGTGATCAGTATGATTAAGGTTACGAGCATAATGTTTTCATCCCACAAGGACATGGAGGAGTTTGTTCAGAGTTCTGGGGATGATGGGATTGTGGTGTTCACTTTGGGATCAATGATTGCAAACCTCACCAAAGAGAAGAGCAATGTCATTGCCTCTGCCTTGGGCCAAATACCACAAAAGGTTGTATATTCTTATCAATAATGTGAATAATTTGTTTAAACTCTTTCTAAACCACAAAGGGGCTTGCAAGTTGTTGCAACCCGCTTTAAAGGAACAATGCAGAAATTTAATCTGGACACAGAATAAAATCAATATTGTGTTAGGATTGTTTTGAATATGGCCTTCATTTGTTGTGCTGTATACTTGGTCCTTATGGCCTTACTTAACAGGTGTTGTGGAGGTACAAAGGAGAGAAGCCAGAGACTCTTGCTCCAAACACCAGGCTGTACGAATGGATCCCACAGAATGACCTGCTGGGTGAGTGTCATTTTTATGGGAGGCAGACAGTGATTATTGATGTGTCCTGTTGTTCATCTGATAGATTCCAACACTTTGCGATCATGGAAATTAAGTCCCTGGAAAACTATGCTGATGTTACAATGTTATGCATTGCAATATAGGTAATTGTCGATTAAACAGTAAAAAAACAGTCATCCTATTATTTAATGAAGTCACAAAATGATATTTTTCACATCACCAGGACACCCCAAAACCAGGGCCTTTGTCACCCATGGTGGGACCAATGGGTTGTATGAGGCCATATATCATGGTGTTCCCATGGTGGGTATTCCACTGTTTGGTGACCAACCAGACAACATGGTGCACATGAAAGCCAAAGGAGCTGCTGTCATCATGGACTTCAACACCATGCAGACCAAAGACCTTGCAGATGGACTGAGGACTGTAATCAATGATCCATCGTAAGGCTTAATTTATCTCCTTATTGTATATCTTCTCTCTCTAAATACATTAAACATTTTGATATACATTGGTGAACTGATACAATTTTTGGTTGAAAATTGATAAATTAAATTGTGGTGCAGTCGCTTATCAAATAAATACTTTTAGACCTAAAATAATAATATTAGATCTGCAACCAATGATTATTTTCATTGTAGATTAATCTGTCGATCGTTTTGCTCGATTCATAATTTAGTTGTTTGTTCTAAAAATATTGCAGTGTTTTCCCAAGCCTGAGATGACATTGTCAAATGTTCTGTTTTATCCACAACCCAAATATATGAATTTTATATGAGGAATAGGGAGGCAATAACTTAATAGTTAATGTATTAATCCATTAAGTGTTTTTGCTCTATTATAAATCATGGATGATAGTAGGTCCTGTTTTCTGTATAGTATGTCATAGTTCGGACAAATGAGAAGGTTCAAGAAAACAAGGATAATGTCCTGAATCAAAGAACCAAACTGTGTAAACAGCATTTTATTATGGTACTGTGTATGCCTATGTAGGCGCCAGAAAATTCAGCATTTTAATTTTTGTCAACAAAATAATTTACTGCATATGTGTTCCACAGGTATAAAGCCAGCGCCATGAAACTGTCTAAAATACACCATGACAGACCAGAGATGCCAAGAGATGAGGCCGTATTTTGGGTAGAACATGTGATGCGCAACAAGGGAGCCAAGCATCTTAGAGTAGAAGCCCATAACCTCTCTTGGTACCAGTACCACTCTCTTGATGTGTTTGCGTTTCTGATTGGGATAGTTCTACTGGTCCTCTTCACCGTTTTCAAAACTTGCAAGTTTTGCTTTAAATTGTGCTGTTTGAGATCAAGTCTAAAAAACAAACAAGAGTGAATGATATTTGCACTGAATTTGTACATGTCTTTTGTATGTGGTACAGTAGATATAAAACCTAATCTTGTTCCATTCTTCAGACATGTTTAACCATTTTAATTGTTGCTTGTTTATGATGACCAAATTCTGATCTGTGTAATGCATACAGATTGTGCTTTATTCACAATTCAAGATTATTTTCTTCTCTCATGGAACATTTATGAAGGCTACACCATTAAATACTAACATTATAGTGCAATAGCAGACATACGGTCCATTTCACAAACAAGTGCCAAAACAAGTACTATAAAAGGACATAAACACATTCAAATACAGCTGCTAATTTCACTTACCTTATGTCTTGAATGTGACATTCATTACCAGATAGCAAGGGGTTTTGTGGTCCGCTGGTGTTTTGCTCATTGGTTTTCCAGCCATCCATTATGGGTGGCCTACAACAACGCACCACCATTTTGCAAATTGTGGAACAAACCATTTTTACTTTTATTTAGTTATACTTCTTCATATTAATAATATTTTCTGTTTTCACCCTAATGTTCACAACAAATTAAATTAAAGATGATGGTGGTCCAGCAGCGGATTATAAGTGGCACTCTAGACTTTTTACCACTCAGGTATCTTTTTGTGTGTTTAATTGGAATCCTGTCTATTAGTATTTTATGACTGCATATAGGCCATACATGTCTATATTGTCCTAAAAATAAATAAAAGTTCAAAATACCAAGCAAATTGAGGTCCTAAGTTACTGGTTAGAGCTATGCATATGGTAAGGTCTGTAAAAAAAGAATCCATTTGATGGTTATGTTATGTTATGTTAAATGTTACATATGATTAGCATGTGCAGACAACCAAACAAAACAGTGATTACTATGTAATCTTACCAATATACAGTACATGCACCCCATGGGCGGATTATGAACTTTCGGGCCCCTGGGCCCAGATGTATTAAGGGCCCCCCACTTATTGTCGTATGTGGGAGGGGGGGTTTGGGGGTCCTCCCCCAGAAATGTTTTAATTTGTTTGATGTGATTTCCTGTATTCTAGTGCATTTTGGGGATGGCCAATACTAAATTTAATCAGATTCATAGCCTACATCCTGATTTGTTGATATTGAGGCAATGATTCCATGCAAAGGCTTGGGCTTTCAGGGCCCCCTGACCCCTTGGGCCTGGGCCCGGTAGGCCCGTGCAGTAATCCATCCCTTATGCACCCTCATCTCTTCCCAAAGAGTCTGGAAGGGGACACCCCACTACCTAAATGGAACAGACACCTCTTCAACTAGTGCAATATCAAACATACAGCATACCTATAGACCCTTTCAAGAGAGTTCCATTATCAGCATCATAGTTGGCCCCACAAGACTTCCTTTTTAACATTCCATATGTTATCTTAATGCAGAGGAAGTAGATTGGGGCCCAAATAGAACGTTCAAGCATTGTTTTTGTTTTTATTGTTGAAAGGGTCTATACACCCTTTCAAGAGAGTTCCATTATCAGCATCATATTGGCCCCACAAGGCTTCCGTTTTAACATTCCATATCTTAATGCAGAGGAAGTAGATTGGGAACCAAATAGAACGTTCAAGCATTGTTTTTGTTTTTATTGTTGAAAGGGTCTATACAGTATACGTACGTACCTATATTCCTTTTGTCATGCTATCCTCTGTTCACACAAGTACATTATCTTACCCATGCTCAAAGTTCAAGCTGTTGGGTAAATGATTGCAGGGAACAGATGACAGCCAACAGTCAGTTAACAACATCATGCTGGATTTGGCATCATGAAAGCGGGACAATGTATTATTTTTGTGCTTTTTGCACTGTGCGTTGTAAACACGGTAAACTGTGGGAACATCTTGGTCTGGCACACTGAAGGAAGTCACTGGATCAACATGAAGCCTGTGCTGGACACGCTAATTGAGAGAGGTCACAATGTCACCATGCTGTTTCAGAATGCCTCAATGTTCATCGATCCCAAGGAACACGCACATATTTTTTGATGAATGGATACACTTTTCTTTGTATGAGCTTGACCATTTCAGTTATGGGAGGATTTACTGGAGACTTCCCGGACTCCTAAGCAAAGATTCCGAACTTGGCATTAGAGTTTGTGATGCCATTCTGCGATCAGACACCCTTATGGAGAAACTGAAGCAGGACAAATACGACCTTCTATTTGCAGATCCTATTTATCCCTGCAGTGAGCTGGTAGCTGAGATTCTGGACATACCCTTTGTGTACTCTCTGCGTTTCTCAATAGCCAACACCATGGAGAGACTCTGTGGACAGCTGCCTGCTCCACCGTCATATGTTCCCGGCACTATGGTCAAACTGACTGACCAGATGAGCTTCACTGAAAGACTCGTCAATTTTGCTTTCTATCTGGTGCAGGATGCTGTGTACTACAGTGTATGGAGGAAGTATGATGAGTATTACGGGGAGATTTTGGGTAAGAGGCTTATGATTTTATGAGCCTAGTTAATGGCTTAAAAAAGTTATTTGTTTTGATATAGTGAAGGTGCCCCCAAAGGCTATGCTATACAGGTGCTGGTCATATAATTAGAATATCATCAAAAGTTGATTTATGTCAGTAATTCCATTCAAAAAGGGAAACTTGTATATTATATTAATTCATTACACACAGTACACAAATGTTAATCTATTTTACTTTTGATGATTATAACTGACAACTAATGAAAATCCCAAATTCAGTATCTCAGAAAATTTGAATATTACTTAAGAAAAATACAAAAAAAAAATTTTTTTTTTAGAAATGAACTGAAAAGTATGAGCATGTACAGCACTCAATACTTAGTTGGGGCTCCTCTTGCCTAAATGACTGCAGCTATGCAGCGTGGCATGGAGTCGATCAGTCTGTGGCACTGCTCAGGTGTCATGAGAGCCCAGGTTGCTCTGATAGTGGCCTTCAGGATTGTTGGTTCTGGCGTATCGCATCTTCCTCTTCACAATACCCCATAGATTTTCTACGGGGTTAAGGTCAGGCGAGTTTGCTGGCCAATTAAGAACAGGGATACCATGGTCAGGGGCGGACTGGGATCAAAAATCGGCCCTGGCATATTTGGCCCAAGCGGCCCTCAAATCGGTCGGGCACACCTAATTAAATACAAAATCTTTGCATTACCCTTGAATATGCATATATTTTCAACTGCCATGGAGCACTGAAAGTGATGTAGGCCTCATTGGTTATTTCTCTGACTGGTGAGGTAGGCATGGAGCATATGATATATTCAAGTAGGCTAACAAGCAATTATTAAAGAACAGTTTCTGCTTGAATTCAAAGTATAATTTCAAATTATTTAATGGGCTACAATTGACAGCAGCACCAAAAATTACTGAAGCCTATGTGTAAAGAGTTAAATTACCCAGATTGTCTTAGACATTAATGTAATTTATACCAGTTATCACTGTAAGACAACTGAAACAACACAAAATAAACAGGGCTGTTGCTGGAAATATTTTATTCCTGTAGGCTATACTACCTATCTACATTGCTGGTACATTTTGGAACAGTACAGCTACATGAACTAATTATCTTTAGTGTCCAGCCTATCGTATAGGTTATATATACTGTAGCTTAGTTGGCTTGTGCATGATGTGACGTTTTGTAACCTACATTTCCGTCAGTCTACAGTCTTTTAGCCCTTCTTTACCATGATAACCCTTCCAAGATAGAACCCTTCTCTACTTTGAGAGACCAACCACCACTCATGCCATCGATGTTTAATTTTGGGCGTCTGACGGAAACTGATCAATCTGACCAACAATTAACGTCGATTTGACACTATTTTGCTGTCCGGGTTTGCAAATCATTCATTTAGAAAATGTAAGTTGCGTTATTTGTTATTATAATCACAGCACGGCCTTACTATGTTATCATTAGGCTACCATATCATTACATTATCGCAATTTATAAGTCATCATAATCATCATAGTCAGCATGGCATGTCACAGCCTACCTGCTCCACGGAGTTCTTATCATGTATCCTCAACTAGGCTCGCTGCCCCTTGCTCTGTATGCTTGTATACATCCTCGTTCAAACTCAACGAACTTCAACATGTTGCTGACATATGCTAGCCTACTTGCAATGTTGTATTTTTGAAGCTTCTACATTGGTGATAATTTTGCACAATTGTCACTACCGGCACCCGCCGCAATTTCGTGTAGGTAACTTTGATTAACTTTTGACGCGCTCACAGAATCCTGGCTCTGAGCCAAAATCGGAAGGGTGGGGCCTGACGTGAGCCGTTATTGGATCAGTCCAGTGTTAATATTGAAATGTAACCAACGGGCCGCTGATTGTCCTTCCTCTGGGCCGATCGTTGGCCAAAATAATTAAATTATATAGCCTATTCTATCGGCCCAAAAGGTGCGTCGGCCCACCGGGAAAATGCCCGGTATGCCAGATGGCCAGTCCGCCCATGACCATGGTCCTTAAACCAGGTACTGGTAGATTTGGCACTGTGTGCAGGTGCCAAGTCCTGTTGGAAAATGAAATCTGCATTTCCATAAAGTTGGTCAGCAGCAGGAAGCATGAAGTGCTCTAAAACTTCCTGGAAGATGGCTGCGTTGACCTTGGACCTCAGAAAACACAGTGGACCAACACCAGCAGATGACATGGCACCCCAAGCACTGACTCTAGCTGCAGTCCACTCTTTGTGAATCTCCCCCACATTTCTAAATGGGTTTTGTTTCACAATCCTCTCCAGGGTGCGGTTATCCCTATTGCTTGTAGTTGTACACTTTTTTCTACCACATATTTTCCTTCCCTTCGCCTCTCTTAATGTGTTTGGACACAGAGCTCTGTGAACAGCCAGCCTCTTTAGCAATGACCTTGTGTCTTGCCCTCCTTGTGCAAGGTGTCAATGGTTGTCTTTTGGACAACTGTCAAGTCAGCAGTCTTCCCCATGATTGTGTAGCCTACAGAACTAGACTGAGAGACCTTTTATTTAAAGGCCTTTGCAGGTGTTTTGAGTTAATTAGCTGATTAGAGTGTGGCACCAGGTGTCTTCAATATTGAACCTTTTCACAATATTCTAATTTTCTGAGATACTGAATTTACACTCATTATCATCCATAAAATACACCCTGGATTACTGTATTGTTAGACCGGAGTTTCCCTTTGATAGTTCATGCATGTATGCAGGTTGTCTCCACACATGTCTTTAATACAGCATGCATCTCCTGCTAGCACTGTTTGTGTTGGATAACATGATGCGCTGTAATAGCATTTTTTAGATTAGGGCCCCTATCGTGCACCCGGCGCAAAAGTGGCGCAAAAGTGGCGCAAAGCGCGACGCAAAGCTTATTCTTATCTTAAACCCGGTCAGTGGCGGATTTTGCGCATTGCACTCTACTTTTATTAAACCTTGTGCCAAGGGGTGTGGCAGAAGTTGTGGTCTGGCGCATGATCCAAAAATCGCTCTCTTACATCCTCTAAAAATCATTACACCACTGACCAAGAAAAACCTGGTCTATAGCGAATGGCGCATATAAAGCACAGCTGAAGATGCACTGTCAAGAGATGTGAGCAGCAACTCTTCTGCAGGTAATATCCTTAGGATTTTTATTCAGTCATTCAAACATTATTAGGGGAAGTGTTGCTGTTTTCAGGCTATGTTTTCAATGTTTTCCTTGTCAGTCAATAGTGAAAGTAATTAACTGTCTTGTTGTTGACTATGAGACCACGTTAAGTTACTTTCACTTCATCTATGAGTTTAAATAATAGTGCATATGCATGTAGGCTATACTCTGCTAGTCACAAACAGGTTTTAGTAAAGCAAGGTTTATTGGAATCCCTGTTCCATACAGTCTCGCGTGCAAGCAGATTTGTTGAAATGTCTATCAAAATACCAATGTGCTGTTTGAAGTTGCGTTGCTTGCTGTTAAAGGGAATGACAGATGTCACTCTCATTGGCTGAGAGGATATTATGCCCAAACACCCAAGACTGATTAAGAAACAGAACAACCCTTTTGAACAATGCACCCGACGTTTGATAACAAAACCACCCTGAAGGTGGACTGGACACACCTCTACATAAATGTATTTAAGCTTTTTGCCACTGACCATGCATTTCTGATCACCAAAATAGGGCCCTAGGAGTGTTCCCCGCTGATCCCACCCTTACCACCGTTAACCCTACCCTGATCCCCACAGGGAAGCCCCCCTCTTTCTGTGAGCAGATGGGAAAAGCTGACCTCTGGTTGATTCGGACATACTGGGACTTTGATTATCCCCATCCCATCCTTCCTAACTTCAAATACGTTGGAGGAATTCACTGCAAACCTGCTAAGCCCCTACCAAAGGTGAGTCTGAATTCAGTGTGTCTGTGCAGCTCTGTTTGAATTGTTCTTTTTGCTGATTTAGTTTTTCTTCACCAACATGTGTCAGGATTATGTAATTTTAATCATATTTTAAAAACCTATTTTACACAACACAACACAAACGTTGTCAGTGTTTTGCATGTAAGTAGTCAGACATGTAATTTTTTCATCTCACATGGAGGAGTTTGTTCAGAGCTCTGGGGATGATGGGATTGTGGTGTTCACTTTGGGATCAATGATAGCAAACCTCACCAAAGAGAAGAGCAACATCATTGCCTCTGCCTTGGGGCAAATCCCACAGAAGGTTGTATAGCATCAGTCTCCATGACATGTCTGACCATTTCAAATATAATGTACTTAACAATGTTTCAAGGCATCCTATGCAAGATTTTTACCTGAATATAACAGGTTCGAAGTTATTTTGATGGTAAACAACTTGTAACGTGAATCGTGCACCTAGAATAGCTAGCAGCACCCTGCACACAGAGAACCAGCCTTGCAATTTGGCTGTTAGTGCCCCGAGAATCGTGAAACATTACCTATTCAGTAGAAATGGCTCTTTGGAGATTGTCTTCACCTGTTACTAGGCCTTCAGATCCAAAACAAATGCATATAGTACATGTACTGCTGTCTGGGGGGAAGGGCTCAAGCCAGAGCAATATTTACAATGACAAAGTAAAATACAAATACTCCGTGCCTTTAGGGGAGCCCTATAACCAGAAACTGCATTGGATGTCTTCAAACACATGGAGGTGGTGGAGGTACAAAGGAGAGAGGCCAGAGACTCTTGCTCCAAACACCAGACTGTATGAATGGATCCCACAGAATGACAGACAATTGTGTCCTGTTGTTCATCTGAAACCAAAAACACTTTATTGTCATGAAAACATAAATGTTGATTACATTCATCCATAGGTCAGTCTTGGTGAAAGCATTTGTTAATCACTGTTTAATCAACAACATGAAACGAGCAAAATTACACTGCCCGTTTTCACATCACCAGGACACCCCAAGACCAGGGCTTTTGTCACCCACGGTGGGACCAATGGGTTGTATGAGGCCATATATCATGGTGTTCCCATGGTGGGTATTCCACTATTTGGTGACCAACCAGACAACATGGTGCACATGAAAGCCAAAGGAGCTGCTGTCATCATGGACTACAACACCATGCAGGCCAAAGACCTTGCAGATGGACTGAAGACTGTAATCAATGATTCATCGTAAGCTTTGATTTCTTTTTATTTTAACATGTGATATCTGGTCAGTATAGATAACACACAGTAGATTTGCATGTTAGATATTGGTAGGTGCATAGAGTAAATATATATATATATATATATATATATTGGTGTTAGTTGGTGAATTGGTGGTATGCTGTCTCAGGTGAAAACAAACAGTGAAATATAGTGGTGTAATTCTGGCTGTAAAACTTTTATTGCCCACAGGTATAAGGCGAGTGCCCTGAAACTGTCCAAAATACACCATGACAGACCAGAGACGCCAAGGGATGAGGCCGTGTTTTGGGTAGAACATGTGATGTGCAACAAGGGGGCCAAGCATCTAGGAGTAGAAGCCCATAACCTCTCTTGGTACCAGTACCACTCTCTTGATGTGTTTGCATTTCTGACTGGAATAGTTCTACTGGTCCTCTTCACTATTTTCAAAAACTTGCACGTTTTGCTTTAAATTGTGCTGTTTGAGATCAAGTCGAAAAAATAAAAAAGAGTGAGTGACATGTCTTTGTACGGTAGACCTATAACCTGATCTTGTTCCCTTCTTCAGACATGTTTGTGCTTTATTCATGATTCAAGATTATTCTTTGTCTCATAGAAAATGTATTAAGGCTACACCATTAAATACTAACAAGTATAGTGGAATAGCAGACATCCAGTCCATATCACAAACAATTGCCAAAACAAGTACTATAAAAGAACATAAACACATTCAAGTACAGCTGCTAATTTCACTCACCTTATGTCCTGTCCTGAATATATGAGATTCATTACCAGATAGCAAGAGGCTGGTGGACCACTGTTGGCCCACAGGGGGGAGATCTTGCCTTTGCTCATTGGTTTTCCAGCCATCCACTTCTGGTGCCCTACAAAAACGCCCCACCATTTGACCAGTTCTGGACCAAACAATTTTTACATTTATTTAGTTATGCTTATTCATTTTAATAATCTTTTCTATTTTCACCCTAATATTTACAACAACTTAAATTAAAGATGGTGGTGGTCCAGCAGCGGATTAGAGTTTTTACCACTCAGGTATCTTTTTGTGTGTTTAATTGGAATCCTGTAGTATCTACTACAGTAGTATTTCATGTCTGTATAGGCCATAAATGTTTATATTGTCATACAAATCAATAAAAGTTTGAAATACCAAGCCAATTGATATCCAAAGTTATGTTATGTTACGTTACGCTACGTTACGTTGCGTTATGTTAGGCTATGTTATGCTATGCTAATGTTGCAAATGATTAGCATGTGCAGACAACCAAACAAAACAGTGATTACTATGTAAATGTACCCTGCGCGGTTCAGCCCTGCACACACCCGGACTTGAACCCGAAAACAGCAGCACCTCGGATCGGGAGTCAAGTGTGCTGGCAATCGAGCTAAAAGCCCAGGCTGCTAGTTTTCATGTCTTGCTCTTGAGGCGTCAGGGAGTGAGGTTTACTAGGGCTGTCAACAATATCGCAAAAGCTACCGGTACAATTTTCACAAAACTTCTTGGAAAGATTTAGCACAGGCTAAGGAAATCCCATACATGTTTGGACCCGATCAGACTGAAAGGGAACATTTTCCATATTGTAGGCTATTCTCGCAATGATCGCGAAAGTGAAACGTTTTATTTTAAATGATGAATTTGTGCAAGCCTGTGTCATTTCTTTCACGTCTTTCAACATAAATAATGCATTCATATGCTAGTAGTAATGCCAGAAATGACCGTGTATAGGCCTCTTAGAAATGATTGTTGCATCTTGCATATTATTTAGATGCGCACTCAATCGCGCATCCATGCAGGCAAAACGTGATCAAATGTGGCGACGTTTACAATACGTGATAGCCTACAGTTAATGTGAATCGCGGACAATAACCAAAGAAAGGAATTTACACCTCCATTCACCAATTAAAGGCTGTAGGCCTAGGCCTAGTGTTTCTACATGTGGCACAAAACGTCATTTCTGTCAGAAGGCAGTCTTTAATGCATACAGGGGTAACATGAGGTGAGTCAGACAGAAGAGGGGCCTGTCTTAGTAGCCTATTCCTGAATCCTGTCCCTTTCAAACTACGTTAAAATGGTGTGATTAGCCGCCAGCATAATAAAATCTAAATTAAAAGACAAAATCTTATATGGCTCCAAACCTATGAGTCTAAGCCTTAGTTTAAAAAAATCTTCAGTTGTAAGTGATAATTAAAGAACCACATTCTGTGTAATATAGAGGTCATCATAAGATACTCTAGTTTGTAATTTCTTTTAAAGTATACATTTTGAACACAAATGGAGTCACGGGTCCAGGGATGGACCAGTGAAGTTGCTTCTTCTCCACCCTTCTCTTTTCACAAAACTCACCAGGGGGGGGGGGGGGGGGGGGGGCATCTGTGTCCAGGGGTTCATAATCAATCCATGCCATGCCTATGTCCGTCAAAAGTTTGGAATAACCTAATTGACTGACCTAACTAACGACTTGTTTGTGATTTTTAATAATAGTTTTGCATGGTAGGAAATGTATTGAAATTCTGTTTGGGGGTCCCTCAGACCCCACCACAGATTTGGTCCCCCCCAATGTTGACATCATGACTACGGCCTTGGGTCACCCCACTTACAGCGGGGGAAATAAGTATTGAACACGTCAACATTTTTTCAGTAAGTACAGTATACTTCCAATAAGGCTATTTGGATGAAAGTGTTATGTGTAATAAAGTGGAATGACACAGGAAAAAAAGTATTAAACACGACTAATGAAATTTCTGAAATACTTTGTGGAAAAGCCTTTATATGTGATGACAGCTTCAAGGCATTTCCTGTATGACGAACTAATCAGTCACAGTCAATTTCAGTTCAATTGGGATTTTGGCCCATTCTTTTAAACAGAGTCTTTTAATATTGAAGATTACAGGGGTCCTTCTTGTGAATCCTGATCTTTAGTTAACTTCCAAAACTGTTTCATTTGATTTTATTTTAAAGGTAAACTATGTGGTAATGGCAATTTCCTTACTGTTTTCTCGGTTTTTGCTTCTTTTTCGCTGGCTCTGTCATGACGAATGCCTGAGAAACTCCATCGCTACCTTTTTCTAGCCGGTGCCTGGCGTGTATGTGTATTTGAATGCAGTAAAGCAATTCGTTACACTCGTTATACTTCGGCCCGCCGGCCCACAGTTGCAAGGGTGGTTTTTCTGCTCACAGGCACTAGGGGGAAGCGAGACGGACACCATTCAACCCGAAAAAAGTAATATAACCATTCCAATGACTCTGAAGCTGTTAAATGAAGGTAAATTAAGCTAAAAAAACTTGCATGTTAAGCTAAAAAACCTGCATAGTGTGCCTTTAAGTCAGGGCCTTGATTTCCTTTCTCTAAAACCAATTGAGAGTTTCCTTTGCTGAATGTTTTGGATCACTGTCCTGCTTGAAGGTCTAGCCATGTCTCATCCTCATCATCCTGGCAAGATTCCCCCAGAACAAAATGACTCCATTCATCATTCCTTCAACTGTATGAAGTCTGCCAGTACAATGAAAAACAGCCCTACACCATGATGCCTCCACCTCCAAACCTCACTGTTGGTATGGTACAGTAATTTTAGGGTGATGCACAGTGTCATTTCTCCTCCAAATATGGTGTGTAGTATGACCAAAAAGTTCATCCAAAAAGTTACATTTTGCTCTCGCATGACCAGAATACATTCTCTTAGTATTTCATAGGCTTGTCCAAATGTTGTGTAGCAAACTTTCAACGAGCTTCCAGGGGCGTCGGACTGGGGGTAAAACCAGTACTGATTACTAGGGCCCCACTATTCCCCTACTAGGGGAGGGAGGGCCCTTGAAAAGTCTGTAATATATTTTATTATATTTATTATGAGGGCCCATCAGGACTGCCTATGCATAGGGCCCAGGATCTTGTGCTACGCCCCTGCGAGCTTCAACATGTTTTTCTTCAGTAATAGAGTCATGCAGGGGTGAGCGTGCATAGAGGACATGGCGGTGGAGTGCATTAGGCCTACCTTTGATTTTCTGCTGCCTCATTAGGCCTACCTTTGATTGTATCTGCTGCCTCCAAGTCTTTCTGGAGCTTTCTCCGAGTTGTCCTTGGCTACTCTTTTGACTATCATTCTGACTTCCTAGTCAGAAATCTTGCGAGGGCCCCAGCCATAGCGCAACTGGCTGGGGCACCTGCACCGTATGCCGGCAACCCGGGTTCGATTCCCGCCCCGTGGTCCCTTCCGAATCCCACCCGACTCTCTCCCACTCACTTCCTGTCATTCTCCACTATCCTGTCAATTAAAGGCATAAAAGCCAAAAATATATACTTAAAAAAAAAAAAAACTCAGATTGTTTGTTATCAACTTGTAACTGGCTTAAAGGCCCCCTAGCGGTCACATATACAACATATATTTTTTGTCATGCTAAAAATAGTACATTATCTTACCCATGCTCAAAGTTCAAGCTGTTGGATAAATGATTGCAGATCAAAGATCACATCCAACAGTCAGTTAACAACATCATGCTGGATTTGGCATCATGAAAGCGGGACAATGTATTATTTTTGTGCTTTTTGCACTGTGCGTTGTAAACACGGTAAACTGTGGGAACATCTTGGTCTGGCACACTGAAGGAAGTCACTGGATCAACATGAAGCCTGTGCTGGACACGCTAATTGAGAGAGGTCACAATGTCACCATGCTGTTTCAGAATGCCTCAATGTTCATCGATCCCAAGGAACACGCACAGTACAACTACTATCTGTTTAATGTATCCATCCCCATGTCTGAAATTATGGAGTTTTTTGATGAATGGATACACTTTTCTTTGTATGAGCTCGACCATTTCAATTATGGGAGGATTTACTGGAGGCTCTACAAAATCTTGAGTAAAGATGCCGAACTTGGCCTCAGAATTTGTGATGGCATTCTGCGATCAGACACCCTTATGGAGAAACTGAAGCAGGACAAATATGACCTTCTATTTGCAGATCCTATTTATCCCTGCAGTGAACTGGTAGCTGAGATTCTGGACATACCCTTTGTGTACTCTCTGCGTTTCTCAATAGCCAACACCCTGGAGAGACTCTGTGGACAGCTGCCTGCTCCACCGTCATATGTTCCCGGCACTATGGTCAAACTGACTGACCAGATGAGTTTCACTGAAAGACTCATCAATTTAGGATTCTATCTTGCACAGGATGCTATGTATCACAGTTTATGGAAGAAGTATGATGAGTATTACAGCGATATTTTGGGTAAGAGGCAATGTTTTGAGCCTATTTAATTGCTTAAAAAGTTTTTTATTTGTTTTGATATGGCGAAGGTGCCCCCAAAGGCTATATGCTATTCAAATTTAAATGTAAATTCTCAAACGAAAATGTACACTCATTATAATCCATAAAATACACCCTAGATTATTGTTAGACCGGAGTTTCCCTTTTAGGACAGTGCATGCATGATCTATATGCAGGTTGTCTCCACACGTGTCTTTAATACAGCATGCATCTCCTGCTAGGACTGTTTGTGTTGGATAACACACGCTGTAGCCTAATAGTATTTTCATGTTAGGAGTGTTCCTCACTGATCCCACCACTGTTAACCCTACCCTGATCCCCACAGGGAAGCCCACCTCTTTCTGTGAGCTAATGGGAAAAGCTGACCTCTGGTTGATTCGGACATACTGGGACTTTGATTATCCCCGCCCCATCCTTCCTAACTTCAAATACGTTGGAGGAATTCACTGCAAACCTGCTAAACCCCTACCAAAGGTGAGTCTGAATTCAGTGTGTCTGTGCAGCTGTTTGAATTGTTCCTTTTGCTGATTAAGTTTCTCTTCATCAACATGTGTCAGGATTATGTCATTTAAATCATATTCTCAAATTATATTTTACACAACACAACACAAACGTTGTCAGTGTTTTGCATATAAGTAGTCAGACATGTACTTTTTTCATCCCACAAGGACATGGAGGAGTTTGTTCAGAGCTCTGGGGATGATGGGATTGTGGTGTTCACTTTGGGATCAATGATCGCAAACCTCACCAAAGAGAAGAACAATATCATTGCCTCAGCCTTGGGGCAAATCCCACAGAAGGTTGTATACTGTAGCATCAGTATCATGTCTGACCATTTCAAAAATAATGTAACAATGTTTCAAGGCATCCTGCAAGTTTTTTACCTGAATATAATAGCTTCGAAGTTATTTTGATGGTAAGCAAATTTGTAGAATGAATTGTGCACCTAGCAAAGCTAGTAGCACCCTGCTGACAGAGAACCAGCCTTGCAATTTGGCTGTCAGTGCGTCAAGAATCGTGAACATTACTTGTTCAGTAGAAATGGTTCTTTGGAGATCGTCTTCGCCTGTTACTAGGCTTTCAGATCCAAAACAAAATGTACAACCTTAAATCAGAAAAAGTTGGGACGTTGTGTAAAATGCGATTAAATGTATAAATGTAATAATCTGCAAATCTCTTAAACTCATATTTAGTTTGTCAAAAGGATACAGACAACATATAAAATGTGGAAAATATATGTTTATTTTGAATTTGATCCCAGCAACACATTTCAAAAAAAGTTGGGATGGGTGTAACAAAATGCTGGAAAAGTTGTGTAATGAATGATAAAGAAAAGAAAAGGAGGAATGTTTATAACTGCAACATGATTGGAAAAATAGTATCCCAGTGATGCATCCTCTTAGAAAAAAAAAATGTAGGGTTATTTATCACTCTGTGTAAACCTGTGTGCACAAATGATGAAACAGTGTCATTGTAATGATCTTAACATGAAATTGTGAAGTATTTGGGGAGTTTGTCATCCACAGTACATAATATCATTAAAATATTCAAAGAATCCCGAGAAATCTTTGCAAACTAGGGATAAAGCTGAGAAACAATGTTAGATGGCCGTGGTCTTTTGGAGGTGCATTAGTGCCTACAGCATGCATCTTGCACATCTGGCAAGGCATAATCAATTCTTAATGATGTATACAGGTTTTGAGCAACATATACTGACATCCAGGCAATGTTTTTCTCCAGGGAAGACCTTGAATTTTTCAGGAAAACAATACCAAAATGAATTTTGCACATATTTAGCAGGTGAGGTAGTCCAGGTGCGAAAATGAACTGTCTGCAGTCCAGACCTGTTAAATGAGGTGCATCATGGAATGGAAAACATGATTAAGAATACCTCATGCTGTTGAGCAACAGAAATCCTTTGTCGGACAGGAATGGGAGAACAAAACTCTAACAACTGGTATTCTCAGTTCCTTTAAATATTTACAGAATTTTGTTAAATGAAGAACTTGAATGAAAAGGTGAAGCAGCACAGTGGTAAACATTCCCTATCCCAACTTTTTTTGAAACGTGTTGCTGGCATGAAATTAAAAATGATCATATATTTTCCATGGAATTGTCAAAATTGAATATGTTGTCTATGTCCCTTTTGCTGCTAAATATGGGTTTACAAGACTTGTTTATTATCACATGTTTTTATTTGCATTTTACACATCGTCCCAACTTTCTCTGATATGGGGTTGTGGTACATGTACCGATGTCTGGGGGAAGGCCTCAAGCCATGAGCAATAATTACAATGCCACCAGAAACTGCATTGGATGTCTTCAAACAATGAACATGAATCTTGTTTTTCTGAAAATGTATCAATTTTAATATAAATACTGTATGTAAAAATGATTTTCATCTATGTATTACAACATGTAAAAAATAGAACAAGACGAGTTTAAATTGAAATGAATCCTGTCACTAATTTGAATATATACATACTTACAAGGTATTGTGGAGGTACAAAGGAGAGAGGCCAGAGACTCTTGCTCCAAACACCAGACTATATGAATGGATCCCACAGAATGACCTTCTGGGTGAGTGTCATTTTTATGGGAGACCGACAGTGATTATTTGATACAGTTGTGTCCTGTTGTTCATCTGGCACCAAAAAACACTTTATTGTCATGGAAACGTAAATGTTGATTACATTCATCCATAGGTCAGTCTTGGTGAAAGCATTTGTTAATCACTGTTTAATCAATGACATCAAACGAGCAAAATTACACTGCCCGTTTTCACATCACCAGGACACCCCAAGACCAGGGCTTTTGTCACCCACGGTGGGACCAATGGGTTGTATGAGGCCATATATCATGGTGTTCCCATGGTGGGTATTCCACTGTTTTTTGACCAGCCAGACAACATGGTGCACATGAAAGCCAAAGGAGCTGCTGTCATCATGGACTACAACACCATGCAGACCAAAGACCTTGCAGATGGACTAAAGACTGTAATCAATGATCCATCGTAAGCTTTGATTTCTTTTTACTTTAACATGTGATATCTGGTCATTATAGATAACATACAGTAGATCTGCATGTTAGATATTGGTAGGTGCATAGAGTAAATATGCCTATTTTGGTGTTTGTTGGTGAATTGGTGTGCTGTCTCAGGTGAAAACGAACAGTGAAAAATGGTGGTGAAATTCTGGCTGACTTTTATTGCCCCCAGGTATAAGGCGAGTGCCATGAAACTGTCCAAAATACACCATGACAGACCAGAGACGCCAAGGGATGAGGCCGTGTTTTGGATAGAACATGTGATGCGCAACAAGGGGACCAAGCATCTAAGAGTAGAAGCCCATAACCTCTCTTGGTACCAGTACCACTCTCTTGATGTGTTTGCGTTTCTGATTGGGATAGTTCTACTGGTCCTCTTCACCGTTTTCAAAACTTGCAAGATTTGCTTTAGAATGTGCTGTCTGAGAACAAATCAAAAGAACAAACAAGAGTGACTGATATCTTTACTGATGTTTCCTGTTTATGTACTTGGTTCTAAAAGCTGATACCGTTTCAAGACATGTCTTCATGGCAAGCGTTGGTGGCCAGTGTCTGATCTGTGTAATGCATGAAGGTTGTGCTTTATTCAAGAATCAAGATTACTGTTTTTCCGTTGTAAAATTGGTCTTGGACATAAAGGGTGCCAGCTTAAATACATCTGCAGTGCAATAACAGACATAAAGTGTATATTACAAACAAGTGCCGACAAAAAAACCGAATGAAGTTTATTCAAGTAAATGTCGTGTAGGGTTTCACTGACAGAGGGTTGAAAGAACTTTTACTGTATAACTATTTTGGTATCTTTTTCTGTGTTTAACCCTTGTGAGATGTTCATATTTTTGTTATACAGCCAATGTTCCCGGATCTGGTGGACCCATCACATTATTAGGCTTTTAAATCAATAAAGCCATAACAATTTTTGTAAAAATACTTAACATATTTTTACTTTAGCTCAATTACCAATATATATACAGACATAATTTATGGTTCATATTTGCCATTTACCCCTGTGAGATCACATTTATGAACATATGATCGTTTTCATTTTTTTGTAAAAAAAAAAGGTAAAAAATAGAAACAAGACTTTTGATCATTAATGGTGCTTATTTCTTAGAACTTAATCAGAACAGGTGAAATTGCTTGAAATGTAAAAATTTTGTAACTTTGTGTTGGAATAGCAGGTGCAGAAGGACAACATTCCCGCACACAGAAACCTACACTCATGCCTACACGCACACATACAGACGCACAGACACACACAGAGACACACAGACACACACAGAGATGCACAGACACACACACGCATGCCTGCACACGCACGCACGCACGCACGCACGAACGCACACACACACACACACACACACACACACACACACAGCAGGCCCAGTTAGGAGGACACCGTTACTGTAAGGTACATAGCACCTACAATTATTACACTCGGGTCCAGTAGACCCGAACACCTCATATGTAATAGTTATGTGTAGGGGGGGTGTACTGTGTGCAGTCATTGAAAATAAGTTTTTATGTATTTTTCATGTTATTTACAGAAAATGAGCTATGGCCAATGACTTTGAGTTAGAAGAAATAATAAATAGCATAATTTTTCTTTTAGCAAACATTAAAAATGGGTCCCACAGACCTGAACACCTTACAAGGGTTAATTGGAATTCTGTAGTGGGAGATGTTCATAATATAGCTGTGTAGTATAGCTTTCTCAAAAAGACCATCCAGAGAGGGGGATGCTATCTCATAATTAATTGCTGTGTCCACCAGTCTGCTGATCAGTCAAATAGCAAGTCTTTTTTCAGTGTTTAGAATGAGATGATGGTCATCACAACATTGAACAACTTTCTAACCTCTAACTATAGCCTGAAAATGGCATTGTCTGTATCTATATGTCTGTGTCCTCAGAAAGCTTGACAATAAAAGGTCTAGGATGACTACTTGTATGATCATTTGTATACTGTAATATGAAATATTATATTGATACTTGCTTGTCTGCTCAGCTCCAACATAAGCATCAAGTGATTCTTGTTAACAGATCCAAACTACAGGCAGCATTCAATATATTGTATACTTACATACTGTATTCCTAGATCAGATTACAGTAACCTCTGCTCACACAAGCACATACCTTACAACCCCCTTACTGCTCAAAGTTCATGCTAATGAGTAAATTATTACACAGAACAGGTCACAGCCAAGAGTTAGGCTACACATATCACTGTTTCTGGAATACTGCCATCAGTTGCCATCATGAAAGCTGGACAACGTGCTTTTCTCGTGGTTTTTGCACTATGCGTTGTACCTACGGTAAACTGTGGGAATATCTTGGTCTGGCACACTGAAGGAAGTCACTGGATCAACATGAAACCTGCGCTGGATGTGCTGATTGACAGAGGCCACAAAGTCACCATCCTGTTTCAGAATGCCACCATGTTCATCAATCCTAAGGAACACACACAGTACAACTACCACCTGTTTAACGTCTCCATTTCCATGTCAGAAATAGAGGAGGTTTTTGACGACTTCATGCAATTTTCTCTGTATGAACTCGACCATTTCAGTTATGTAAGGATTTACTGGAGGCTCTACAAAATCCTGAGTAAAGATGCCGAAATTGGCCTTAAAATTTGTGATGGCATTCTGCGGTCAGGTGCCCTCTTGGAGAAACTGAAGCAGGAGAAATATGACCTCCTGTTCGCAGACCCCCTTTTCGCCGGCAGCGAGCTCCTGGCTGAGATTCTGGACATACCCTTTGTGTACTCACTGCGTTTCTCACCGGCCAACTCCATGGAGAGACTCTGTGGACAGCTGCCTGCTCCACCGTCATATGTTCCTGGCACTACGGTGAAACTCACTGACCAGATGAGCTTTACTGAAAGACTCGTCAATTTTGTTTTCTATGTGGTGCAGGATGCTGTGTACCACAGTGTATGGAGAAAGTATAATGAGTATTACAGCGATATTTTGGGTAAGAGCCAATCGATTGCTCACTTCAAGTTGCAGGAGCACGTCCACAGACCTTGTCTTATAGTCTGCAAATTGGCAACTACACAAGATACTGCGGTGCCCGTAGCACATCCTTTTGGACAGATTATGCATGCTCTACATATACAGTATTTTTTCCACCATGTGTCTCTACATGTATCTCCTATTATTACTCCTATATTTTCAGATAAGGAAACATACAGTTTTCCTGGCTGATTCCACCCTACTCTGATCCCTACAGGGAAGCCCACCTCTTTCTGTGAGACATACAGTTTTCCTGGCTGATTCCACCCTACTCTGATCCCTACAGGGAAGCCCACCTCTTTCTGTGAGCTAATGGGCAAAGCTGACCTCTGGTTGATTCGGACATACTGGGACTTTGATTATCCCCGCCCCATCCTTCCTAACTTCAAATACATTGGAGGAATTCACTGCAAACCTGCCAAACCCTTACCAAAAGTGAGTCTGAATTCAATATGTCTGCACAGGTCTGCTTGAATTGCTAATTTTGCTAATTTAGCTTTTCCTCATTGGCACAAGCCAGGGATAGGGAATCAAATATCACATTTGACGATTGATTACTAATACTAGGTTTATCTGTAGTCCATTACTAGCTGTCTGTATTCTGAAGTAGTCAGACATGTAATGTTTTCCCAACAAGGACATGGAGGAGTTTGTTCAGAGTTCTGGGGATGATGGGATAGTGATTTTTACTTTGGGATCAATGATTGCAACCCTCACCAAAGAGAAGACAAACATCATTGCCTCGGCCTTGGGGCAAATCCCACAGAAGGTTGTATAGCATCTGTATCCATTGCAGGTCAAATGATTCCAAATTTTGTTTGAAGTTAAGTAAGTAATGTTCAGCCATCTACATTTCTGTTTCTGTAGGGGTGGGACATGTCTCCACTCTGGGAGAGATCAATCCTAATACTAACTCAAACCCATAAACACAATGTGTTCATTTTGAAGCAGCAAATCAATAAATACATGAGCACACTCCCCACTTTCTTGGATCTAAATTGGCCTCTCATTTAATGTGTCCTTACCTAACAGGTGTTGTGGAGGTACCAGGGGGAGAAGCCAGATACTCTTGCTCCAAACACTAGACTGTATGAATGGATCCCACAGAATGACCTGTTGGGTGGGTGTTATGGAAGACAGTTATTATTATTTCGTACTGATGTCTCCTGTTGTCTGATAAATTACACACTAAAACACTTTGCATTCATGGAAAGTCCCTGGAAAAGTAAATGCTGATGGCATATTGTCATCCAATGTATTTACATTAAATGATGAAACCATAATAACTACTACTATTTGATGGCATCAAAATACAGCAAAATTACAATGTTCACCAGGACACCCCAAAACCAGAGCTTTTGTCACCCACGGTGGGACCAATGGGTTGTATGAGGCCATATATCATGGTGTTCCCATGGTGGGTATTCCACTGTTTGCTGACCAGCCAGACAACATGGTGCACATGAAAGCCAAAGGAGCTGCTGTCATCATGGACTACAACACCATGCAGGCCAAAGACCTTGTGGACGGACTGAGGACAGTGATCAATGATCCATCGTAAGCTTTGATTTCTTTTTATTTTAACATGAGATATCTGGTATAGATAAACATACAGTAGATTTGTTAGATATTGGTAAGTAAAGGTACAGTAGACCTATTTTTGGTGTTTGTGAATTGGTACAGTTGTTTCAGGTAAAAACAAATAAAAAATAATGTTTTAACTTTGGCTGACTTCTATTGTTCATCTGTTCCACAGGTATAAAGCTAGCACCATGAAACTGTCCAAAATACACCATGACAGACCAGAGACGCCAAGGGATGAGGCCGTGTTTTGGATAGAACATGTGATGCGCAACAAGGGGGCCAAGCATCTAAGAGTAGAAGCCCATAACCTCTCTTGGTACCAGTACCACTCTCTTGATGTGTTTGCGTTTCTGATTGGGATAGTTCTACTGGTCCTCTTCACCGTTTTCAAAACTTGCAAGATTTGCTTTAAATTGTGCTGTTTGAGATCATCAAATCGAAAAAACAAACAAGAGTAAACTATTTCATTTCATTTTGACTTTTGAAGCACTGTACCCTTTATTTATTTTGTTTACTTCAGCTTTTGTTGAGAGCTGCTTTTCTGATGCTTTGAAATCCTTTCTGTAATTTGTTGATTTTGGCTCATATTGGTGGCTGACTGACAGTGACTGATGATTGTATGTAGGCCATGCATTCAATGTTTTATGAAGATTGTTCAGGTTATAAGCACCTCATTAAATATCTAGTTGTTGTTTTTTTAAAGTAAACTATCAGCCTACCAGCTCACTTCCCCGTACCTCAATGCCTCTGACGCAGGAACTGATCCCCATGATAGCAAGCATAGTCGGCCGGATACTGCTTGAGTGCTGGCACTGTTGGTGGAAGTCCGGGTCAGCTGAAGAACCGTTTACCTTGAATTGATCAAGCCTGACATGCAGTTGAGCTGATTGCTTTGTTTATTAGGCTACTTGTCCCGATTGTGTGATGGGCTACTGCAAGTGCTCGACGCGGCAGAAGGATGTAGGCTACAGCGTGGCCCGATATTAAAGGAGACGTAGATCAGAATCCTTTTCCCCATTGTCCTTCAAGATGGGTAAATTTCACACGGGTAACCAACAGGAAATCTAAAGCCTACAGCAAAAAGAGGTTTGAAATAAACTCTTTTGTTATCTCAAGTCCTACCATTTATTTATAACAATTAACTGAGTTTGAAAGTCAGGCAGTTCTAAGCAGCGTGTCACCCATAGGTCATTAAAACATTATGGTTGTCTCTATGTGTCAGGCAATATAGGCCACATTTCATCAAGAGCAGGGGTGTCAAACATACGGCCCGCGGGCCGGATGCGGCCCGCTAGATGGTTTAATCCGGCCCAGACTTGTAGAGAATACATTTCTGACGATGTCAACAACAACAAAAAATCTCTAACCCATTCCTGTGAGGAGTTATGAATTTTCAAGGAAATAACCGAAATGCTCAATTCAGCCGCTAGGCGCAGCCAAAAAACAAAAAAAAAGTTCGGAATTGACTGGTCCTGTGCTGTCAGTTTGGCTACATTGTCGGGAGAAAAGCAGGCGTTGCGACAAAATTCAGAGACAAAGTGCAGCCTGCAAACGGAGGACAAGATGTTTGGGCATTTTATTGTATTTTGCACCAGGAAGTGTTGTGTTGTAAAACACTAAACTTGGATCATGTTAACGTGTGGTTGTGCAAACTGTAAATTTAATCAGGTCGCGAGGTCTGACACCGTCAGTTTGACTGTTTTCTTAGTGATAATGGCATTCTGTCTGGCTTACCATACCACGCTGTAGTACGGTGGTTAAGCCGAGGTGCCGTACTCAAGCGTTTCTTTGAACTACGAGAGGAAATTGGACAGTTCTTCGAGAAAAAAGGCAGACCAGTAGCAATTTAAATGCCCGGAATGGGTGCAGGATCTGGCCTTTATGGTGGATAGCCTATTACACAGCACCGCCACCTATAGCCTACAAAATTATTTGATCTGATGTAACCTAATCGTATCAGTTGATCGTATTGCTCATGCACTGCTAACTTATGTTTGTTACATTCATTTTATTTTTCATACATTTGCACATTTACATTTTTAAGGCAGGATGTTAACTTTCTTCATATAGCTCCCACTTGAGTTTAGTGTGGTGAGTTGGTTCAGGTGGTCAGATGTAAAAATGTAGGCCTATCCACTCAACTATAAAAATAAACCAGTTGTTTATGAGAGTGAAATGCATTTTATTTCAATTTCATTGGCCTCTCTGAATAAATGTGTAATAATCTATAAATGATCTGAATAAATGTGTAATAAATAAATATACAATATGTGATTATGTAGGCTACAAATGTAGACTGTAAAGCATAGCCTACTGAAAAAAACTAAGCTGGAGATTTGGAGTTGTCAAAGGATGTTTTGCAATTATTTCACTGGTCCGGCCCACTTGAGATCAGATGGGCTGTATGTGGCCCCTGAACCAAAATGAGTTTGACACCCCTGATCAAGAGGGAAGAATGACAAATGAATTAATAATGATAATGTTAAAAAAGAACAATAAAAGAGAGAGAGAGAGAGACTCTTCATATATATTAGGACTCGATGTAAATTAATGAAAATGTTTTTTGGCTGACTTGTATTATATTATATGAATGATAAAAAGACTATTCCAGCCTATCGCATAGTATTTTTTTTATCCTATCCGGCATGATATTCCACACCACCTGGTGGCGGTATTGAAATTATGTCTATAATGTACCTTCATATATGAAGTAGAAGAGCGAGGAGAACAGAAGTAAACAGAAGTGATCTTGCTCAAGTGTAACGAGATGGATATTGATGATGAAGATGATGACTGGAATGTCAGTGCAGAATCTTCAGATATATTTGTCATGGGTAAGACCAGAGCCCGTTTACATTCTCTGGTAAACTGACTGTAGCCTATTGCAAGGGAGATAATTAACGTTCATTCGGACAGTGTCTTTTGAGCATCAAAACTAAAGTCTGTCAGTTTTGACCTATCAAAAAGTCTCTTTGGACGTAACTTGACTAAGGCCGTTCATGAGCGTAACATTTGTCATACTTGACTATAGGGTCGTCGTCCAGTGATCCTGTCAGCGAAGCCCCCTCTTCCTCCAGGGTTATCTTGCATTTTGACTTGGACTGTTTTTACGCACAAGTGGAAATGATCAGAAACCCTGCATTACGCAACAAACCTTTAGGTAATCAAATAATAAATCTGACTTTTTTCTTTTTTAAAATGTATTTTGTGTGTGTGTGTGTGTGTGAGACTTTGTGTCAGTAGCCTTCTTTCTTAATTTCACTCTGTTTTTAGGCATTCAACAAAAGTACATCATTGTCACTTGCAACTATGTGGCAAGGGATCAGGGTTTGACCAAACTGATGTCAGTAACAGATGCACTAGAAAAATGTCCTCAGTTGGTGTTGGTCAAAGGCGAGGATCTCACTCACTACAGAGAGATGTCTTACAAAGTAACAGGTAGGCCTAATATTAAACTGTATTAATGTCACCATGACACTTAAGATGAAGGTGAGGATAATATTCACTTCAATATTCACATCTTCAATAATCTTGAAAAGCAGCCGTCTCTAGGCCTGGCCAAGGATAGGCAGAGCCCACCCAGACATTGTGTCTTGCCCACCCAAACATACAAACACACAGTGACAACATTTCAATAGAATTGCAAATTGTTAATAATTATCAATCACAAAAAGCCTTCAATATGGAGAAACATCTGATTAAACTCCCTTTCTGACGTCAGTCAATTAGAGCCAACCAATCACAACACGGGTTACAGGTGCTATTGCTGTCTTCTGTAACCTATAATGAATGACAGTATCTTTTAGGCTTATGTCTAGGCCCTAATTAATGCCTGTAAGTCTACATGTAGCTCAGCCATTCAAAAGTGACATATCTTGATGCCCATACCTAAGTGAGGTGCATTATTAACAGCTGATCTAGGTCAGGATGTAGTAGCCTATAATCTAACCAAACCTGATATATTTCTGCGAGAAAAAGACAATATTGTCTGACTATTAGCCTAATAATAGCCTATTTAGCCTATTTTCCTGTGTGTCTGTGTGTGTGTGATTCTTGGTTTTGGACTTAGAGGACTCGTAGGCTTTTTTATTTCAAGATCACTCATCACAAAGCTTTAAGATAAAGCAGGAAAAGAGGAAATAAGGACTTATCCAGTTAAAAGCTATTTTAGTGTTCTTACCAGCATTACACAATATGTTTTCCCATATTTCTGAGACCAGTTGGAGCAGTTTCATGTCTGTTGCTGAGAGTTTTGGGCGTCAAGACATCTATCTTGTAGGAGTTGTTTTGCGTGCATAAACTTTCATCTGACAGTTCAGTTGGATTGCCTGAAGCTATTTGAACAATGGTGTTAAAAGTTGTGGTTTATCATTTTATAAATGTATATCTTCAGATGACGACCTTTTTCACCAATAAAACAAGCAAATTGTGTCTATTTGCTCCCACCCACATTAACATTTAACACAACTTGAATCACTTTACTCAGTTCTTGAATAATCATTCCATCTGCTGTTTAGCTTAGCCTATTTGCCAGCTAGCTAGCTGATAAACGTTGAGACATTTTGAGTCAGTCCATGTCATCAAGTAGCCTATTGGAACATTGACCAAGACCAAGTTAACCTGCCAGAAAACACGTGATACTGCACCTGGCCACAATGAAACACAAATGTTAAGCTTCAGTACGTGGTAAAATGGCACCTAATCCCAACATGTTGTCTGACAAGTGCAGAACTACAGGGGCTTAGCATTCTCCTCCATGCACTTTGGGATGCCTGGAGCCATAGTGCACAATTTCCCCAAATATTCTACATATTCTACATTCTAAGCTATTCATTATACACCTCCATAGCTATGTTTGAACTTTAAACAGTACACACACACACACATTGCAGTATATGAACATTAGAATTAGAGATGCACCGATATGGAATTTTAGGGCCGATAACGATAACCGATATTTATTGGTTTGTTGTGGCCGATACCGATACGATAACCGATAATATTACTCTTAAAAAAAATTGTGAAAAGTGATTTGGGGAAAGCATTTAATAAGCATAATTTTATTGCAGTAATTTTACCTACCACCAAATGATGGACAGAACTCATAATAGTCCTCAATAGTACAGCAGTCAACATAACAGTAGCCTAGCCCTACAGTATGTGTGGCTCCTTTAAGTGAACTTGACGTCAGTGAATTGCGAGTGAGTGGCTAGAGAGTATGAATCGTTTTCATTTAGGACTAAACACTCATAAACGGCTCAGGTGGGAATAAGCTACATTATAGCGACCAAATCAGAGTTTGTGAGGGAAACTTAGGTTTAGTTTCAACTGCGGGTAACTGAATAAAGCCGCAACTCCTCAGACTGTATCTTATGTCCGTCTACTCTGTTGCGCACAACCTGCTGCAGCAGAAATGAAAGGGGTTAGCCCCGAAGGTTTTAATAACTTATTATGATGACCTGTCTGGAACTGAAGCAGGAATGGTTAGCATATTTCTAGGTAATAATACAAAACCCAAGCTAAAGTAATGCAAATATAATACTATAACACAACTTAGAACTAGGCCTACTTATGTACTCGTCCCACTAACGAGTTTGTTTATTTGTTTCCCCGACCAGCGCGGTAAAGTGCAAACACATCAGCACAAGACGACTCTAGATAGGGCTGAGCTCCGCTCTGGTAAGGTTAAATGGCGGATCATTCACGAGAGGATTTTGAGATGCACAGATTCCCAAATGAACGCATATCCACAGATTTTGTTAGAGTGGTGAAATACATTCACACCGCTGACATTATATTGAGGAAAAAGTATAGCCAACCAAGCTCAAGTAGCTCAGTGTAGCCAGACGGACCTTAAGTAGGCCTAAATTAGGACTTTAAAATATATTGGCGCAAATTATCGGCCAGAATTCTGTTATCGGACCGATAATAATATTTTCATTTTTTCACTTATCGGCCAATAATATATCGGCCGCCGATATATCGTGCATCCCTAATTACAATAGATACAAATTGACAGTTATTTAATAACAGTGTCACAGTGTGATTTGAGGAAAGAGGACAGATATGCAGACTAATCTTTTAGACCATTAATAATGAAACAAAATAATTTAATATGTTCTATCATCCTGATTGTTGTCAAGCTCTTGAATGAAACAAACAAACAAAAAACCCCATCTCAACCTGCTGTTTTTGTTGAATTTAGATCCAATTTCATGTTTGTTATGTTGTCCACCCAATATTTCTATCAGCCCACCTTAATATACTAGGCTAGAACCGGCCCTGTTGAAAAGGCCATTTTAGATCATCAGTTTATATTTTAGTGGTCAGTTTTCTTTGCTCCTTCTTTCAGAGCTTTTGATGTCATATTGTCCACTGGTGGAGAGACTGGGCTTTGATGAAAACTTTCTAGATGTGACCGAGATGGTGGACACCAAGGTGAAGCAAGCTCCATCTACAGATTTGACCTTTAGTGGACACATCTACAATGAGGACTGTGAGTAAACCTCAACATTAAGAACAATATTTTGTTTTGATTTTGTTGCTTTTGTACCTCAATTGGTAATGCGAAAATTTTAATTCTTCAGATATTCTGTTATATTACTCCTTGATTACACTGACCTACCTAAAAGACAATCTGTCAATCTGAATCCTTTGTCAGCCCTTGCAACAAATGCAAGTGACCACCCACGACTAGCCATGGGGTCTCTCATTGCTGCGGAATTGAGAGAGGCCATCAAGAGCAACCTTGGGCTCACTTCCTGTGCTGGAGTTGCAACAAACAAGTTGCTAGCCAAGCTGGTGTCAGGCACCTTCAAGCCAAACCAGCAGACCACTCTACTGCCAGAAAGCACTGCAGACATAATGGCAAGCCTAAGTGGACTGCGTAGAGTGCCCGGTAAATATCCAGTGATGACATATTGCTCTCTATCAATCTTCTCAAAATTGGTTGTTGGTCAGATCTTCTAAATGAGTGGCAAAGTGTATTGGAAGCTATTGAACTGTAATAAGTGTAACAGTCATCAAAAAAAAAAAAAAAGAATATATTTTGTGAAAATGTCACAAAACTAAATCACCTCACACATTAGCGCGCATTACATCTGACCTGCCTGCCTTACTACATCTTGCAGGCATAGGACACAGGACTGGCCAGAGGCTGAAGGCTCTCGGCCTCCTCACAGTGAGAGACCTGCAGTGCTTCCCTCCAGCTGAGCTTGCCAAGGAGTTTGGAGCTGCCAGCGCTCAGCGCTTGCAGAATCTGGCCCAAGGGATCGATGAGTCCCCCGTCACTCCTGCTGGACCTCCACAGGTACTGAGGAAAACTGCTGGCTTATGAAAATCTAAACAAGTGTGTCCACATCCAGTAAACAACAAAAAACAGGTGCACAACAAAAAAGCTAAGAATAGAAAAAGCTCTGCACAGTGTCACGCCAAACTATGTGTTTTTTTGGAAGATCCTGGAGATCAGGACGTTACCCATGTAAAGAGAAAATATAATTATATCGTTTTTTTTTTTTAACAAAAAAGATTGGAGGACTATTAGGAGCTAGTTTCAGTGGATTGTCCCTTGTTGTGTCTTTAGCTAAATGGCAGATATGTTATGTTATGTTTTTGATATTGAAGGTTTGCCACACAACTTGTTTACTGAAGTATTGGTGTCATGAGCTCATCATGTATCCTTATGTTAACACTGTTGCATTTGTGTTTTTTGAACCAGTCGCTTAGTGATGAAGACTCCTTCAAGAAGATTTCCTCCACAACTGAGGTTCTCAAAAAAGTTGAGGAGCTCTTGACAAGCCTTATGGAGAGGCAAGTCTTCAAAGATTAAAATAGAATGTTGGGATAGGTGGAGCAAATACAGTGGTTTAAGGATAATTCCGGTATTTAGCACTTTGAGTCCCTTTTCTGGTTTGTTTTGGATGAACCACTCGGTGAGTTGCACACTTTTGAAAACGAACATTAAGGGTTTTTTTAAGGACATGTTTGTGCATGCCCATAGCCAGCCACTCTGAAACAGTCAAAGGCGAAAGTCGAGACAGGACCCTTCGTCAACATTTCGGTGTCCACCACTCTAGTTAATTCAAAACAAACCAGAAAAGGGACTCAAAGTGCTAAATACCGGAATTATCCTTGAAGTCAACTTGGTTTGTACCAGAATCATTGTTTTTCCCTTTACCAGAATGCAAAAGGATGGAAGGCAGCCGGCCACCTTCCGCCTGACGATCAGACGCTTTTCCGCTACAAATCGCTATTTCAGCCGTGAGAGTCGGCAGTGCCCCATACCCAATCACATTGGACAGAAGATCACTACAGGTACAGCCAACAAATGTTTGACCTTTGAATGGTACCATACACATCCATTAGTCAAACTTCCCTTGATGTTTTGTGTCCACCAGGAAGTTGCGACGCTTTAGCCCAGCTTCTCAGCATGGCCATGAAGCTGTTTCAGAAAATGATTGACACCAGCACTCCCTTTCACCTCACACTGATCAACGTGTGCTTCAGCAACCTGCAGTCAAAGAGTGACGGCAAAGGCTCCATAACGTCCTTCTTCACACAGAGGTCACCCAAAAAAGTGATATCAGTCTCTCAGCAACAGGTAAACATTTTCGGCCTCAGCTAATATTGAAGTCCAAGCCTTTTCCTCACGGGTTCTTCATGTTTACAGCCATGTCAAAATACATCTGTGAGTCTTACAATTTGTTCATACAATTGGGTCCGTGTGTCTTTAATGGTTCTCTCATGGTTCTTTGGTGCCCCCTGGAGGAAGCTTTGAGAAGTTGCAGATCTTTGAAACAGAGACTCAAAGAATCCCCTATAAATGCATGGGGTTAGTTCATAACGCCAATATGGCAGTAGTCTACTACAGATATCCCGGCCCTTCCTGAATGCCTCCCCATTCACCCTGACATTTGACTACAGACTATAATAACAAATAGCCCCACTGCTATTGAAAGCCAGGGGAGTCAGGCTAATCTTTCTTCTTGTTTCATTTGATAGTATCTGTATTCTGTCCTGTCTACAGGATCTTGGTTTGTTTGTAATTCATGTAGTAGTCGAAAATAATAAAATGAAGTTGTCGGCCACAATGCTAACCGCAATTATCACTGATTTTATGCAACTGTTACTCTGTTTGTATTTCAGGTGTTAAACCTGTAACCTCTGTGTTAAACTTCTAACCTATATGTGTTGAAAAATCTTCCACCCAGGAGAATCTGAGTGTTAAAGGATCTAGCATCTGCACGGGTTCTCCTGAGGACTGCACTACCTTTGCGAACAACACATTGGACATGAGGATCTCTCAGAGCACATCACCCATACCCGAGTGGACCCAGGTGCCAGCAGTTTCGAATGAGCGCCACAGACCCAGTCCGCCACTAGAGCCAGACTTGTCACACCTGCCCCCAGATGTCGACCCAGACGTGTTCAAACACCTCCCAGAGAGCATCCAGCAGGAGCTTCTGTCCAGTTTCCAGGCAGGAGAACATGGGGACAGGCAGGGAACTAGCAGTCAGTCAGTCACTGCAATTTACTGCAATCAGAAACAGACTAGTCAACTGACTGAACCACCCTTGCAGCAGTCAAACATGGGAGCAAACTCTGCTGGCTCAGGTAATGGCGATGACTGTGTCAAGGAGACCACTGATCAGACATTTTTCTCCGCACACAGAGAAAGACTAAGCATGTGCGCTGAGCAGCCTGAAGGCAACAGCAGGGCATCTGGAACGGAATGCCCCTCAAATGTGGACCCCATGGTGTTTTCTGAGCTGCCCCCAGAGTTGCAGCAAGAACTGCTATCAGAGTGGAGGCAGCAAAAGCCTGTGCTGAAGATCCCCTCCAAGAAGTTGGGAAGGACTGCCTCCACCAAAGACAAAAAAGCTGCTAGCAAAGCTGGTCAGGCAAACAACCTGCTGAATTATTTTAAATCTAACTGAATCACATTCAACATCTTAATTTAATAATGTTAATTTGTGTTAATTTTTACATGTTTATTTCTGATGTTCCATTTGTTTGTTCACATCTTCTCGTCTTCACGTCATATGTCTTAGTATTTCCTGTTTGCATAAGTGTTGTGTATAGGCCTATATTTTCCTGTTTTGAGAATAAAGAATGTTTAAATATCGGTTGTGGTTATGTTAAAGTATGTGTGGTCAATCTTATTTACAGTAGCTTAATTTTAGGGATACTATGTCATACTATAACAATGTTGTAACACAGGAAGTCTACTAATGTGACCTCACCTGTTGTGCACACAGTAGCCTAATCTGCAGAGACAGGTAGCCTAAAGGAGGGCATTTAAATGTATCTAGGCTAAGCTCGCATTCAGTGACTTATTCTTAAGGGGGCCCTCTGTCTTGGGTTGTATAATTTTCCCAGTCTTACTTCCGATAATATATAAAAGGTTTTCTGTTTACTGATTATAAACAACAACGGTTGGGTGGGTTTATACTGATATGCGACCTTTATCAGTGGCATCAGGTGGACCTATTCGTGCTTGAGTGTATCGCATTATACACAGAGCACGCGATGCGTATTATTTGGCATCAGTATCAGTTGGCATGAACATGTGATCTTATTTCAGACTGTAGGATGCAGAGTAGTCCCTTTGCATTTGAAGGGGTACAACCGGAAATCAGTTTTGCAAAAAGCTGGCTATTGTTTTGCTGCTGTCAACCTCACTTATGGCCTCACCCCACCCTGCGCTGTATTCTGTAGCCTACCACGTGACTACACCTAGCCTAGTTACGAAGAAAGCGTCGCTAAGGAAAGTGAGGAACACTCCCTGGTCGAGCTGCATTGAGTTCTACAAGAAAGTTCTTATTTAGAGATTATGCGCGCGTTGCTGAAGAACACAGACTTGATTGCAGATAATTTGTTCTCTTTTTAATTTTCTTGAATTAGTTAATTGTTATGCAACTAAGGAAATGCAACGAGGAAGATTTCTTGTCTGACACGCTATGAAGCTGTCCAGCTTGTTAGCTGGCTAGCACTCTTGGTAACGTTACCACTGTCCTACTGAGGTAAGTCAAGATATGGTTAGTTTTAGTTTTGCAACTTGTCAAACGTTAGCTAAATAGATAGCTTCACCCGCCTATAGGCTGTACATTTCTTCTTTGCTTTATAACCACTCGCTCCAATTCGACAAGAGACAAACAGTAACGTTATTCTTGCCTTAACTTCATTAACACAAAACATGACTTTGTTGATGTTCTAAATTGAAGTGATGCATAATGTGAGCCACCCTTAGTAAACTCCCTTATGTTATAAACAAACAACAACGTTAGCTACACTCGATAACTAGCAGTTGAGGTAGCTAGCGTATCTTTAGATGTCAGGTGGTTAAAGCTATCGAAGCAGACACTGTAAGTGTGCATGCATGCCACAGAGGTTGTGGCCATAACTACGAGATCATCTTCTTGCTTAACTTGTCTGTCCTTGTACATCTCTGCATGAAGCCGCGAATATTGATTACGGTACAAAAATATGAACGACCTCTCCCTCCGTTAAGAATCTCTTGTATAATGCGTTCTAAGTTATTTGTTTCCATTTGCTTTTGTACGAAAATGTGTCACGATCGGTGTCGAACTGCCATCTTAATGCTTTGGCTTAATTCGATGTGGCAGTAGGCTAATTCATTGTAATAGGATTTTGCAGCCTGCTCGCGTTCTCGCTGTTCAAATGTGTTGTTATGTTCTGGAGCTAACTTAATGTCTTCCCCTCATGCTATCTATCTTCTTTTGCAATCTGGTCAGTATCCATTGCACAGGTTGTTTGGTTATGTCATACCAAAGTCATACCATTTCCCCCCAGAGAATGCCATTCGGGGACCGTGGCTCTACAGAAACTGTTTTGGCTCACATGATTATTTAAGAGGTGTGTACTGGGCTTATAACACAATACTATATATATATATATATATATATATTTTTTTTTTGGCTTGTTGATTGTTTACACACTGTATTCATTTAATTGTGGTTCTGTTGTGATCCTCCCTGTATTGGGTGCCTAGCCTGTTACTGCTGTGGTGTGCCCATGTGGTTGGTGGTGCCCAGTCCTCATCGTGCAGCTGCACCCTGGCTCCTCTGAGCGTCAGGCATGGGGAAGCTTCAGAGTAAGCTCCGCAAACGCTCTGACCGCTACAGGTGAGGCCCTCACTTACCAGCTGTTCAGACCCGAACCAGCGCCTACAATCTGTATGTGGATAAACCACATTGCTGTTAAACTGGGTAATGATTTAATGCTTAATGATTTTCTATATATGATCAGTATGGGTCTACTTGGATAATCCTGTGCTGTCTGAATTGTGTCACTAGAAAGGGCAGATAAATAGCGTGCTATTATTCTCCACTAGTGTCTGTAACTGGTGTGTGAGGAGAGAACAGGTTCCTTTTGTGTACACTTCACAGTCAAAGCAGTTTTAGTAGTGATATTCACCAGTGATTTAAATTCATGTTAAATATTCACCTACATTGGTTTTTGAATACACCAAGTATGTCACAGGTGTGTGTCTGTGTCTTTGTGTCTCTTGTCTGTGTGTGCATGTGTGTGTGTGTCTGCATGTGTGTATGTGTATGTGTTAATACGTGTAAATTGTTTCCCTCTCCTCGGTGTCTCGCTGCAGAGCGGGCAGGGATGCGGGCGAGGGCCCGCCAGTGTCGCAGGTGGTGCAATATGAGCCGGCACACTCGGATGCCGTCAACTGTGTCATCAGCCTTGCCCCTGAGCTCTGTGTGTCCGGAGGAAGCGATCAGGTCAGTGGCCACAGCAGCATTTAAGCAAAAAAGGAAATGTGTGTGATGGTGTGTGACAAAGGAATTGAGCAGCTATGACATTAGTTGGGATGTGATAAAGGCTAACATCAAGACACGGGCAGATTTTTGCATGGATTAATGGTTGTTATAGTTCATACAGTATAGCATGAACATAACAATTTTCAAAATGTTTATGTTTTATCTTAAAGGAACACGCTAACGTTTTTGGAAATGAAATTATCTTATTCGCCGTCTCCCCTAGAGATAGATAAGATGAAACATACCCTTCTCGTCTCTGTGCATGCAGTAAATCAGTCTGAAGCACCCACTGTTAGCCTAGCCAAGCTTTGATCATTAAGGTGGTCAGAACCAACTAGTCTATAGCTCCCAAAAGTGACAAAAGAACTCCAACATTTTCCCCCAACGTTTACATGTTGTGATTTGTATAGTTACAACATGTACAAATGGCAATGTAAAATTAGACACAGCAATTTTTTAAGCATATACAGCTCTGGAAACAATTAAGAGACCACTGCACATTTTTCTGATGTCATCCTTCGGTTGCTGAGTGCATTCAAATGAGTTGACGGTCATATTAAAAGTTAAGAGCACTGCAAATTTGAATATGACTCATTAGAATGTCACTCAGCAACCGTAGGATTGAATCAGAAATTGGATCAGAAAAATGTACAGTGGTGTCGGAATTTTTTCCAGAGCTGTACATACTTGGAACTATGTTCTCATTCAGGCAGAGCACTGATACTTGAGATTTGCAGTAGTAACACTGGGAGTTTTCAGGTGCTAGGTGCAAATCACTTCGCCCAGGTAGCAGTGAATGAGCTAATTCCCCAAAATGTTGGCGTGTTCCTTTAAAAAGACCCAAGACTGCCAACCAACCCTTGACCCACTTGTATGTCATAGGCAGTTGTTGTGTATGACTGGAAAGGAGGATCAAGATGCCAGTCCTTTTATGGTCACACCAGAGAGGTCACCAAGGTAACCAAAAGTGTTGTTTTTCGTGTTTCGTGTGTCGTTTTCGTGATTTGTTGCTCTATTTTTGTGTTCTGTGGTTTAGACCAAAGATTTGTGTAGTGCTCTAGAATCTTTGGTTTAGAACTTATGAGAATGGGCTATAACGATCATATTCACATGTCATCATTCATTCTATGTCATCATAGGCCATATAAACATTTTATTTTGACTAGGAAACCCTGGTTAGGCCCCTATTCAAAAATAATGCAAACCAGGATAGATAGATAGATAGTTGGATAGATACTTTATTGATCCCCAGGGGAAATTCAAGAAATGTTGGAGGATAAGTTTACCTTAACCAAACCACAGATGAATATAATGTAAATATGTTGTTCCACCAACTATTTTTGACACTCTCAAACACAGTAGATATCATGTTATGTTCGTTATGTGTGGATGGTTATATCACAAGTCAGTGGTACCAATGAAAGGTATTTGTGGTGCTCTTATGACTTTGTGAGGACAAACAGCCTAAAAATAATGTCAAGATAAGTCTATAAGGTACCTCTGTTGATAAAAATCACACATTTACTTCATGTTTAAACTTGACCGTATTGACTGGCTTCTATCAGATTGTTTGATATGTAATAACACTTTGAAAGTTCAATAGTTTTGAATGCATTTGAATGGCTGTCAAAAGTTGACTCTTTTATATAACCTTATGGAAAAAAATATTGTGTCCTGAATAAATGAAATGGTGAAATATAAAGCACTTCTTTTTCTCAGTCTTAATCAGCTAATGATTTGCTGACTTTTGTATTCCTCAATATAAAAATCGTTTATTGTTTGAAGTGGCTTTTGGCGTCAGTGTGCATTTGCAATTTGACATTTTATTGTTTCTCCTGCTCCTCCCTCCCAGGTGAGCTGCCTACCTGGCAGTACGTGGCTCTTCAGTGCCTCCAGGGACAAAAGTGCGCTCATGTGGCAGATGGGCCGTGACGCAGAGCCCATCCAGGAGTTCTATGGGCATGAACTGGTGGTCAACGGACTGGCTGTCAGTCCAGGTGTGCTCAATGTGTGTGTGTGTGCGTGTGTGTGTGTGTGTGTGCGTGTGTGTGCGTGTGCGTGTGCGTGTGCGTGTGCGTGTGTGTGAAAAAATAAAACCAAAAAACATTTAGGCAGACACAGAGAGGAGGATTTAATATTTTTTTTTTCTTTTTTTTTTTTCTCATAGATGGAACAAAGCTGTGTACTGGGTCACGTGACAACTCCATGTGCCTTTGGGACATTGAGTCTGGAGAGTGTCTCCAGAAGAACACAATCTCTCGCAACCTGGTTAGTTTTAAACTACATATAAGCTAAGTTTACCATAATGCATCATAGCTCAATAGCTTTAAACTAGGGCTGTCAAAATAACTGATTCATTTCGATTAATTCATTTGAGAAAAAATAACTGATTAAAAAAATTAGTGCAGATTAATCGATTCCGTATGACCTTTGACCCCGAGCCATTCTAGTCAGACTGTAAAATGAAGGAGAGAGAAGAAAACGTGCTGCCTGGATCATTGATTGGAACATTTACTTTTAAAAAATGGCCTGATGATGTTGATAAAAAATAAAGTGTTGAAAATAAAGTCCTCTGCAATGTCTGCAGCAAGGAATTTGCATATCACCGGAGTTTATCAACTCTATAGTCACAGTCAATATATAGTACACAATATAGTGCACATCAATCCAAAGAAATAAGTGTTGACATTGAGGGGAGTGTTAATTAATTTTCATTGTGTCCCCTAGGTTATATCTGTGGCCTGAAATGCCTTGTATGTGAAAAAAAATAATAATAAAAGAGTTTTTGAACTTTAATGTCACTAATGCTGATTATTCAATGATTCATTTGAATTTAAATATTTAAAATACTTTCACAGCAAAAATTATATATGCGATTAATTTAGATTAATTAATCACAGAGTATGTAATTAATTAGATTATTTTTTTTAATCGATTGACAGCCCTACTTTAAACACATGGTAAGACATTTGACCCCATAAAGAACACACTAGCACTTTAGACCTTTGAGGGAAGTATTCTGTTTAAAAGTCCATCTTGATATATCTTCCTCTCAGGTCACTCATGTGTGCTGGGTTCCTGGTGGTACCACAATTGTACAGACGTCTGAAGACAAGACAGTGAGGTGGGTTCTAAAGGGGAGATATTGTATCCAACATTGACCTCCATTTTTGGATGAGCACTGAATTCCAAATGCTTTTCTATGTGAATCAGTGTTGTATAGACCCTTGTAGACCCCATGTGGGATTGGGGCACTCACTGACCATTATGTCCATCTTTAGGGTGTGGGACAGTCGTACATGGCAGATCACCAACGCATTTCCATCCAAGCGCTACATCCAGACTCACTGTGACATCGCCCCAGACTGCTACCATGTGCTCTCAAGCAGCAATGGCTTTGGGGGACAGGGCTGTGAGGCCACGGTGAGAGTGTGTGTGTGTGTGTGTGTGTGTGTGTGTGTGTGTGTGTGTGTGTGTGTGTGTGTTGCCATTTGTTTTTCAATGACCTTTCTGCTAAACACTAAATGGCTGTCTGTGTTGTGATGTTACATAGTATATAGAGTATATAGCCAACCCCATGATGTGAAATTGCAATTGTGAAAGGAGTTGTAGATTGTTTTGGTAAGTCTGTTATTTGTGCTTTACATCAGCTGTAGTTTTGTGACAGGAGAGCACTGTTAGTCCCATATTATTCAAAGTTACAGTTTGTGAAAATGGTAGGGTGGTGAAAACACTCAAAACAACTGGTCTGCACTACGCTACTATGTGTTATTGCAGAGTGTGACTGTTGTTTTGAGAAAACAGAAGAGAAATAAATGTGGTCAAGTTCCTGCTTTAGAGAATGCACAATTTGTGGATGTAAACAAAATGGTGCCACATTTTGTTGTTCTCAGTAACGCACCCAGGGCTTTTACTAGCAGTTAAAGTAGAAACAGGACACAATGGTTTCAAGAAAGAAAACAGCTGATAGTGTTTTAAACAGCTGGTGTATTAGACGTTGAAAAATTACATAACAGACACAAAATGTTCAAAAGATTTTGAAAGTTCAGTTTCTGCCACTACACACATGTTCACAAGATACCAGTTAAATCTAAAGATGGTGCCTGTAAAGTGATTTCTTGAGAATAATCAATCAGTTTTACTTGTTGCACTTTTAAAGGTAATATTGCAAAGGCACCTTTTAAGCTTTGTCATGCCATTAAATCTTTTTTTCTGCTTACAAATTGATAAAATATTGACCACTGTCCCTTTACACTGCCCTGGTGTAGCTGTGGGACCTGAGGCAGCCCGGCTGTAAGGTGGTGGAGTACCGTGGTCACCTGCAGACCACGGCCTGCTGCGTGTTCCTGCCCCCCAGCCCCGACCTCGGTTCTATGGTGGCCTCGTCCTCCCATGACTGCTCTGTCAAACTCTGGGACCAAAACACTGGAGGTAACCAAAGCATTCAGTGTCTGTGTGTCATTATAGATCTCTCTCTCTCTCTCTCTCTCTCTCTCTCTCTCTCTCTCTATCTATCTATCTATCTATCTATCTATCTATCTCTCTCCCTCTCTCTCTCTCTCTCTCTCTCTCTCTCTCTCTCTCTCTCTCTCTCTCTCTCTCTCTCATACACACACTTAGATGGTAACAAACCTTTTGAGTCCACAACTGGACACAGTCCTCCATGCATGCTATTCCTTAAAAGTAACTGCTCGTCAAACTTGTAAAACTGCTTGCGTTGTTCTAGCTGTGTAGGCAAAATAGCATTCAAATCAGGATAATGCCTCTCTTTCATACTTTCTCTCTCTCTATCTCTTTTGTATATTCTTTCCTTTCTCGCACTCTACATTTTGTACTCTCACACTCCCATGCTCTACTCAGCTTGTCTCTACACCCTGACCATGGACGGCGCAGGCCCCCTGGTCTCTCTGGCGCCATCGGAGATGGGCAGCCTGCTCTGCGCCAGCTTCAACGGCGGCCTGCACCACCTCCAGCTGAGCCAGTTGCCCACCCTCAACCTGAAGGAGGTGGCCAGGTTCTGATCCCGCTGGCCCGTGCCCTGGGAGTGCTTTGTGGGCCTACGGGCCCAGGGTGCTCATAGGAGGTGAACTCTGTTCAGTCTGTGACCTTGACCTTGACCTTGGTGTGTAGTAGACCCCCCCCCCCCCCCCCCCCCCCCCCAAACCCCCGGCAACGCTGCATCTCATGCTCAGAGACTCAGGGAATACAAACTGTGATGAGAGCAGGGGAAGAGAACTGCTCATAAACTGCTGTGATTTCTCTGGGACAATGAGGAGATGAGCCTGAATCACATGAATAGTAGAGGGAGCTTTTTAGCAAGATGGCTGCCGCTGAGCAGGCTAAAGCTACAAAGCTTCAGTTGAAGCTTCAGTTGGCTCAACAAGGAACCAGGCCACACAGGAGAGAATCTGATGTCATTTTTAAAGAATGTAATATTGTTAATGAGCAACAAAGCCATCAGTCAGACTTCGTTACCAATTTGTATATTGAGACTGGCTTTGTCTCCTTGTGTTATGTTAAGGGCACAGATGCAATGTTGTTCTCTGGAAAACACCAAACCAAAGATGCTGGTTGTCTTTCGAATGTTCCCACTGTAAGCAATATTGTCTGCTGGTTTTGATATTTCACTAAACCAAATTGACCACAGGGTTCACACGATCATGGAAATCCTGGACAAGTCAAATTCCATTTTCCAGGTCTGGAATAAAATTCTGTAAATTCATTGTAATTAAAATGTATTCTCTTGGTAAATACATGTAATGAAATTATAATTACTATTGTACTAATGAATATTTCCTTGTACAATTTTCACTTGAATTTGGCCTAACTACCCTATTCGAAAATGAATGGAAACACTCAGTTAACTTGATTTTCATTGAAAAATAGGGCCCATCCGGAGTAAGTACGCAATTTGTGTATGTGTAGGCTGCAAAACAAATGGAAAACAAATGGAAATAAAATGTCAATGAAAATGGGTGGGAACCCTGTGACCAATAGTCACTTGTCCCTGGTCAGTCTTGAGTTACTGGTGCACGCAGCCCTGGATAATTCGTGTTTATTTTAGTTTGCCAAGCGGCGTTCACCCCGTACCACTCAGTTTTTCCGCTCAGTGACCGAAATCAAAACTGTGACTAAAAAAAATGTGAATAGAGCAGTTCTCTGGCCTGTTTGCGTTGTATGTCCTCACTCACTCTGTCTTTTTGGTGTATTTATGTGTGTGTATGCGTGTGTGTATATGTATACACTGTCTGGTAAATTATTTTGGAAACCCTGGCCTTGTGCTTTTGCCTTCACTGTTTCCCCTTGCCCAGTGTTATTGTGTAAAGTGCATTTATGGCTGACCTCAGTGCTCACGCAGTCGGGAACAGCTGCTGAATTTAAACAACACCGAAGCATTGACAAGTCTAAACAACCGTTTACCAACACAACAGCAGAGTAGCTGTTTTCGGTATCCGTGGTGACCCCAAGTGTGTCCGTCTCACGCAAAGACACACTAGCGCAAGTCCTCCAACGTAAAAGCAGTTGAGTCACGCGCTGACCGGGTCAAGGAAGTGAACTTAACAGCACTGTGGGGCTGTATCTGACTAGATCAAGCGCATCGTATTGCGTGGAGGAAAGTTGCTTTACTGAAACAGAAACAGAATGACTACGCAACAGTATAGGTAGGTGGAGAGGTGTGCAGTCCCCATGGATTCTGCATGAAACAGCAGCTGTGTGGCTTCCAGAAGTGCTCTGTGTTTACTGAAAGCTTGTGAAGTATGTTCACAAGCATTTACACATACACACACACACACAGGAACACAAACCCTCCAAATGGCTTCCCCTATAGTTACTGTGGATCAGAGTGGATCCCTCTCTACAGCCTGAGGTTTGGGTGAAGGAAATTGCTTTGAAAGAGTATCCTGTGCCCTGAGCCAGGCTTAACATCACAGCTTAGACTTCTATGACACCAGGAAGGGGGCACGTTGACAGATGCCCAGTGGGTCACTGAGATGAACTTTCATCAGGAAAAGAACTAAATACCAATCATATTGGCAAATCTCTAACGAGATCTGTAAATATTGGCATTATATTTCTGTCACAAACACCCCATTCATCTAAAATTCAAACCAGAAGCTTGAGTTTCTATTGCAGAACACATGACTGTTGTGTCAGTTCATTGAATACTATCTGATATCTGATACTACCAAAATAGAATAAAACATTTATTGTTCATTTATTTGAATTAATTTATTGCTCAACATAGACTTCATTTGTTCCAAATACCTTCATCAAAAGTAGTATTTCATGAATCAAATATTTCATACACGTGTAGCCAAGTCAGTTGTAGTCTGTTGTTTATTGATGTGTTTATATTGCAGGTTATATTGCAGGATGCTCTACACTCTCTTTCCTGTTGTTGTTTACATCACTAAAGATCAGAGATCTACCAGACAAACACGGCCATTTTAGTATTTAGTTGTTCACTCTGAAACCTATTTTTCACCTTATCGGCTATGTTCAGTTCTTACAATCTCACCTGACTATGACCATGAGTATGTTACAGACTTTGGAGATTGTTGTAGGCCTATGTTATACTGTAGTTAGTACACTAGATCATGGGCACAGTACAGTAAATAACCTAAACAGACAAACTTAATATACCAGGCTCAGTATTGCAAGGAATAGGTCTGGTTAGTAATTGTGCCAAAAAAGTTCACCTGTCGCTTCATTTGTTCCATTTGCGGCTACCCCAGTTCCCATTTGACTCGACTTGAGGGAAGTTTACACACCTAACCTCCCACAGTACGTCATTTGACTAGGCTGTGCAGGTTTCCTCCTAATAATTCCAGTATTCAAATGTTGTATTGCTGCATGAAGGCAGCAGGCAAAGATATCAGATAGCGAGGCTGTGCTGTGCTGTGTTGGGCTTGGCGAGTGTGGCACTCAGAAAGACTGCAGTCCGTTTCAGTCTTCCACTGGGCCGGCAGCTCATGGCTGCGAGGACCCCGTCACGACCCTGAGACTGGACACAGCAGGTAATGAGGGAAGGACTTGAGGAAGATGGTGAGTCGACGTGTTTTTTTTTTGTTGTTGATATTTTTTAAAGAAATAAGACGAATGCTAAGGGGGGAAAAGGTGATGGAGCTGGACTTTTAATCTTTAGCCATACGTTTCCTTTTGGGATGGGAGTGGTTGTGATCCGTGAAATGATATGGCAATAGAGCTAACATGTGGGTCAGATAGTCATATCTTGTGTAAACAGCTACTGCAACACCTTTCTTTTGTAGTAGTCATAGACTTGAACATAACATGAACATAATGCAAAATGACACCAATGAGTTCTTACTTTTTTTTTTATTTGACTTTTTTTCCTCACACACTTATCACACTTATGAGTATCAACACATTACCCAAAGGTCACTATATTTTCTGTTGTTACAGTGTATTCCAGACTGAATGCAGTATAATATGCTGGAATTACCCAAATTAAACTTATCCAACAACAATATCATATCATAATAGTTCCTCTATGCAAAATACAGTCACGGTACAAGGCAATCAAATGCTTTGGCTTCACCCTGTCTATACTGTCTGTGGCATTTTCGGGCTACAAGGACAAAATGGCACCACGCCACTTATTCTGTTTTTATGACAACAACTGAAATAGGAAGTCACATAGAATTACAATTGCAAGACAAACTCAGCTTTAGAGAAGCAGACTTGTTATTGAAAGGTCGCCAATTCAACCCTCTAGGCCAGCAGGAAAACTGTGGATGGCGATGTGAATGATCAGTGCGTTTCCTCCCTCTACACCTGTTGCCCTTGAGCAAATAAATAACAAATAAATAGGTCAGATGCAGGTTGGATATCACTGCCCAGTGATAATAAGGAATTTAACTTATACTCTACTGATATTATATAATGAGCCAAGACTTAAGAGACATGTAATTGACCTGATACATTTTTAATGATGCATAATAGATGAAGTGATTCATTCATATAATCACCTTAGACATAAGCCTACCTAGTCTAACGACAGCAGATTTAATCAGTATGAAGGCTAACTGGCTGAAACAGCTAGCAGTTTTCACAGGCACCTGTTGTGTAGGTGATGGACAGTTAATGGATGTTCCTATTTTAGACACACATGGCCTACACACAAACACAAACTCTCTCTAGTTTTGAAATGTTCATTAGTTTTCAGTCTTTATATTTTTTTTATTATTTTATGAATTTTATGTGCACATAAGTACTTTTTTATTTTGAAGAAATAAATTCATTATTTAGTTTAGGTATTTGTTTTAGTTTTTCAGGTATTGTGAGGAAAGCATTGATTTATGGGTGCTGAAGGATGAAAGAATGCATCAAATATGATTAAATGAAAAGAAAATAATAATTCTAGACTATAGACTCTGGTACAGTGCCTTTCCACAAATTAAATATACCCATATTTTACTATGTGTAGCACTGCTCAGTAGTTTTACTTTGTTTCATGTTTTTAACAATTGTTTTTATTTTTATTTCAGTTAATGAAATGTTTTTCACTGCTATTTTTAGTTTTGGGTAACTATAATAACTTTGCTCCGTGCACACAGCTACGTTCATATCTTTGATGTCATCATTAAGGATGAATATTTTCCTCAGCTCTTAGATAAGTGTTTACACTCTCACAGGGATGAACTCAGACGACTATCTATTGTTTACACTGTCACAGGAAGTCTTCATGCGTATCATCTTCATGTGTATATCATTAATCTCCAAAGAGATTCTTTAAATAGTAACAATTTCTCACGTTTGCGAAAGATTTGCTTTGGTCATGCTGACCACTGCTCTCACTGTCTGGGCCCTTTCCAGAAAAGGTGATGAGAGACTTACAGTTAACGTCCAGTCACACACAGTCAGTTTTTCTATGTTTAAGAGGGGAAGGAGGGCCTCATTAATCTCCCATCCAAAACACACAGTGGGGGCTCATGGAATTTATCTCCCATCCAAAACACACAGTGGGGGCTCATGGAATTTATTGTCATGGGGTCAGCACAGATGAAAGAATGGACATGGGTAACGCAGAGAGAAGGATACACTTTATGACGCTATACATACATTCTCAGACCTTTATTCACGTTCTGAAGCTCTCAAAGGCCACTGTCAAACAACAGGAAATTATATATTTAAGACTGAAAAATAGGTTACAACTGCATCATTAAAATATCCCTTTAATATCACTTAAACTAAAAAGAGAGTTGAATGTGACATGCCTCAGAAACTGAAATTAGTCAGTGTTAAGACAACATTTGAACTACATTATCATTCATTGTTTCTTATTCCTTGTTATTGTTATTTATAATGTTGCAGTACTGCTTTGCATTTCATTTTCAATCTTTCCAAGTCAAATTTGTGTATGAAAGAGAACAGAGATCTAGATGTAATATTTTGTGAGAAGTCCCTTTGAACTACCTTCCTGGTTTTTTTTATCTTCAAAAGATAAATATCATATCCAATAATAATTTTCATGAATATGAACAAAACCTACAATGTTATCTTGATAGAATGTACCTTTCAGCCAGAGCGCTTTTACATAAATCCAGTTTATAAACAGTCTGCACTGTAGTGTTATGTGAGGTGCCGTTTTGTTATTCCATGGTTGTATATACTCTCTGCTTGGATAGAGCAGGACAAGAAGCAAGACTCCAAAATCCAGACAATTCCAACTTAGTTCAAATAAACATTGAGAGACACTATTCTATCTCATATTCACAAAATATGTTTAAGGTGTTTAGAAATGACTCCGTAGGCCAAGAGCCAGACCAACACGGAAGTTGGAGATAGTGCTGGGTTTGAGGTCCAGTTTAGGGCTGATGGCTGATCGAGAGCAAGTATCAAAAAGAACCACCTTGATATGAGTTGGAAATGGATTATCAGTTTAAGGGGCATGAATAATTGTTTGATCTCCAAGGTTGATGGGTGTGATGTGACCTACCTGAACTATGCTATTCTGAATTCATGACATAAGACAAGCCACTACCTGGATTATGTAAAACATGTCAATCTGCTCTTTATAGTTTACCCACCGATAAGATTAGTATTAGCTTGGCTCCACAAACATTGCTGCTCCATGATCCTGTTACATAACTCTGCAATGTTTGTGTGGGCCTCTAGGTCTCCATAAACAGATATTAAGTCAAATCTGAATCCCAGTTGGCTGATAACAGTGAAAACTATGGCAGAAAGTAATCCATTCTGTACAATCTCAGTCTTGACCAGATTGTCCTATAGCAAGTGTCATCAGAATGGACACCAATAAATGCCATCTGCAATACTTTGCTGCTGATTGTTCTGAAACCAACAGCTTAACTAATATGTTGAAGTAAACTGTCATTTAACTTTTCTTCTCCGAGGTGTAACATTAAATCAATGTAATTCACCACTAAATGATTCCTTATAAGAAACTTTATTTAATGGAGAACTAGTACTGTTGGTATGAAAAAACTTTGGGCATCTTTAAAACCCAGAGTGTAGCACTGTAGCTGCCTGACTGCTCTAGCTTTTGACTGCAGCAACTCGAGCTAGGTTTCCTTTAATGCACACAGTGAATGTCATCCAGTTAGGTGGAGACCACAGAAAATAACTAATAATATCTTGCTTTCTTTCTCAGATTAGAAGTGGTGTCATGTCTTTGCCTATGAAACCACATCACCTCAGCTAAGACTCCTTGTTTGCACACACACACACACACACACACACACACACATCCTCCTCTGCAACCTCCACATCTAACCATGGATCCTGACCCTGAGCCAGATCTCCCGCCCTCCGCTGTGGACGATGAAGATGCTCCAGACCTGGAGTGTGCCATCTGTTTCAGCCAGTTTGACAACGTCTTCCGCACGCCCAAGATGCTCGGCTGCAAGCACACCTTCTGCCTGGAGTGCCTCGCGCGCATGAACGTCAAGTCGGCGCAGCCCAACTCCATCCAGTGCCCGCTGTGCCGCGGCCACACTCCTCTGCCTAACCTCGGGCTGCCCAAGCTGGACACGGACTCCACCGTGCTCTCCTACCTGCCGGCCGCCATGCAGCGCGTCTACAGCATCCGCTTCAGCCGCAGCAAAGGTCGCCTGCAGGTCAAACGGCCCAACGAGGGCGTCCCGCCCTTGGCCGCGCGGACGGTCAGCCACACGCTGGACGTGGGGCTGCCGGCCGGCAGCGGTGGCAGTGGAGGAGCCGGCGGGGAGCAGTCGGGCCAAGAGCGGGAGCATGGGAGAGGCTGCTTGGCCATGCTGCGGAGGCAGGCGCAGAGGCCACCCTGCCGGGCCTGCATCATGGCCACCACGGTCCTGCTCATGGTGGTGCTCACCATCGTCGTCATCTTCCTTCTCTCGTCTCGGAATTAACGCAGTACACTCTCTTTCGCTGCTCAGACAATATCCCTCCCCAAGGGACTAGCAAAGACTTGCAATACAGCATGTATGGTGATTTATTTGCATTGGAAAAACAGGACAGATGAATGAAACTGTACCTGCATAGGCTTACCATAGACTTTGGTCATGGACTGGTTGTGGAAAAATATCATATACATAGCACTTTTATTTCTAAAGCTAACATGTTCTATTTATATTTCTTGAAATTTGTCATATAGGCCTAACTGAAAAGTTGTTCAGAGGGAGAGTTCTCCTTCAGGCTCTGGAGTGATGGTAAAACTGAAACAGAGTATCGTTTCTATGCCAAACTGTGAAGTTCTATTTTGCCTACTATTAAAATAATATCTATTCTCAGACAGAGAGAAACAAAGCCATTAAATCTTTCTTGTAAAATAATGCCATACTTAAATTATAGCAAAGTCACTGTATCACATGACCTGCGACCACATAGACAACACGCCAATTATTTCTTGTTTTCAGGTCTTTCCATCCCAAGAGCTTTCATGCAAATGACTGATTGGCGCCATACAAATCTACAGTTACTTTTTTGCATGACTCTTGACTATTCGACACTCTCTGAAGAAGTCCTCGAATCTAACAACAGGCACACAATGAACTGAAGAGCCCTTTCAGAAGCACTTTTTTGCACAATTAATGTTTTTTTTTTCTTATACATTAACCATTTGAACCATTGTTTTTTAATATTTCTGCAAAAATATTTCCCTAGATTATCCTGTTACATTTATTGTCCAATAATTATTGCAAATTACCTTATTTGCATTTAGTTGTCATTATTGATTGATTGAAGATGTGCTACTGTTAGTCAGTCTCCAATTTTAGACCGTATGGACTTGGACAAAAATGTGTCCACGAGGTGGCGTATAATACATTACAAATGTAGTCCTAAGCGTATTCAGACTCACGACATGCTTGCGCAATGGAAAAGTACAGCATGAGTGAGTCTTCAGATTACTGTAGATGTACACGAGAAGAGTTGCCACTAGCCAGAGAGGACTGACAAAGCTCATGCGATGACAGGATACGCGGTATCGTGGTACTGCATGATCATGCGTCTGGGGATGTCCAGCTCAGCTTGGAAATACATTATTACGCAGGGTGATGAAAAAAAGTAATGTGGAATGTTATTTAGGCTATGTTAAAAGTGCGAAACAGAGTGAGTTGCTGTAGTAGTCGCATTAATTAGAAGCCTATACATTATAGTAATTATAGTGATATTTAGATAGTTCATGAAGTAACAGAAGAATCTGACCCATTTGATCGATCAGCTATAAATTGGCAAGATTCCTTACAGGTCAAGAAGCGGTGAAACCACCGGACGCTGAAAATGAGCTCATACCATAAGTCATAGGCCTACGGTGGCATCATTATTCCCAACGGTACCCCCTGCTCAAGTCCACCAATGTGGGAAATTTTAAGCGACAGGAAATGAGCACACAAGCTCCCTCTGTGACTATTCCTAGACATTGCCTCTTAATGAAACTTCGTCTGACCTGTACAAATGTATTCTTTCACACAAACATACGGGTATTTCTGTCCGTTTGAGGTGTAACCAGATAAGCCTGGTATTCCTTGGAACTTGTGTACGTGGTAGCGTAATATGGGTTCCTTGGAAGCCTTTTACACGTTCAATTCCGCAAGGTAATGAGTAATAATCATAATTGACATAATAAGTCGCTTCGGATAGAAGCACCTGTTAAATGAATAAATGTAAATGTAACTTACCTGATTTATTGCTCTACTAGTAGAAATTCAAGGACACAGGGGCAAACATCTGTTTAATCTGTTTTTGTCAAATAGGTTTTTTATTGGAAAATCATTAGAAATAAAGAACAAAATTACAAGATACTTGAGCTGTTCAAGTGTCAAAACTGCGGTTTTTGGGAAATTCCTTGCAGAATATGTAGGCTACAGAGCCCCCAAAGGACCACTGTGTGAATTAGTTGTGTGCTTTTAGCTCTGGGGTAGCACAAATCTAAGTTTGCCGTCTTAACGTACAGATTAGAAGATCACATTACCCACTCGAATGTAGAGGACAAAAGTGTGTTGAGCAAACATCTGCATTTCAGACTTCTTTGTCCACACGAGAGTTTAACAGGTGCGACAATTCAAAATTTTCCCATAGGAATTGAAATGGCAAGATGCCGCGGATCTCAAAGCAGCTTTTTTGTAGGCGAACTTCGAGGTCTATGCGGTATTTAGCTTCCCTGATCTCCCTGAAATAAGATCTAGGTGGGTGGGGTCAGGCTAATAAGTTTTCTAAATCAAAATTATTGCGAAGGGAACGCAAAAGCATTGTAAGGGAGTGCAAAAGGGGCTTTAAAATAAATTCCCACCTCTAAAAAGATAATTCCCACCATGGTCCTCTGGGGCTCTGTATGCAGTATTTTGGACATGAGAATTGCATTGCACTGCACTGTACTGCAGAAATGCAGAATTGGAAATTAAACTGCACTACTACATTGTACTTTGCAGTTATTTTTGTAAGGGTGTTAGCAACATTTTCACAAAATAAATGGTAAAACAAAGCTTCTAGCTTGTAGGCCTATCTATCTGTAACTTTATCTTTGAGAGTAACTGGTTGACTGTAGCCTCAAATCATTATCACTCTTGAGCTGAACACGTTGCACTCCTGATTCAAAAGAAGTAGCTGAGAAGTAGGCCAACGCTGCCATGTCCTGATATGGACTCACATCTTTGTCAATGCTACAGAGTAGAAAACAGCACTGTCTACCCAAGAGCTGGACATATGGGCCACTTAATTATGATTGAAATTTGGTGGCTCTGCCCACACATCCAACACCAACATGACGTGACATTTACTTTCTGAACCTTTCAGCCTCTAGAACTGTCTGTGAAAACTGCCCTGCACTGTAGGGGTCATTGGCAGCAAATCTCCTGTGGTCAAGGGGGTTATCCCAACACAGTGAACTCCTCTGTACAGCTATGAAACCTTTGTTTCAGCAGGGCCTGAGAAAAGAAGTGGCTACAAGTTCCTGAAATTAATTGGTGTGTGTGTGTGCGTGTCTCTGTGTGTGTGTGTGTGGGTGTGTGTGTGTGTGTGTGTGTCTGTGTGTGTGTGTGTCTCTGTGTGTGCGTGTGCGTGTGCGTGTGTGTGTGTGTGTGTGTGTGTGCGTGTGCGTGTGCGTGTGCGTGTGCGTGTGTGTGTGTGTGTGTGTGTGTGCGTGTGTGTGTGTGTGTGTGCACCTGAGACTGTGTCTGCGGTGTATTAGCACAGATTGTTTGCTGGTGCAGAATGAATCACCCTGTGGCAGTACGTGCATAGGGCCGCTTCTCTTTGGCCATCAGGGGAACTTGGCTTCAGAGTTGTGGATTTTACTGCAGTCTTATGGCCGTTCCATCCCTTGTCGCTGTGATTTAGAGGACGGTTTTGTCTCATCAACACAAAGTCTAACTGGGAGTGAAGAGTTCAGTTTAGTTTCACAAAGCAGGGATTTGTCGGGGATGAGGTGGGTAGGCTAGGTGCTGTCACGCTACACCAGAGCCCTTCGCTGAGCACTTCTACAAAGGGGTCAATGCACTCAAATAGCAGTTCAGATCCTTTCATCTGTAAAACTCCATTCACAAACAAAGCCTCTCTGACTCACCAGATCACCCCTGCGCATGTGTGTGTGCGTGTGTGTGTGTGTGTGTGCGGGTGTGTATGAAAGAGAGAAGGGGACAGGAGGGGCAAAACAGCTACCAACATCACAGGCATCATATTACAGCCAGGTATTACCTCAGGTGGTGATTCAAGGGGTGGGCACACTCATGTTTGTGCTGGTGATAATGTGTCTGTTGCTAGGTTACATATTGAAACATCCACAAATGGCTCAGAAGGATACTTTAAGATAAAACCACACCCTTGCACGTGTTTCTGTTGTGGCTAGAAGGGATACATAAGAACGGAAGTTACGTAACAGATAGTGAAATATCGCAAAATCTCGATAATAGAGTCCGTTTACGGACGATACTGTCACTGTAACGAGTACAGGAGTTTTGAGAAGTAGCCTACCTCAGTAATTACAAGGAAGAAACCATGACTAAGCTAAGTCTTAACTAAAGACCGCAGTTTTGGTCAGGACAGTGAGTTCAGCTAAAAAAATGCTTTGTTTGTATGTGAAAATCACAAACCCCACCCCCCTAAAATGTCATTAAACTAGATGTACCGCAGAGCGGTACAAAATATGACCGCCGCCGAGTCCAGCACATTTTTTCCACAAAAAGAAATCACGCTGAAAGGCCTATATGATTCTAACTGTCTCACTAAATTGCATTATCCACACTCAATTCTCACTGGTATCTGCTAGACAACAAGTACCAAAACATGATTAGTTCATAGATTTCACATGTAAAATTAATTTTATACAACCCCACCTCCATCTTGCCTATTCATAATTCTGAGAAATTCTTGATTGTTTGTGTTATGTTTATGTTATGTGTGTGGGTGTGTGTGTGTGTGAGTGTGTGTGTGTGTGTGGGTGTGTGTGTGTGTGTGTGCGTGCTTGTGTGTGTGCCTGCGTATGTGCCTGTGCATGCAAGCGTACATATGTCTACTGTGTGAGTATGTGTCATACGTATGATTACTGTGAATGTATGTGTGTGTGTGTGTGTATCTGTTTGTGCACATGTGTGCACATGAAATGGGTTAACATGACCCCTGGAGGCAAACATACAGAAAAAAAAGGTCATCCTAGGCCCTACAGTTCTCAAGATATTCACAGAGAACTGTGTCTGCCCTACCCTCCTTTCGGGGGGTCCAGTCCAGCGGGGGAGCTACAGATCAAAACGAAAAACGACGGTTCCATGCTATCCATGTGGGGGTACATGCCCACCAAGTTTTGTGTACCCCGGTCTTTCAGTGTCCCGGGAATCCTTGTTGGTGTACGTCACTAAATGTACACATAAATTATTTTATTGTAAGGCCCCCCATGAACGAAAGTACACAAAACTTGGCATGCATTTGGAGGGTGTCATAATGATCCTACACTTTTAATTTCGTGCAGTTTTGACCTTGGCAGCCAGAGATATTGTGATGAAAACACCTAATTTTTTGCTTTTTAATTTTTAACTAGGTGTCGCAAAACATAAAATAAGTGGTAATGGGATGGGTTGACATGCCCCCTTAAGACCAACATACATAAAAAAGGTGGACCTCCTAGGCCCTACGGTTTTCGAGATATTCACAGAAAACTGTCTCCGGCCACCTACAGGCCAGTTGGTGTATAGTAACATAAATTAATTTATTGTGTGGCCCCCCATTAACGGAATTCCACAAAATTTGGCGTGCATACAGAGGGTGTCATAATGATCCTACACTTCCAATTTCGTGCAGTTTTGACTATGTTAGGTCACAGATACCTTCAATTACAACACCTCATTTTTACTTTTTTGTGTTTAACTAGGTGGCGCTATACATGAAATGAGTGGTTATGGAATGGGTTGACATGGCCCCTTGAGATCAACATACAAAAAAAAAATGGTCCTCCTAAACCCTACGGTTTTCGAGATATTCACAGAAAACTGTGTCTGCCCTACCCTCCTTTCGGGGGGTCCAGTCCAGCGGAGGGGGGGCTACAGATCAAAACAAAAAACGATGGTTCCATGCTATCCATGTGGGGTTACATGCCCACCAAGTTTCGTGTACCCCGGTCTTTCAGTGTCCCGGGACTCATTGACGGAAATTTGGGCATATGAAAAAGAAAAAAAAAAAAAAAATTCTGTCTAAACCTATATGACCGCCGCTTCGCTGCGCGGCGGTCATAATAATATTGGACATATTGTGACTCTCTAACTCTTATCTTATGTAGCTGTAGAAGCAAGTCTCTCTGATGTTTATGTTACTGTTTCTGCACTACAATGGTACTGTTACCACACTGCACATAACTGTACTGTACATATCTGTCCATATGGTTCATACCATATTTATTCAGTTGTTCTTATAATATATTCTGTTCACTGCATATATCTATATTATTCATAATGGTACATCCAATACATTGCACATATATGTAAGCCTACATGTTGTGTTCTCTACAGATGGAGTCGAGTCTCCATGCAGAAGTAGATATTGCATGCCAGGTTTCAAAAGTTGCGATCTCAGTCCATTCGTTAGCAGCTCCATCACAGCAAGTTGGTTTTACTGTCTATGGTCCATCCCCAAAGGGAAATGACAGTGTTCGGTGTGCAATTGAAGCAACTCTTTCACAACGATCCATAAAAATAGTTTTAAAAATAGTTTCATTTATGAAACGGATATCCATGGCTGAGACGTCTAGTTAGATCGTCTTTAATTATAAGTTCTCGTAACGCGGCGTAAAGTTAAACTTACGTGTCTGTCCGTATATATTATACTTCTTTGGGACACCCGTGATCATTATGAAATAACTAAACTATTTATTTTGTAATAGTATTTCTAACATGAATTTATAACATAAAAGTGAATAGACCTCTCCGGAATAAGTCCCGCCTCCGAAACATCCGGACCTCCGAAACATCCGGATCCACCCAACTTCCGGTTGTTGAATGTCTATGGGAAATAACATGGCGTTTCAAAAAAACGTACCTGTCAAACTCTGTAGGTGGCAAAGTAGAAAAAGCTGGTGGGCCGATTGGCCTACATACTTCTGCCATCTGGTGAAACATTTCCGTTGCCATGCAACCTTGACTCGGGCAGTCGCGGCGTCCAAAGCTTGCGTTAGCTTAGTGCTTCTTACTGATATATTTCTACTTTAACGGCACCGACAATAAAAAAAATCCAGTGGAAACTAGATGGCAGAAGTGTGTAGGCCAATCGGCCGACCATTTTTTTCTACTTCGCCACCTACAGATGTTTGACAGGTATGATATTTCGAAACGCCATGTTATTTCCCATAGACATTCGACGCCCGGAAGTTGGGTGGATCCGGATGTTTCGGAGGCGGGACTTATTCCGGAGAGGTCTATGTTCGCAAAATAGCTATTTTTCTTTGGAATATCCATGATCGCTTCCTACTTCCTGTCCTGAGCAGCGAGATTTCACTATCTGTTACGTAACTTCCGTTCTTAGCTGTATCCCTTCTAGCCACAACCACGTGTTTCTCTTTCATCTACTGTATGTGTGTATGTATGTGTATGATGTATGAATGTCAGTATCTATGTAATACAACCCCAAATCAGAAAAAAAGTTGTGACATTGTGTAAAATGCAGTAGCGGCTCCTGGGTTAACAAATAGGCGGGGCAGAGTCTGATGATCAAGTTTAGAAAAAAAAGGCACACTAAGGGCGGTCCACGGAGATTTTGTTCATTTTTACGGCTCTTTCTTTCTATGGCTAGGCTATGAGCGAAATCTGGGGAATGGAATCCCATAATGTTAGCACTTGCGGTCAAAGCACCATTTTTTTCATGCATGCTTAATGTTATTTTATTGGGTAAGGCTATTTGCACCCCTGGTACAATTAGCAGTGTATGCTATTCATACCCTGGTGCAATACGAATCTATTCGTACCCCCGTGCACACAGCAATGTGTTCTATTAGTACCCCGTCTGGTACAAATATCAATGTATGCTATTCGTACCCTGGTGCACAAAGCAATGTGTTCTATTAATACCCCGTCTGGTACAAATATCAGTGTATGCTATTTGCACCCCTGTGCATTTATTCTGGCATATTGATCACACAATGTAATAATATAAAAAAAAAAATTTAAAAAAACAAGCAACATGTTTTTTTGTTGTTACGTGAGCAGAGGTCATACACTTTTTGCTAAATGCACTGGGGTATGATTGAAAAATATACAGTAATACAGTAATACATATGAATGTAGTGGGATTGCAGTTCAGATTTGATATTGCCCAACTGATACAATGGATATATGTATCCATTATCTTGGCCTTGATCATTGTAACGTGGGAGAGTTAGCTCTGGGGTGCGTGGTGCAGAATTTGAGAATTGTTTTCACACACCTGGCATGCACTCGGATATAAGTGGGAGTGAGCAGCATTTCCTCAATGTTCCTGGCCTAAGTCAGGTAAACAAACCCAGTGGCATGACAAACCAATGGTGAACCCAGGTGCGAGAGCGCTACGCGAGCCCCATACCGACGAACTTTGGCCCAGGATGAATTAGCTCTGATACATGCAATACACATTAAGGGTGACTTCAATTGTTTATGCAAAGGGCCTGAGGCACCGAAGTAGTTTAGTAGTTACAGATTACAATTTCAAATAAAAAAAAAACACGACAACATATCCATTACATGTAAAAACATAAAAAAAATAATTTTATTAACAGCCTGCAGGCCAGGGTAATCTAATATTACTGCATTAACATCAACTCGCATGGAATTATGGGAACACTCAATGCGCCTCTTCAACCCTCTGCTGAAACTGCAAGCGTAGATTGCTTGCTTATAAACTCGCACTGCGCAGAAACAAAACTCAATGTAGCCTAACTTATTTAACCGTCCAGAAACCAAATAAAATCATTCATATGCATACAATCCCCAATATGCGTGAATTAGGCCATTAGAAGAAGGCCATCTTACGAGCCTTTCGTTGTGCAAAATCGTCAACGATGTTCCCAATATTTAATGCTCTGGCTCTCGTATTTTCAATGGACAGGATAGCTAACCCACGGAGCCTCTCCTGCCCCATGCTGCTCCTTAGGTATAGGTCTTAATAAGTTTGAGTTTGGAAAAAGATCGCTTAGCTGTTGCCACAGTCACAGGCAATGTCAGAAACAACATACACACTTCCCCGAATGTGGATGTTACACTGTCATAATCTACCACCAGCATTTTGGCAAGTTGAAAAATAGATGACTTCTGTGAAATCTCTACTTTAAAGCAAGACCTGAATGAGAGGAGTTGTGTTGGGAATGTCGGTACAATGTCCCTGCTATAATGGTCTGACAAACGTCTTGCCTTTTCAAGCAGTTCATCATCACCTGCGAGTTGAAGGGTCATAGGACGTAAAGACTCAAACACATGACAAGTTTCCCGCATACTTGCAAATCTTTGGGAGAGCTGACTGATTATGATGTCCAGAGTTGCATTAAATACCTGCACTTTGAAGTATCTCTCTGCATCGGTTAAGCGCTCATCTTCCGATAGATCGTCAAAGTGACGCTTCACTCTCCGTGCTCTAACATTCTGAAGTTCTAAACAAAAAAAACAAAAAAAGGAGGCAGGGCGGGGGTAGCGACGGGCCCCGCGGGGTCACGGGCCCTGGTGCGACTGCACTTGCTGCACCTAGTTACGCCACTGAACAAACCTATAAAGAATGTTCAGACGTGTCTGTGGGTTTCAGGGAAGAACAACACCTTGATATTCCTTTTCGCAGAATATAGGCTAGAAGAATCTTTTCTTGAAATAGAATGGAACCACATTTTCTTAGAAGAACCCATTACTGGGTTGACAAATAGGCGGGCAGAGTCTGATGATCAAGTTTAGAAAAAAAAAGGCACACTAAGGGCGGTCCATGGAGATTTTGTTCATTTTTACGGCTCTTTCTTTCTATGGCTAGGCTATGAGCGAAATCTGGGGAATGGAATCCCATAATGTTAGCACTTGCGGTCAAAGCACCATTTTTTTCATGCATGCTTAATGTTATTTTATTGGGTAAGGCTATTTGCACCCCTGGTACAATTAGCAGTGTATGCTATTCATACCCTGGTGCAATAAGAATCTATTCGTACCCCCGTGCACACAGCAATGTGTTCTATTAGTACCCCGTCTGGTACAAATATCAATGTATGCTATTCGTACCCTGGTGCACAAAGCAATGTGTTCTATTAATACCCCGTCTAGTACAAATATCAGTGTATGCTATTTGCACCCCTGTGCATTTATTCTGGCATATTGATCACACAATGTAATAATAATACATTTCTTATAGGCTAAGTTTAACATTTTGAGATTCCAGACAAAAGCTACAAGGTAGGTACCGGTAATCAGATCATTAGCTCAGATCAGTGGAGAACTACTTTGGGGGGAAAACTCAAGAGGGAAACAAATTAACCGAGAATTCGAAATCGAAATCAAAATTCCACTGGAGCTCCAAGCGTATGCTTCACGCTGCATTACACCACTCAGCTCTCATAGTCAAGTTCAAGTTGTAGGTCATGTAGGCCTACTCATAAAAGAAATTATAAGTAACAAAATTATTGTGTTCAAGAGCCAGGTCAACTTTAAAGAGTAAATTAAAAGTAGGCTATTCATTAAAAAGGTAAATATTCTGTTCTGTGTGTATGGGGGGGGCTTGTATAGAAATGAATATTAAAGGAACAATATGTAAGATTGTGGCCAAAACTGGTACTGCAATCACTTTCAAATTACTGTAGAGCGATGTATCCCCTCCCCCTCCCCCCTGACTCGAGGTTGACAACCCAGATGCCGAAACACTACTGACTTTGTGATTAGTAGATAGGTGACATGACAAAACACAACATCAACATCAGTTGAGGGCTGCAAGTTCACGTTTTAAATGACAATATCCTGGCCGGACTACTGTTGTCAGTGATATAAGTATTTGAAATAAACATGATTTCTTAATGTCTAGTGACATATTAGGGCCATTTTATGATTAATTGAAATACATTTCTTACATATGGTTCCTTTAAGTGACACATACACGTAAAAGGGCAGTTTTTTTACGAACTCTGGGGAATGATTGGAAAATTTGAGGAAGCTTGAACTATCAAATAGGATGGCGGCAGACAAATGGCCAGTGAATGAAAATCTGTCGGTAGCGGTAACTATGATTGTCACACAATTCATAGGCAGGGGCGGTTCTAAGGGTGGAGCCACAGGGGCCCGGGCCCCATCTGAAATCTCATTGGCCCCTGACTGGCCCCTGTACTGTCAATCATCAATAAGTGTCAAACTTGTTGAGAACAACGATCAGAGATGCAATTCCATTCCCAAACAACTGGTGGCAGTAATGCACCTATGAAGCTTAAAAAGCTAAAGCAAACAGTGAACTGTAAAAGAAACAATACATTTGGCTAACCAGAAATGTCTCTGCTAATGTGAAGAAACGATACATTTGGCTCAAGGAAGTATCAGCTAACGTGAAGAACCGATACATTTGGCTAACGAAAGTATCAGCTAGAATTCTAACGTGAAGAACCGATGGCAGCGTTTCATCCTCCACAGAAGTTTCTTGGTGAGTCACAAATCTCTGTTGGTTATCATCATTATGTGAAAGGGACGTTTATTTGTTGCTGTCACAATATGTTAAGTTTGTCAATTAGCTGCTAAATTACGAAGCAGCAGCAAGCTTGCAGTGAACTGTTAACTGACTTTGTCAGTGAACTGTTAACATTAAATTAACGTTAGGTTACTTGAGTTGAGGTTTGATTGTTTGTTAGCATGCTGATAGATTTTTATGTATGGGAAGGTAATGTGTGAAGTGTTTGAAATGGTGTTATATGAAATGCAGAGAAATGGACATCCTGTTTGTTTGTTTGGGGTCCGAAATGAATAATATTACATGCGCTAGTGCGCCTTACCAAATGTAAATAACGTTCGATTTTTTTTTCCTTGAGGAAAAAGTTTGGCAGCTGCTAACATGAACATGAGAATACATGCCTAATAGCTAACGCTCCGTTTTTGTAGTTAATGTGAGCTATCATTGCAAAGTTATTAACCACTATTCTGAGTTTATTTGATTCATGGGCTTCGCATGAATTCTGTCACAAAGTGTTAGGACAAGGAGAGTTTCATTGAGATAAATTGGTTAAATGTTCTACTCACTTAAGCTTTATATGATTTAAAATAATAATAACTGGTTTTACAGTTGCCAGGCGGCATGCTGAATACAAGCATGGATTTTGTGAAACACGCATTTGTGTTTCACCTACAGACTGGGATGGCACAGGAGCTGGTGACTTCAACCCACAGTCTTCAGAACGAAAGGCTATTTCATAGCCGCGGTTCTCTGAGGGAGATAAGTGAGACACAGACTGTGACTCTATGGGTTATAGCGCCCTCGCGCGACCGCTCTTGAAGCCCTTTAAAAACGCCTATTGGCTGAGTGAGCTGTCAATTATAGGCGCCCCGCCCGCCTATAAATTACCGTGACCGCTCACTCATCTTCACATTGACCAGCTCTGAAAGACGAGCAAGCAGAAGGGGCGACGCAAGTCTGTGTCTCACTTATCTCCCTCAGAGAACCGCGGCTATGAAATAGCCTTTCGTTCTCTTTCGTTCGACACAGACTGTGACTCAATGGGAGTTTTAACAACGCCCCTGATGCTCAGAGCCTAATCAATATAACTGAAGGTCAAAGCCACGCCGAAAGATGCTAAGAAGCAGTTTCCACGGGCCTAGACGCTCCAGCCTCAAACACAGCGTGCGCCACAGTAGACGCCGTAACATCGAGGCGATAATGCTTCACAAACGTATGCGGCGAGGCAAAGGCCGCGGCCGCACAAATAGCCTGGAGAGGCACACCCCGAAACGCGGCCCAAGACGCGGCCATACCTCTGGTAGAATGAGCCCTGACAACAGGAGGGTCGTTCCCTGAGGCCCGGTAGGCCAGTGCAATAGCCTCAACAATCCAATGAGATAGCCTTTGTATTGACAGTGCAGGCCCCTTAGACCCCGTCGCAAAGCACACAAACAGTTGGTCACTACGCCTGAAGGATGCAGTCTTGGCCAAATACAAGCGTAATGCACGAACCGGGCAGAGAGAATGCAATCTCTCCTGCTCCTCCGAGGAAAATGGAGGGGGATAAAAAGATGACAGCTGCAACGCTGAGCAGCCGTAAGACATAGGCACTTTAGGCACAAACGCTATATTGGGCCGCAAAGTTATCATATTGCCGTTCGCACCGAACTCCAAACAAGAAGGGTGCATAGAAAAAGCATGAATCTCACTCACTCTCTTCGCTGAGGCGAGTGCCAGCAAGAGAGCCGTTTTATAAGATAGAATTTTAATATCCGCATCCTGCAGGGGCTCGAAAGGCGCACCACAGAGAGAGTTCAGAACCAGGGACAGATCCCAGGACGGGAGTGTTGGTCGAACCGCCGGTCGGAGGCGACGGACGACCTTTAAAAATCTACATGCGAGAGGATGCGCCCCGGGAGAGACGCCATCGTAACCTACATGACACGCCGAAATCGCTGACAGATAGACTTTAATAGTAGAAAAGGCCAAGCCCTGTTCAAACAGGTCTTGAAGAAACATGAGCACATAAGAGATCGAGCATTGAAAGGGAATGACGCCCTTTCGATCGCACCACCTCTCAAACGCTTTCCATTTCAGATCGTACAGAGACCTTGTAGAAGGGGCTCTGGCACTCTGAATAGTGGCAATAACGTTAGGTGGTAAACCTATACAGCACTTAGCGCTGCCCTTTCACGAGGAAGCCATGTAAATTCCACCGTGTCGGGTCTGGGTGCAGCAACTCTCCCCCCATCTGAGTCAGGAGATCCTTGCAATGGGGAGCCGCCACGGCTCCTCGGCCAATAGCTGGAAAATTTCCACCAGCCAGGGTCTGTTCGCCCACCACGGAGTGATCAGCACCAATGCAAGACCTCTCTCTCACTCTCGTCAGTACGTGGGGGATAAGGTGAACGGGGGGAAACGCATACAGCAGAACGTTCGGCCACGGATGTGCCAAGGCATCTGTGCCCAGCGGAGCATCCTTGTCCCGAATGGAGAAGAACAGTTCGCAGTGTGTGTTCTCTCTCGATGCAAATAAATCGACCTCCGCTCTGCCGAAGCGTTCCCATACAAACTCTATTATCCGAGGATGTACCCTCCATTCCTGATTGGAGAGAGATGCCCTCGATAACCTGTCCGCACTGACATTCAGAACACCTGGAACGTGAGTGGCTCTGAGTGATTTCAGATGAGCATGCGCCCATAGTAACATGTCGCGGGCTATGTGGTGAAGACAAAGTGACCACAACCCCCCCTGACGATTTATGTAAGAAATCACCGTCGTATTGTCTGTGCGGACTAAAACGTGTTGGTGTCGAAGCAGTGGCAAAAACTGTTTCAATGCCAATAACACCGCTACCAGCTCCAAAACGTTTATGTGAAGCTGACGTTGCTGCGCTGACCAAGAGCCGCTCACCGCCCGATTCTCGAGCGTGGCGCCCCAACCGCTCAGCGACGCGTCTGTTGTCACAACGAGACGCATCAAGACGAGCCCCATCGGTACTCCCTGTGTCAGCAGTGTGGGATCCCGCCACACAAGCAGTGCTCGAAGGCACGACGCAGAGACCAGCACCAGTTTGTTCATGTACGCTCTCTCCGCTCCGCGCACAGGCGTAGCGAGAACACCCATCTCTGGAAGTCTCTCATGAACAGTTGTCCCAGACGCACCACTGCTATCATAGACGCCATCAGGCCAAGCAGGCGAAGGCAAGTGCGAAAACTGACCCTCTCCCCCAGTTGAAAAGCTGAGAGGCATCTGTGGAACGACTCTACTCGTTGTAACGTCAGCTTGGCCCGGAAAGACGTGGAGTCCAGAGTGAGGCACAGGAAAACTACTGATTGTGTTGGGGTTAATACACTTTTCTGGTAATTTATCACGAAACCCAGAGACTCCAGGTGCCTGAGGAACACTAGCGTGTGCTCCGCTGCTTGTTGCGCTGATGGGGCGCAAAGCAGGTAATCGCCTAGGTAGCCATATATTCTCATACCCCGTTCCCTGAGGGGGGATATGACAGCATCCATTATTTTTGAGAACAGGCAAGGCGCGGTAGCTAACCCGAATGGTAGAACCTGAAATTCTAGAGCTCTGCCCTCGAAATAAAACCTCAGGAACTGTCTGTGGTGTTTGTGAATCATGACGTGAAAATACGCCTGTTTTAGGTCCAACTTCGTGAACCAATCTCCCGGTCTCATGGACGCAAGAAGTTGCTTGTGTGTCAGCATTTTGAAAGTGTATGTCCGTATGTAACGGTTCAGTACTCTCAGGTCCAAGATGGGGCGTAAGCCGGCGTCTTTTTTTGGGACAACAAAATATTTGCTGTAAAATCCCGACCGCGCTTCGTTTGGGGGGACTATTCTCACTGCGTTCTGTTCGAGAAGAGAATTTATTTCTTCTCTCAGTACCTGCGCTGACTTTGCATTCACCACCGAGTTGAGCAGTCCCCTGAAACTCGGAGGCCTCCAAGCAAATTGTATTCTGTAGCCCTGCACGATCGTAGAGAGAACCCAAGGACACGTGACGTGCGTGTGCCAGGCCGGGAGACACCGTACAAGTGCCGGCTGGCTCAATGTGAGTGAAGCTGGGCTGAATCGTGGGCCTATGACCCCCTCTGGTGGCCGCACGAGACATTGCACCTGATGGGCGTGCGATTCGCTCCGTTCCGGGGAAAACATTATTGTGTCCGACCGGGGGGGAGAAAAATGACCGGCTGCGCCCGGAGAGTGTGCTACCCAAGGGCTCAGTCGTGAACGACCGTGAGCTTGTTTTAGCTCCAATTGCACCACAGACAGGGAATTTGTGTGTGTGGGAGAAGCAGTTTGACAATCTAGACCCAGAGGTGGAACCGTGGGACCTAGTGTGTGTGTGTGAGGGGAGAGACTGGGGCCAGAGGCCTTTATTTTTGTCACCAACAAGGGATATATGCTTGTGAGACATAGAGTGTTTGTGAACTTCCCCAGAGCAGTGCGTGGGGGTTTCATAGTTTGATGTCGGACAAAGCGTGTTATCGCCGGTCCGACACCGCAGGTACAAGCGGGGCCAGCCATCCAGCTAGGCTGACTTCTTCTTCTTAGCAGCTGGGCTCGGGCGTGGTGGTCGACGCATGTCTGCGTCGAGCTGAACGGTGGGTCGACGCGCCCACGCGCCCTGGACCACTGTGTGTTGCGGTGGTGGCTGAGCAGGGCGAGCCACCGTTGCCTGGGTTCGTTTACCAGTGGGCCACTGACGGGCAGGTTTAGCCATCAGCAGCTGGGTCGGGTGAGGGCGTTGCACGGACTGCGTGGACGACGGAGCCAGCTTGCGAGAGAGAAGGTAGCTGAAAGCCTCGTTCTCTTTCGCATCGAATCTGCATTGCATCGAATCTGCACCGGGGCATCCAGAAAAACGTGCCGGTCATTATCCGGGATTTTCGACAGGTTGAGCCAAAGATGCCTCTGGGCTACCACCGTCAAACCCATCGCCCGTCCTATGGCCTCGTTCGAGCAGCGAGTGAATCTCATGACGAAGTCCATTGCCGTGCGAATCTCGGCCCACAGGTCCTTCGTCGATTGCTGCTCCGACCTCTGCCTGCAGCTCGGCGACGTAGGCGAGAAGCAGTGAGATGGTATTCTGAGCGCGGGCAGCCTGTCCGAGGACTTTGAAAGTTTTCTCCAGTTGTTGGGAGGTAAACTTCGGCTGTTTGTGCGGTAACTGTGAGGATGCAGTCAGGCCCATGTTAGCGTCAGGGGCTAAGTAAGATGCCAACGACTGCTCGGCTCTGGGGCAGTCCGATAGGCCCCTTTCTGCCGCGCCCTCCATCTCAGTCAGAGCCCCGAAACCAGCGATAACAACCCTGTTGGAGTAGGGCTTGTTCCACGTTTTCACCACATCGTCCAAACAGTCCTGGAAGGGGGGGACCGAGGGTCTAGGTGCTGGCGCTGGAGGCGGGAGGAAATTACCGCCGAGCCTATTGCTAACCCGTGCCGGTGGCGGCTGTGGCCACTCGACGCCGAGACGCTGGGCTGCGCGTTGGCAAGTTTCCAAAAACAGCTTGCTGGCTGTGGTGTGCTGTTCGGTGGGGACATGCTCGTCGAGAACCGAAGCAGCTGCAGAGGCGTGCGAGATCTGTGAAGGGGGGAGAAGCAGTTTGCTGTCCCCGTCCTCGTCCATCATCTCATCTTCCCCTGATGATTCGTCCGCCGCGTCCACAACCGGGGCCTGGGAGGGGGCCGGCTGCGGGTGGTCTTCGGCAGGTTCAGTCCAGCTAAGGATCTGCGCCTCGTCGTCCTCGCTCATGATCAACTCGGAGAGTACAGGGTCCGAGTTAGCCAAGACCGGAGGTTCGAGGGTTAGTCCAAAGCCTTCGAAGCGTTGCTGCAGAGTTCTGAGCCCAAATCGAGAACAGGCAGCGCATCCCTGAGGGTTTTCCAGGGCCTCTCGGGCATGCTGGAGACCCAAGCAAGAGATGCAAACAGTATGGTAATCCTTCCTCTCGAGAGACTGGCCGCATGCGTTGGGGCAAGGTCGACGTTTAGGACATGCCGCAGCAGGACGCATGGTGCAGGTCAGGAACGTGGCCACGTGTCCGTAGAAAAAGGCTAAAGACACGAGGTAGAGTAAGTTAGTCAAAACCCGATGTGAGGGCAGCGAGCAGGTACGGCTTTCCCCAACAAGGCAGGCTAATAGGAAAAGTTCGGAGATGAGGCTAGCCGAAGCAGCCAAGTTCCAGAACCGTCCGTATGTGAGGCTAGCTCCTTGCAAGCAAAGCGGCGCGGAGTCCTCACTAAAAATCTTTTTTTTTTTTTTTTTCAGTAAGAATCCGAATATCTCGACGCTTCGCGGGGTTGAGTACCTCTTCCCCTATGAAACAGTTAAGCCGGGATAGCGGAAACAACTCGAATCTAGTCGGCGTGGTATAACTCTGACAAGTGGCTTCAGCGAGACTTGAAGAGCTAAAATGTGAAGATGAGTGAGCGGTCACGGTAATTTATAGGCGGGCGGGGCGCCTATGATTGACAGCTCACTCAGCCAATAGGCGTTTTTAAAGGGCTTCAAGAGCGGTCGCGCAAGGGGGCTATAACCCATAGAGTCACAGTCTGTGTCGAACGAGTCGACCGAAAGAGAACCACCAGTCACCAAGCATAGCTGCTCCTAATGGTATGATGCTATTTCCTATTGCCACTACAGTGAGCATATTTTGTCATTCATTTTAGAAACGCCAGGTTAACAGTGGGTTATGAAAGTTAATAACAATTAAGTTACTCAAACTTGTTTCATTTTCTTCTCTCCAGACATTTCCCATTCTAGAGCAGATGGTTCTGTGCAACCTCTCCTAAACTGGTATTCCGCAAGATGCAGCACGGAAATAGGAAGAGGCCACTCAATGACTTCTGATACAAAGACTTCAAATGGTAGGAATATTCCATCTTTAGTGTTTTGCTACCCCTTCCTTAGTTCTTCTATCCACCGAATTCATTGGATATAGGAGGAACAGGATGAGATTCTGAGAATGCAGTGAGAGAAGGAAAGGTAACCTAACATGCCTTTCAGCCCAGTTGACGTATTGGCTGCAATATGCAAAATATAGCTGTAGCGAACCGGCACAAAAGTAGCCTCTCGTAATACTCCCATTTTATTCAAAGGTAGAACGCTACTGACAACTCCAGGCTTCCACGCATGCTTGTTTGTTTACACCTTATACAAGCTGAAGTGCAAAACGAAAGTAGGCCTAACGTTTGCCTACTGCCCCTATCAATGCAGATATTTCAAATAAAAACTAAAAGTATAAAACATATCCTTGATTAGCCTATGTTGGGTTTTGTGGAAGAGAAAATTGACTTTTAGTAGTAGTATTAGGCAGTATGCAGTCAGATAGGTCACCATGGGCATATTTGGTTTAGCTATAGGCCTAGATGGATTCACAAATAAATAAATTAGCCTACATTTGGCAGGATACTTGATGTACAGGGTAAATGCAAATATGGCAATGTATTATATTATTTTACATTAACAAAATGTAGAAAAATAGAACAGACTGAAAATAAAGTAGGCACTGATCTTTAAAATCCTGTTTCCTGTAGCCTAAATGTTGTCAGTCATTCTTAATGTGACTTAACTGACTGTGCGCCCAAATTTTTGTCTGTGCTGCTAAATTTTTTAACTTGCGCGCACAAGTGCTCCTGAAAAAAAATGTAAGTGTAGAGCCCTGCCATTGTAAAAATAGTTGTTGAAAAAATTGTGTAAATATGATGTAGTTGTTGCTCACATGCTGTGTGTGTGTGTGTGTGTGTGTGTTTGTTTTAATGTACGCAAACTGGCAGTGAAAGTGGTTTCTCTTATCAACAAAAGGGGAAACAGTTAAAGTAAAACTTGTTTAATTGAAAGAAAAAAAGTGTGTATGATGATGTATGATTTCTGTTTAAAATAGCAATGTATTTCCACTGAAGTGTCTATTATATTTTAGTTTTATATTGTGTTTTCAATGCACATTATAAATAAATGGGAAAATTGTTAAGAATTGTATTGGCTTTTTTGTTTTTTAGCATTTGGCATTCAAGTTTTTGAACAAGGTAAAACTGGTGAAATGTATGCACCTTACTACTGTGGTGTAGTCTAGTTAGCTGTAGTGGGTATACTGTGATCAATCCCAAATATTAATACCTATCCTTGTCTGTTTTAAGTGGGTATACTGAGATGGTGATGCTTTTTAAGTGGGTATACCAGAGACTTTCTAATGAGGAGACACAGCACTCAAAAAATCCTCCATAGAAATGCATGGGGCTAGTTTTGTAATGCCAATATGGCCGTTGTCTACACATATCCCACCCCTTCCTCGGCAAAACGTCAACATGTGAATACATTGAGCCAATCATGTGGTGTGATGTGAAAACATTGAGCCAATCATATGGTGTGTTGTGAAGACATCATGCCAATCATGTGTTGTGAACTCGCCGCTGGAGCAAGATTGGTGTCGTGAAGCCTTGCGCATGCACATTTCTGCCGAATAGGATGCCCGATGAGTGACCAAAAAGCGTTGCAATATGGCCGTCGAGAGGAGGGACTTGCCTAAAAGGACTTTGGGTATACCGCGTATAGTCCTGCATATCACGTAGACAACGTGCCTCTGCCTTACTGAACAAGAGATTTTCTGTGTATGGATGTTGACCGGTTCTTGGCCCCTCAGTGTATGATGTGGCCCCTTTATGGCCCCTGTCTCAGAAAAATCCTAGAACCGCCACTGTTCATATGCAATTTGCGCAAAGTTAGAAGCGGACCTGCGCTTATCCTGGACACCGGTATGTTTTGCACAAAGGCACGGGACATCACGTAGGCCTATCGTTCTCATGTTGGCCACAAACTTGTCTGTAACCCTGTGTGCCTCCACTGCATCAATTGCTCTATTCTGCAGCTGTGCATAGAGCACATCTACACGGGGCATGATCTTGTAGAACAGGTCTAAAATGAATAAAAACTCGGGATCTAAGAGCATTCGAGAAAACCCTTTAGCCCTCTAACTGAGATTGTATCAAAATGTCCAGATGTTTCAATTATTTCGAAACACTCCAAAATAAGCTTTTAAATCTTTTCGGAGATCTTGTGAAAAAAGCGGAGAAACCATAAAGATCCGAGAAGAAGACACACACTGAGGATGCTGCTGACGCAGCCGTTTCCATCACCAGGTTCAATTGATGTGCAATAGCAATTAGGGTACACGTCTTGCACTTTCTTACGCACTCCACCAGATGCTCCTCTCATGACACTAGCCCCATCAAATGTCTGTGCACTCAGCCTTACTTTATCTGTGTCACTCTCAGGTAGGGTTGCCAACCGTCCCGAATTGGGCGGGACATCCCGTATTTTGGGTGATTTTGATTTGTCCCGTCAGGGACAGCACCACTCCCGATTTTCAATCACAGCTCATCGGCCTTGTTAACTTGTCAATAGTAGGCTACTGTAAACGCACCTGGAACAAAGTGTCCAGTGGTGCTAGCCTAGAAATCTAGACGCACCCTAGCGGCGGCAAATTAATTTGCTCAGCCTGTACGTCTAGTATCGAACCATAGGAATTTCTATTGGCTTAACACCGTGGATGTTCTCCAATCACAGCGCTCTATTTCGTTAGAGAGTCTTAAGGCGGGCTTAACAGGATAACGACAGTCCTGTGACGGTGAACAACAAGGAAGGTGGCTATGGCGAACGAAGATCGGTTGTTTGAATCGGCGTTGGCGTCAACTTTGGAGGAGTTTGACTTGTGCTTTTCTTTGAAAGTTGAGCAACACAATGCACTTAAGTCATTCCTTTCTAAGAAGGATGTGTTTGCCGTTTTGCCTACCGGATACGGATATGGTCGTAGCGCTGGCCTATTGCATGCCTAGGCAGTTTGAAAGACAATTCTCTGCCCGCCCCTTGGATTAAGCGAGGTGAATGATTCGATGCCAGACTATACATCTCAATGATATAGGATGGCCCTGCCAGGCTACAGTGGTGCCGCAACCACGCGCATCTCGCACTGTGCGCATGGCACCAAGGGACAGAAGGGGCACCACAATTTAGCCAGAGAAGCTTTACTGCAAACTGCTTTTCACTCTTCTTAGAGAACGATTACAATGTCAAAATGCAGCAACAGCATCTTACATAAGGATGATACTTTTTGGGTCCTCTCAGTCTCTCTATTATGCAGCAGATCTAACTTGAACGTTATGCTACTCGTTTTAATTGGGAACGAGAGGGAGAGAGGGTGGAAGTTTCCAGCTGGCTTGTGATCATTGGTAATTGATTTCACCTTTTTAATATAAGAAACTTTTAAAAGAAAATCATGTGAACAACAAAAAAAACGCGAGGAGATTGCGGAATTATCCAGTTCACACTATGCTACTGACCATTTACAATGTGAGGGCACTTTGACATAGGCTGCACGCACTGTGATTTGGACTGATTGAATATGAAGAGTGGTCAATTGCCTTTGTGTAATGGAATTGGTGAGTCTTGAAGTCTTCAATAATCCGTTTCCCTTAAACTAAGCATTTACATGAAGCACATGATAGCTATGCCAATTGAAACACTTTCCACTTAGATAGCTAGGTGGCTACCAGGTTCATAATTCACTTTTAATTGCAAACAGAAAATATCTAACTAGCATCATTACATGCTTCTATTTCCACAGGAATGAAGGTTGTTTAAACCAACTTAATATACTTATCATTGTGCTATAGGCCTAAATGTGGCACAAACTATGTTAGACTTTGTGGAATGACCAAAGGCTATATTTGAATGGAGCTGGCAAAATATTATGAATACCGTGTAGACAATGCTCTTAAAGTGACGGTACACCATTTGTAAATTAGTTTTTTTTGAAGTGAAGTGTCCCTCATTTGGGGTTGAGGAAGTTGGCAACCCTACTCTCAGGTGAACAAACTCGTAGGCCTACACGATTTAGCACTTTTTCACACTGTAGCCCTCATTGAGTTGTGCTGCAATATTAGCTTTCCCCAGCATGGCTAATTTGCACAACTCAGATGCTAGCCTCAAGTTTTTTGCCTTCTCTGAAAATGTTTCATGTCACACACACCTACACTAGCCTACTCCAAACATCCCCTTGTCCCCCAGAAGATCGGAAAAGCAGGCATGGAAAACAGAACATTTTATTGTGTTTAGGACAACCAGAGCTTCTTATCAGACATATGGCCTACCACGAACGTGAAAATGTCCAATTAAATGACCGACTCTTGTCCTTTGTTTGTTGCATAGACTGTATATATAGAACTGGACAGTGTGCTGTCTGTTAAGAGTGATGCGAGCGTTAGTCCAGAGCCCCCTGGTGGCTGGCTGCAGTACAATGTGTAACTCCGCCCATCCCCATGTATTTCAATGGCCAAGTAGCCAACTTTCCGTGTCACTTTTCTCACCTAAAACTATTTTTAGTGGGTTTGATCCAGCAAGCCCACAGCATGGGTTTGATCCAGCAAGCCCACATGCTGTCTTATTATTAGTGGGTTTGATCCAGCAAGACCAAGCCCACTATTGTTCTTCATAAGTTTACTTATATCTTCTTTTTCACCCACTTTTTGTACTAACAACTGCTCCTAGACCGTTTGAGCTATCGACGCGGTTCAAACTTCAAAAATTCAGGGCCGAACCGGTGTCGCTGGCCCTTGACGTTTTCGCGTTATTCCCGTTTTTCTGCATTTTTCAGCCCCATTGAAATGAATGGCGGAATGTTCAGGATTCTAATTCTGATTGTGACATCACAGCTCTAATTGTTTAAGCTTGTACCTGGCAGAGTTCTAAGCCATCTGGCACTGTCTAATGGGCTGGGCTGGGCTGGGCTGTCTGTGTATATGAAGGTGTGTGCATGTAACTTTTGACCCGTATGTCCGATTTTCATAAATGAGGTACCGTTGGAATCCTTGAATGAAGCCCAGTTCAATGCCTTGCCAGCACCAAGTGTAAAGGTCATGTAAAAAAATAACTTTTTCCTAGTCCATTCAGCCCAGTTCAATGCCCAGCTAGCTCAATTCAAACTTAGTCATAAGTTGTATAGATTATAACATTGAGAAACATTCATACAGATATTATGCACATTCAAACGCAACACTACTGTTCAAGTTAAGTTACTCATCATTGCCCGGCAAGAAGTCCACAATCAATTCAATTGTCTTGCCACGATCTGTGGAGCTTACAGACAAAGTTAAATTACTATAGGTTCTGTATGCTATTTAAAGCCGACCTAACGATGAGTCCCTTCATGACGGTGTGTTGCAATGCATTCTGGGTGCTGTGCTGTGATTCGACGGCTCGTCACCTGACCCACCAAACAACGATGCTTGAACTAAACGTAGAATAAAAATAAATCGCTACCAAGGCTCCAAATATCAAAACACTTACACCGTAGCATAATGAGGGTATCTACATGTAAACCTAACCATTGAGAACTGTGTAAGTCTACAGGCAGTTTATTAAAAAGAAAAACAGTACCGTTCACGTCTCGTTCACATATACAGATGGGCGCCATCTTGGGAAAACAGAACTCTCTGGGATGTGGCGTAAATCTCGCACACGGAATTCGAATGAATTTGAAGACATCGAAGAACGAACCCTTTTAGTTTGATGGACGTCCTTATCAGTCTATGGTCTAACTTATGAACGTGTCGGGTCAACGTCAACGATAAGTAAGTTAGGCTAACGTAAACGTTAGCTATTTGCTGTTGTCATGGCCATTCATCACACTGTTTGGATGTTACTTACTTGGCAGTCTGAATCAGAATTACCTTAGCTCTCAGTAAGTTATAGTTTATTATAGTCATGTGATTTACATAAAGTAGTAAACAACAGTAATGTTAAACATGTCAACAAGTTAGCTTCTACCCCACAAGCCACAATAGGGAACGTTCAAGTAAGCATTAGCACATATTCACCTTATTCCGCGTGCAAACATGGGGGCGCTAGCTTTGCCCACATTGTCTCCGAACTTCCGATTGAGCAGTACATCCATTGCGATACATTGAGATAGCAGAGCTCTATCGAGATGACTGCCATCATATATTATGGGTCATCCTAAAGTTAGGAACGTTTATTTAGGATTTTGGTGACTTAAGACATTTCTGTTATACAGCTTTCCTATCTTAAGTTAGGAAAAAACGGACTTGAGCGGCTGTTCTGTAAGTTAGCCTCTCTATCCTCTTCTGCCGTGTTATCCCAATGAAGCTAACTAGACGTAGCTAGCCGACTGGAAGTTTAAAGACAACATGGAATTTAAAAAAATGGGCGGGGCTGAATAAGGTGAATACAAACCTATTAATGTTAGCTAACATGATAAGCATTGAAAATGAATGCGTTAGCAATAGCCACTGCTTTTTTTGAGCTGACAACTAAGCCCTGGAAATGCGTTAAAAACGTAATCAGCCAAATTGACTCACTTCTTAAGACCCTTGGTATGGTGTTACAACGATGTGGAGTCGAAATGTAAATTGTTAGTATGGTTTTAATGTGTAAACAGACCAACCGCGATTTTGCAATGAAGTGAATGGAGTCATTTTAGGTACTACTTTCACGAGGTCTGTAGTTCTGTCAAAATGTATCTTATCTTTGAACAGACTACATGGTTATCTTCCTTAGACTTCGTTGATGTAGTTACTACAATTTGGAGGCGAAATTCGAAGTCTAAATATGGTTTTAATGTGTAAACAGAACAACCGCGATTTTGCGAGCTAGAAAAAAGGAAGTGAATGAATGAATAGTTACTGCTTTTCTGAGGGCTGGCGTACTCATAAAATCGACGTAATCTTTGAAAAGACTACCTTGTTATCTTCCTTAGACTTCGTAGATGTAGTTACTACAATTTGGAGTCGAAATTCGAAGTGCAAATATGGTTTAAATGTGTAAACAAGACGCCTGATGTTTAAAATATGTTAATGAATGGGCACAGTATTATTGTGTACAGTAATGGGCTATCAGTAGTAAACAGTTCATGTGTTATGTGATTTACATAAACTAGTAAACAACAGAAATGTTAAAAGCTGGTATTGTGTTTCCTGAATTCTTACATTCAGGCATTCAAATGAAATGTAATTAAATAGCATATATATATACTCTATCAGTGTGTGATGCTTGCATGAGGGAAACATCCCAAAACAACGGCACCCATATAATTGCTGTTGTTTTGAGAAGTATTTCTCATGCAAGCATCATGCAACAATGCAAAAACAATGAAACTATTGTAGGCCTAATTATATTTTACATTAGTAAAGCAGTACTCTGATGTGCATGCTTTCACAAACTTTTGTGAACAATCTTAGCACTTTAAACATTGACTGTTTTGAAGTGCATGTATAGCAATATAGTATAAAAATAATAATAATTGTGATATCATTACAATTTGATGGGGGGTGGGAGGAGGGGGTGGGTTCATGTAGATGGGCCCTATGACCCCAAAGTATGCCTTGACTGGGCCTCAGGTCAAAGAAGTTTGAGAAAGGCTGATGTAGACGACAAAGCAGCAAGGAGGCGTCGTGTGATCATTTAAACAAGTTTTATGACAAGGTCGATGAGGGTGGGAAAAATCTTACATTTCTGTGCAAACTTTGCCCGCACTTCAGTCACATTCAGTCACATTGTCTTTTAAGAAAATGCAGTCCATTTTTCGGTTCCAGCAGCCAACAACCTCAGAACTGACCCTTCAGGCCTCTCAGGAGGCGCTGGCCTTCTAACCTAGTGACCACCATAGCAACCAGCATGATTGCCCTAGCAACCAGCATAGCAACCACGATATGTATGCGTTTTAGCTTATTGGATGTTGCGTTAATGCAGATAACTTTTGATCAGTGTGCCCGATTTTCATAAATGAGGTACCGTTGGAATCCTTGGATGAGGCCGAGTTCCATGCCCCTGATCAAACCCACTCTTGCAGTTCCTCGGAACCGCAATTCTAGTTGTATCAACAACTTTTTATTCGAAAAAATAGTTTAATTAAAAATAAACAATTTCACGTTAAGAAGCATTACAATTACATTGTTTTATCATTTGTGCACAGGTTTACACAGAATGATGAATATCCTTACATCTTTACTTCTAAGAGACCCTGCCTCTCTGGGATGCTCTTTTTCATACCAATCATGTTGTCAGTTACCCTAATTAGTTGTGAAACCTTTGTTTTCTTTATCATTACACAACTTTTCTAGCATTTTTGTTACCCCCGTCCCAACTTTTTTTTAAACATGTTGTTGGTATCAAATTCAAAATAAACATATCCATGAAATAGTCAAATTTGTCATTTTCAACATTTGATATGTTTTTGCAACTAAATAGGAGTTTAGGAGATTTGCAGATTATTACATTCTGTTTTTATTTTTCTAATTTTAGGTTGTATTTATCTTTTTATGTCTGTCTGTCTGTTTATCTAACTAACACATTACATTCCCACTCCAACACACCTTCATTCATTTCTTCAAAACCTTCCTGCCCCCCCACCACACCCACACACTCCCCCCAGGAAAACCAGCTCTGTCCCACATTTCCCTCCATACAGATCTTACAGTAGACTACTACGTAACTCAGCTGAGGGCTATATGACACTCGCTGTAGGCCAGGAACAGAAGTCAGACTCACGTTTCTGTGTGAGTAAGCAAAGCCAAAGGCATTTTTTAAATGGGTCTTCGGGGGCGTGGGGACCTGCTGTAACCTTTTTGGGCCCCGGGGAGTCCCTAGTGGGCTGCCCACCCCCCAACCCCACTGTTCCTGTAATCAACAAGTTCATGGTGCCCAGCAGACCGTAGAGGGGACACCACCGTCTTTGTTGTCTCCGCTGGGAAAAGAACAACCATGGCAAGGGCTTGGGGCATTCCTCTAGGTAAGGCGGGAGCAACAGAGGACAGGGACACCTCCTGCTGTTCAATTGTCCCCCATGTTGAATCAGGTGTTGTTGAGCCACAGAGACTTTCTGCAGAATCAAAGCATCATACCTTACTAGGGAAATTGCTTAATATGTGAAAGTTACATTTAGTGTCAGTCCATGCACACGTGCCTACATACACACACACACACATACACACACACACCCTCAGCTGACTCAGACACGGCTCTTGTTTGTGTGCCTGCCCTACCCCCACCTCCCAGCCTCCCAGTCTCTCCAGCTCTGCATCCCGGTGACACCCAACGACCTGAGCCCCCATCACCTCACGCCCAACGACCTAAACCACCACCACCTCACGCCCTGCCCCCGCCTGATGCCTCCTTGCCTGTGCCTGTTGAGGTGTCCACGACTCTGGCAGCCTTGACAGGGACATCAAGGAGGTGGTCCTCCCCCAGCCCCCACCCCCCCTCAATACCAGTGCAACACTCACCTCCATCATCACAGGCTATCGTACCCCCACCATCACTGGATATTGCACCCCTCCCCCACATGGCGATCACGAACAATGAGGTGACAACGACCTCAGTCAACAGCCATCAGACACACAGATCCCAGATGCACCCCTCCCCCTCCCCTCCCCTTACACCCCCCATCATCACAACAGATCAAGTGAGAGCCCAACTAAAGAAACTGCGCATCAATAAAGCAGCGGGGCCTGACAGACTGTATCCAAGGCTACTCAGGCTGAACTGGGGGAGCCACTAAAGCACATCTTCAATTTGAGCCTACGCCTTGGACAAGTTCCAACACTGTGGAAGACATCATGTCTCACTCCTGTCCCTAAGAAGCCACACCCTAGTGAGCTTAATGACTACAGACCTGTCGCTCTTACATCACATGTGATGAAAACAATGGAGCGACTGGTCTTAGGTATGCTCAGACCCCAGGTACGCCATGCACTAGACCCGTTACAGTTTGCATACCAGGAGAAAGTGGGCGTGGACGATGCCATCACTTATCTTCTACAAGGACACATTCTCACCTAGACAAGGGGAAAAGTGCTGTGAGAATCATGTTCTTTGATTTCTCAAGTGCTTTTAACACCATCCAACCCCTCAGACTGGGAGACAAGCTCTTGCAGATGGGTGTGGACGCTCACCTGGTAACCTGGATTACAGATTACCTGACCGAGCGACCACAGTTCGTCAGACTAAAGAACTGTCTCTCTGACACTGTAATCAGCAGCACCGGAGCACCACAGGGAACTGTGCTCTCTCCATTCCTGTTCACCCTGTACACATCTGACTTCTGCTACAAAACCGAGTCATGCCACATGCAGACGTTTTCTGACTATACTGCAATTGTGGGGTGTATCAGGAACGGGCAGGAGGAGGAGTACAGGAGCCTGGTGGAGGACTTTGTGCAATGGTGCAAACTCAATCATCTTCAACTCAACACTTCAAAGACCAAGGAGATGGTGGTGGATTTCCGCAGGTCTAAGCCCACTCTGCTACCAGTCCCCATTGATGGGGTCAATGTGGAGGTGGTAAGCACCTACAAGTATCTGGGTCTCCACCTGGACAATAAACTGGACTGGTCAGCCAACACTGATGCACTCTACAAGAAAGGGCAGAGCAGGCTGTACTTCCTGAGGAGGCTGCGGTCCTTCAATGTGTGCAGCAAGCTCCTCAGGATGTTCTACCAGTCTGTTGTCGCCAGCGTCCTCTTCTATGCAGTGGTATGCTGGGGAGGAAGCACAAGGAAGAAGGATGCGGGGCGAATTGACAGGCTGGTAAGGAAAGCTGGCTCTGTAGTGGGATTCACTGGAGTTCAGGACTTCAATATCTGACAAAAGGACCCTGAACAAACTGATCAACATCTTGGACAATGAGTGTCACCCACTCCACAGCACTATTGTTAAGCAGAAGAGCCTGATCAGCTGGAGACTTCGTCAACTGCCTTGCACAACAGACAGACTGAGAAAGTCATTTGTCCCCAGGGCCATTGAACTGTTCAATGCTTCACTTAAGGGAAGAGGAGAGATAGACTTCTCTGCATAGTCTGTCTGCCTCTTCACCCCCTCCATGTTTGGATACTAGCCACTACTAGCCACTTTTTAACCACTGTCTTTCTGCCTCACTGTTTGCGTGCTATTAGCACTATTATATTAGCACATTAGCACATATGCATAACCCCTCCCTCCATGCCACAGCCGAACTGTGGCCACACTTATACTTATACCTTTTCTTAAAATAGTTATATATGATATATAGACTTTATTCTTGCACTGTTGCACTATCACCATGACCACTATCAATATTGCACCATCACTGTGACACTCACTCACACAGAGCACCTTACCTTACCTCACTATGCACAGAGAATCACAGGCTCAGTCACTGCCTCAGTCATTGCAAGCGCCTCTTGATTGATTAATCACCACTATGTGGATACTGTTTTTAGAATTGATTTAGATTAAGTGTTAGTATAATTTGTATTTTAGTATATTTAGTATATTCTTTGTCTTCTACTGTCCTTATTGCTTAGTTGTGTTTTTATATTGTATACTTTTAATAACTTTTTCTGCTGTTAGTGAATGTGTGTGTGTTGTCTGTATGCTACTGAGACCTTGAATTTCCCCTGGGGATCAATAAAGTATCTATCTATCTCTATCTATCATCCTCCCTCCCTCTCTCTCCCCTTCTCTCACCCTTATGTTGTAATTCTCAATCTTTCCAGTAAGAGTCAACACTGGATCATTGCCCAGGGCAGGATTGTCATTGAAATCCAAACAGATGCTACCTTGAGAGCACTGCTCTGAGTGGTCGGCCTGTTTATCAGGCAGCTGTGCTGGGAGTAAGCAGCCAGCAGGCCTCCTTTCGCTATGTGAGGGAAAAAATGGTCAACACTGGCCACTTCAGGGGGAAGTTGCAATGAAAACACTGCATCCAAATCACCCCCACAAACACCACAGCGGATGTGTTGTACAGAGGCACACCTAATGTAAACGCATGCATGCCTGTTTACAGAATGCAAAACGTGACAAGCGAGCCAGAGAGAGGGAGCGGATGAGAGAGAATAAGGAAAAGAGAAAGAGACAGCAAGAAAGAAAGGAAGGAAGGAATGAAAGAAGGAATGAGGAAAGAGATTGAATGAGAGCAGAGATAGATTGATTGCAGAGGTGGAGCTCTGTGCGGGTTCACAGGGTGACAGAAGAGTGAGGAAGAGAAAGGGTGGAGTGAGAGAGAGAGTGTGGAGGGGCTGGACGACACACTGGTGAGCCCTGGCCGATCTGCAGGAGCTGCCTGTGGGGGTTTTCTGGAAAAGTGCATCTGTGTCACCTACTTTTTGCCCCCGGGAGAGGCCTGCTCCTCCAATTGACGGCAGAAGCGGGGGCTGTGGATACTGACCATCGATGCCAAAGGTAGGCCCCCCCCCCTCCGTTTGGCGCTCGTTTAGACCGCATCCCTTCTACCACTCTCTGTCACTCCCTGAGCTCAGGACTTTCTTTTTTTTGAAATCCTGGTTGCCTTTTTCACCCATTCCGTATCTTGCCTTTTTGGTAAAATTCTATGGTGGCATGTGCATTGACATCAGTGGTAATATTTTGAATACCCAAATGTTAAACTTTGACTCATACTGTGACTACACTACTGGCTGCTTTGACATTTGACTGCTGTGAAGCCGTTCGGTGCTCAGTGTTTGAGCGGGACAAACACACATAAACACACATAAATTATTATGAATACATTTCAATTCTCCTTATTCTGAACAATTTGTCTCAATATTCTATCCTCTACTCCTCTATTTCACCCATACTGGGTTCTACCATGATGTGTTCTTGTTTTCTGTCAGAGAACACTGTCCTGTAAACCATTTCCATAATGAACACTCAGGTTTGCATAACTGCCCACACAGAACATCTAGTTCACTGTAGGTCTTCACAGATTCCAACGGGCTCATTTAAGGTCACATATGTGTCCTTTACACGCTCACACTCTCTTTCCATTAAAGTGTTTGTCTGTCGATTCCATCACATTTACAGTACTTGTGGTGTCTTACTTACTTACTTCGAAGCAGTGAACACATCATAGAACCGACTTCAGTGTTAGGCTACACCCATAGAGGTTAAACACAGCAACCACACTTTTAAAAATTTAAATTCAAAGGGAACTCCTTGACCCCATTTCCCCCATACAGTACCTTATGTTGTGCAGTCATGCAGATGAACACAGTCAGCTCTTTCTCTGATGATATATGGGAACTTTTTTTTCGTTGTTTGCTTACCAGAACTTTTGAATAGCCACTTCCTGTTTTAAGATATGCTGTTCTAATTCGGTCATATCTGATACACTCTTCCTCAATTAATCAGATAACAGCTCCATAAAAGACAAAATATATTTCAGAAAGTGGCTCAAAGCATATACTTTTCGCAGTGCACAACCTGATGATAAAATTTAATGAATCTATAAAAGTTTGTTGATAAATTGATGCAGGAAAAATACCAGCACTGTACACATGTTTTGCCATCCTCTTAAGTAATGGATTAACTATGTGACAAATTTCCTCAGCGTGCTGCACAACAGACAAGTGGTTAGAGCTAATAACGAAAGGAGAAACACAAATTCCTCCTGACTAATTTTATTGGCTGCGGCAGTGGATCCAGGCCAGTAAAAATGTTATGAGTGCAGGAGAGGCTGACCTCAGGCCTGTGGAGAAGTCAAGGGGAGTTCACCATGGTGGGTTCCTAGGAGCTAGAGCATGCGCACCGCAGCCAAGGAGATGAGTATGTAGCGGGGTAGGCGGAGAGTTGTTATGACAGCAGGGTCACCCAGGGGCCACAATAAAGAGCAGCGCAAGATTGAAATGAATGATAAACCGATGTCTTGCCTGGGGTACCGCATACATGCAAAGTCTTTCTATCCTTCTCTCTCTCTCTCTCTCTCTCTCTCTCTCTCAAACATATTTCTCTCACTGCCAATACCAAACCTTAATGATATCTAATTAGGCTCAATGCTCTACTTGCCAGTTACAAGTCTGAAATAAGACATCTTGTCTCTGCCTCAGGCACAGTCACGCACATTAGATGATAAAGAAGGTTAAGAAAATATTTTACATCATATGCAAAGCACAGCTCTAATGAGTTATTATTACAGTAGCTTTCCCAGCAGCCATAGATTTATTGAGAAATGATTAAGTGCTGCACAATGCTTCATATTAATTATTGGCAAGAGATTTAAGATTTCAGTCTATCAGGGCAAAACAGATTGGAGGCCAAATCAGTCAGCTCTGATTTGCATCCAGACTTTTTCACCACTCTTAAAAGTTTCTCACACACCAGCATGTTTTTGTACAGATGAGAGACAATGACTTGTCCAATGGGGGGCTGGAGAGCCAAGTGGATGAAGAGGAGGAGGGGGAGGAGGAGGAGGAGGAGAAGAAGACCACGCCCTTCAACCCCTCCAGCCCATCCCTCTTCTCCCCACAGCTTAAGGCCATGATGCGGATACGGAACAAGTACCAAGCCCTGAAGAAGCGGCGCATCAGCTCCAACAGCGCCGCGCCAGCGACCCCCAGGGCCAACATGCCCGAGGTCTTCACCTTTGAGCAGCTGGCGGAGCAGAAGAAGAAGAACAGGAGGAGGAAGTCCCGCGTGCTTTTCCCCAGCGACAGCCGCAAGTTCCTGCCCAAAGAGAAGGAGAGGAGTCGCGCGAAGCCCTTCTTAATCCTCTTCAGCATCATCGTCTTCCTCCAGGTGTTCATCTCCCAAATGAAATTTGGAATCCATACTGCATTAAAGTACAGCTCGTATTGCACTCATTTTTAAAGGTGTTCTACATGTAATATACGTATATGTCTTTTTGTATTGTATGATAGGTTTACAATGCCATTGAGAACCTAGATGACCATGTGGTGAAGTATGACCTGGAGGGCTTGGAGAAGACCTTGGGGAGGGAGGTGTTTGGCCAGAAGCGAGGTGTGGATACTCTGATGGAGCACCTGCGAGATTACCTGTCCACCTACTCCCACAAGCGGCCGCTGGCGCTGTCTGTCCACGGGCCCAGCGGCGTGGGCAAGAGCCACCTGGGCCGCCTGCTGACGCGCCACTTCCGCTCGGTGGTGGGCGACCAGCTGGTGGTGCAGTACTTCGCCCTACACAACTGCCCGCCGTCGGAGAGCCCCGGGCGGTGCGCGGCGGAGCTGACGGCCCGCGTGGCGCAGGTGGTGGCCCGCGCTGAGGCGGACGAGCGCATCCCCGTGGTGGTGCTGGACGAGGCGCACGCCATGCGGCCGCCCGTGCTGAACGCCCTGCTGGAGCTGCTGCAGCCCGACCAGAGCAACGAGTTCCTCAACGTCGTCTACGTGCTCCTCGGCAGCCTGGGCCACGAGGAGATCATCCGCCACGTCCTCCAGAACTCTTCCTCCTCCTCATCCTCCTCCAGCTTCTGGAAGAGCCAGGAGAACGACATGGAGGACGTGATCCGGAGCAGCCTGGCCGAGCAGCACCCGCTCTGGGCAGAGGTGGACGTGGTGGCCCTGACGCTGCTGGAGAAGAGCCACGTGGTGGAATGCTTCCTGGAGGAGATGACGCGCGAGGGCTTCTACCCTGACCTCGGGCACGTGGATCAGCTGGCAGGGGAACTTTCCTACTACTCTGCCGGGGGACGACAGTACTCACAAAATGGCTGCAAGCAGGTGGTTGCCAAGGTGAACCTTCTTTGAGTGCAGCCATTTTAGCATGTGAGTGAGTGTGTGAGTGTGTGTGTGTGTGTGTGTGTAAGTGTGTGTCTCTGCCTGTGTGTGTCCAGATGTACCTCAATGTTAATGACAGTCTTTTTAATCTAAATGAAGAGCTCATGACACCAATTATATAATGGCTATTGACATTCTGTTTTGACAGCCAACTTCAATTTATGTTTTTTTTTTTTAATTCACAAATGTGTTATTGTTATTAAACATAGCAACCGAATTACCTTGGCCTCTGACGTATTCCTTTCAGTAAGCTTTTCAACAGTTGGGCTGGGTGAATGAAATGCAATGGGTGATTTCATTTATATAGAATACCGCAAAGTTCATTCTAACTGGAGTTCATGTGATGTGTTTTGTTTCTTGTTTTGCGTTTGCTGTACTTTTGGCACTGTCGTGTGAGGCATCCATGAATCTTGCTTGTTGTTTGGTTCACACTCGCCTCCTTGATATGATTGACACTTCAGACTTGGGCTCACCTTTCTTTTTTGCAGGTCATACAGAGTACCGCGCCTACTGTGATCACTGAACTCGGGTTACAGCTCCAGGTTGCCTTAGCCTCCAAAGCAAAACATTTTGATAGACTAGCCTATTCCCTCGTCTGCATCAGCTAAAAATATTCCCCATTGAATTCCCACATTGCCTTGAGACAAATGAAGGAGACACAGTATGTCACGCAATAGAAGTTCCTAGACTAATGGATTTGGACTGCATGAACTTGTTGGCAGAGGACACAGACCACACTGCCTTGAGAAATTAAAAATGAGCTCTTTATGAAGATATTTAGAAAAAGCTGATATGCACCAGTGTTTTTTTAAAAGGGTTTGTAAACTGATGACTTTGTAGTTTTAGACATCTAACTTCTTCATGAACTATGGCAGAGGTAATAGGAAGACAGTGGCTGGTTCATTGGATAAATATTTAGATTTAACATACAAATTAGTGGTAAAGTGGTTTACCTCAGTGCATAATAGTAACATATCACCTAGCTTTATTTTCAAATAATTATCATAATTATTATAATTTATTTCCATTTAATTATTATAAGTTGGTTAACCACATAACATAAACATTACACATACAATCACCAAGGCAGACATTAATATGATGTTATCATATATTACGTTATACATATTGGTTGTATTATTCATTATATATACATTGTAATACAATAATTCATGTTTGCTTTCTTTTCAGATAGGCACGTCAATCACAAGCACCACTCCTTTTCTAGAACTTTCCAATAAACTATTGTTGCCATGACTGTCAGCTATTGACAGCTAACAGCAGCAGCTGACTAACTTTATTTATTCACTTAGGAGTGATAATATGACACGCACATTCAAGGGCTGGTAGCAAACATCAGTCAGAGTACCTGCCTGTACATACGCAGACTAATGTGTACATGGACACAAGTAAAAGGAAACTTTCAGTCAAAATAAGTGACCACATGTTTATCATGTCAAGGAATAATACCTACAAAATCCATCTTTAGGTCTCATAAGAAAAAGGGTGCTTGATGTGGAAACATTGGAGGTCAAGAAACAAAACAGAAGTGGTTGGTGTTGAAACGCAGGGGGTCAAGAGAGGAAAAATACAGAAGTGTTACAGAAGAGGTCAGAAGGCAGTTGCCATGTTTGCCTCAGTGTATAATTGCTTGATTGCGTGCAGAAAATGAACAAGCTGCCATCCAAATACCAGCCCATCAAAGGGAGAAAAACATTCTTTGCATTTTTTTGTTTTTCTGCGGTGAAATACTTAGCAGTGCCCGATGGGTGGAGAACACTTAGCACCGACTGAGCTGATGGGCTGGCTGACAGTGAAAGGGGTTGGCCCCACATAAATATTTACTGCTTTAGTCTTTCACTCTCTGACTCAGGCAATACAAGAGTTTCTCATTCTTTATACATGCTCCTAATGTTTTACTGTTTAAACAAATCAAACGTAAATGCAGTGACTCTTCACTGGGTTTGTATACAAAACACACAAAGACGAAAAAGTGACAAGTCACAGTGTTTGCAAGTAATGCAACAGCAGTGGGACACGTGGATGTGTTTGTTTTGAGTGTTTGTGCGCAGAGTGCACTTGTCTTGAGTGGGTGTGTGTGTGTGCGTTTGCAATAGAAGCGGTCAGAGCCCAACCGACGGTGGCCATTAGATAACCACGGGTGTAAACACACGCACAAAACAAGATATCAAATATAACTGAGTCACAGCATTCCTTTGTGGGAGGCATGCAGGGCAACACTGCACAGTCCATGACCTCTGTGCCCTGGTAGTTTGCATGGCCATGCATGTTTTTAATCTGGAAGCTCGAGTAATTTCATAAATGTATTGAACCTTATGCAAGGCATGTACCTATGTGGTGTGTTTGAGCCCTTCAATCCTAGAACTCTTAGGCCTACATGTGACACGCCTATTTATGGAAGTGTTGATTATCAGTACAGATTAACTATACAGTGATTAGTACAGCTGTTCACACTGACATCTGCAAAAAGTGCAGCCCTTTTTAATTGGACTATTAGCCACTGCAGGCTCTCACGCCTCTAGGAGGAATGCACAATTTGTCCCCATTTATTGAATATTTTACATTTTGTTTAGATGAATCACTGTTCAAGTTGTGGTTTTGATTGATTTAAGTCGCAGGTCAGGCAGGTTTAGATAGCTTTCACAATATGCCCAAATAGTTTAGACTGTGCCAAATTACATCAAAGCAGTTTATGCAAGTGAAGCCATCACACCTTGGTTCCGTGGAGCAAGATATACAGTAATACTTGTTTTCTCACATACTGAGAGGGTAATTCACTTATAAGAATGTGACTTTCATTTTCTTTCCTTACTGTGAGAGACAGTCAAGCGGATGTAAGAAATTGGAGCTTTCACTGAATACAGCTTTTCATATCTTACATAACTTTTATTTATCTGGTTAATTATCTGGTTTAGTTCTCCATAGTATTTTGTTTTTTATTGTTGCAGCGTGTAGATGAAGTGAATGTCAATTCATTTGAAAAAGCTTCACATCTGTCTACAGTAAAATGTACTGCACTTGGCCTCTACGTGTACTGTACTCAATTAAAACATTATTACAGTTATGCACTTCAAGTGATCTCAGACACTCTAGTGAATCTGGGCATTGCATTACATCTGTTGAATATCAGAGGCTCCCAGCTTAGCTTCTAAGTCATCATGTGTGCTAGCGATGGCTGGCCCAGACAGCGCCGCGCGGG
>NW_027468848.1:20388366-20410866 GCF_046254945.1 Alosa pseudoharengus | reverse complement strand
TATCGGCTACACTGTTTGTCACTAATATTGAGTCACCTCAACTGCTTCATCACTGCGTTTTAATGATCATGTCTAACTTGACAGTGTTTTTGTTTTCTTTTACTTAGCAACATCTTAGCTACTACATGTGCACCTATAAACTACACTGCATTTCTTTTCAAGATGCTACTGGCCAACGTAGACATACAAAGGGACAGCGACTAATTGATATTTAAATTGGTAATTCAAAGATGAGGATTACACCGAGTGTGATTGGTATGGAAAAGACACTAATAATGATTTATAAAGAAAATCTTTAGGCATGTGCCCTTAGACAACTGACCCAACAAACAAACATAATTTCGCTTCAGGTTTTTCAAGTTGTTTAATAAAAGGTGGTGTATGTGTTTTGTATGTGTTATGTATATGTGTGTGTGTGTATATGTGTGTGTGTGTTATGTGTGTTATGTGTGTGTGTGTTATGTGTGTTATGTGTGTGTGTGTTATGTGTGTGTGTGTGTGTTTTATGTGCGTGTGTAGATTTCTCTAATTTAGGCAAACTGTGAATTCAAGAGTTGAACAATGTTAAACCTCTGGCCCAATCAGCCAGCAGTCTACTTTTAACTGAGAACTCTATACATATTGCATAATATGGAAATATCTCCATATCTACGTAGAGTTCCTTTCAACCAAAAGGTTACCTTCTCCATTCAACATCACAAAAAGTTAACAAAACGTCATCAATGCCGTCTAAAATCCATATATTCCTCTACGTTATGGAATGCACATAAGTGTGTGAACGGTTAAGCATGAACTATTCCTTTGTTCAGATAGTTGAGAAATCTTAAGACAGAAGGAAATGTGTCCACTTGGTTTTGTGAGAATGACTACCTAACAATGGCCTTTGATGTCATTCGCCCTGAAGGGATAAATCCGGTTGACACATCCATTGTTGAACTTAAGGGTAAATATTCCCATGAAAAGGAAATACAATACCTTGGTATTTGTCAAACTAACTGAGGGTTATTTAGCAAAGTGTTTCTAAAAATAGGGTTAATGTTTCTATTCTGAGGAGAGAAAACTTTAACATTATAATACATACATTTGAAATGTCTCATTTGATTTTTTTTATACTATTGCTGTTGTTGGTATGTGTGTGTGTGTCTGTGTGTGTCTTTTTAGCTTAGTTTGTATGTGTGTAAAAATCGTGCATGCCGATGTGCTTGATTTTGTGTGTGTGTGTCTCTTGTGTCTGTGTGTATTGTTAGCTTAGTTTGTATGTACATAAAAATGTGTGTAATGTTATGCGTGTAAAAAAATGTGCATGCCGATGTGCTTGTATTTTTGTGTGTGTGTGTGTGTGTGTGTTGTATTATACTATTGTAACTGCATGCAGATCAGAGTGCCACCTGTTGGTGGCCCTAAGGATACCATGGTGTTTTGAGAGCACTGATGATCTGCACGTACACCCCATCTCTGGTGCCAGACGCCAACCAATCCCAGGGCTGCACTTGATTGGGAATTATATCACAACAATGACCCACATCTCCAAAGGGCTGTCACTGATTCCTGATAATGATCACATCTTTTCAGGCTGTCACTCTCAATTTACTGACAGGCACCGTTTCCCTGGAAGCGTTTGAGGCCATACGCTGCAGCATTCAATGCATACGGTCTTGTTTTCTAACAACACGGTGTCAGCATTTGACGGCATTAGAAGACATTGACAAAACAAACTATTAATATCTTTGAGCAGTTCAATGAAAATGTTTTTTTATAGAAACCAAAAACAATACACTAGCAGCATCCAGTAAGGAAAGGCCTTCATCAGTGACTGATAAGGAAATAGAGCAAGCATACTCCTGTCTTCCCCTAAGTTCTATCCCAAAACAGGTTCTTCCTCAGGTGTAACTCTATACATGCCAACTGTGGCTATTTCTCACCAAATACTTGTGAGATTTGCATGAAACCTGTAAGGCACACGCGCTGGCATGCTACCACAAATGCCACATGGGTTGCACAGCACCTGACAGAATGCAGGCGCTTAAGACTGCCTTTGAAGGCACTCTCCTTTTTTGGCCACATTCCCAGACTGCCCTGTCGTTCCCAGGCCGTTGGGTGTAGTCATAAAAATGCACATGGTTCTCACACACCGTACCGCATAACTAATGGCTAATGGCGAGGGGACCAACTCCTTCTTGACTGTTGTGGATCTCCTTTTGAAGATGTGCTTTTGGAAGGGTGACACACCGGCAGTGATTCTAAAGTAAACACTGCACACCTCGAGAAGGCATTCCGAGAGAGAATGACTTTCACGCCCTGGTGGCCTTTTCTCAGACTGCCTTACAACAGACACCAGACAGGAGAGAGCATGGGAAACGGAAAATGGCAACGTCTGATTGGACTTAACAAGTCACTCGCTCAGTCACCAGGAAGGCCCACCCTGACTTCACACAGACAGAATCCTTTTGATGAGTTTCATGAGTGTCTGCTCACGTTTGCACTAGGAACACACTGACTAGTCGTGGAGTGCGTGCCCTCCCCCCAGACTCAAACTCAAATACACTATCCCTCAAATGTCCAGCCAAATAGAAACGTGCTCTTTCTGTGTGGGCTGCCTATCTTTGGTATGGAAATGGGTAACAGGAATTTACTCACCCTCCCTTAATCAAACAGTAACTCTCTGACCTTTTCTTGCAGAGGTCCAGAAAGTCATGCATGCAGTCATCAGGCATTCAGATAGCATGAATTTGAGTGAAATTTGTCCTGGACTACTGCATCTGACAAAGACTTTACACTCACTGTATGCATTCTGAAAAGGAAGCTGCATTGAAGTTAAAAAAGATGATATCCAACAATCATATTTACTAAACTGTACTCAACTCAGCTGCCATCCATCCTTACATATCAGAGTATTTTTTTTCTTCAAGGATTAAATATTTGCCTTACATTTTAGAGTAGCCTGATTATGAGTTTTAGTGCTGTTAGTTACTGTAGTGTTAAATGTATTTTTTTACAAGAAATAGTAACAAGTTTAAAGCTACCTACTCCACAGAGCACAATTACTTCTGAAGGTCCAAACTATAAACTAACAAATACATGTATTCAGGCCATATTCACACAAGTTTATAATGATACTTTTTTCTAATAAGACACTGAATGTTTAACATATTTTGATAGATGGGCCCCACTACACATAAGAATGTCTCAAATAACTTCAGGAATATGACCAAATTACAAAATTGAAAACATTTGAAAATATTTTTATTTTAGAACTGTTTAAATAACATATTTCCCCTGATTCACACTGTCTACTCATTTCAGCGCTCATGCTGTGAGAAGTGCTGACTTTAATAGGAAACAGATTTTTTAAAATGTACTTTTCGCCCTTGGGCAATGTCATAGCGTTGGCGCATAAGGGAGTGGCTTTCTTTATGGGCGTCTCTTAAAAGCTTAAAACTACATATAAATAAACCTGCGGACACATTGACTAACAAGAAGTCACTTGGCTGACAACACATACAGCGAGGAGAACTGAAAGACAAGAATATTACCATGTATACGAGATCAAACAGCATCGTATTGTCTTTACCGACAAATAACTTTTTCGAGGGGAACTTTTCCTTCGCCTCAATGCCACGGAGCAAAGAACCAGAGATTTTCACCTTCGAGCAGATTCCTGCTCAGGTTCATCACCGACCCGCTGCGGTTATCCGCCAGCGGAGGAAAAACACTCGGGTCATGTACCCATCGAACGTTCGTAAATACCTTCCACCAGTCGAGAAGAGTGCTGCCAAGCGCTGGCTGGTGATTCTGTGCCTGGTGGTGTTCCTACAGATCTGGACCGAGGAGGGTGTCATTGACACGCAGACCGAGAGTGCCGTTCTGGACTCATCGTGCGAAGAGACACCCTTCGGCCAGTACCAGGTCCTGTCGTTCCAGTCCGCAGAGGAGCAGGCGCGCCAGATGAGGAGCGACTCGGTTGAGTCTCCAGAGAACGAGCAGGAACGTCTTTCCAGCGAACAGAACACATGGGGCACGCTGCTGAACACCACTTGCCCCAGCTGCATGGAAGAAATCAAGTGCTCGCCAGGGCAAAACACAAACAATGGCTACGTCGTCGCTCTGCTATATACAGTTCACCACACACTGGGAAGCGACAACTAAAAAGAACTGACACTTGAGTCGCCGAGACCCAACACAGAACAAACTACAACTGCCTCACCCGGTTGAGAGACCGAACAGAGAGAGGGCTTGTGCCCGCCGTGAAGGGCAGACAAAAGAAGCACTTTGATGGCCATGGCCTGAGTGGATCATAGATCTACACACACAAATTGAAGGGACACTGAAGGGACTGGCACTGATTGCTGACGTTACCTTAAAATGACACTTGAACGGCTTATACATACTTGAAATTGCTTTGAAGGTAGAAATGACAGTTGTGAAATAACAGAGCCTTACGAGTAGACCTTAGTCTAGGTACTTGCATAACTCCTGAAACCTGCTTGATGATGTCATGTTTGACGTTTGTGTGTGTATTTACTTTTAACTGACACTACTTGAATTGAACACTAATATTGTATTATTATTTTTTGTGAAGTTGTTTTAGTTATTTATTTAATATGTTATTTTAATGTTATTTATTTAATATTTTGTGCTTATTTATTTGTGAACAATTATTAACGTAATATGAATTAAATATGTAAAAACTACTTTTTGGTCTCTGTGTTTTCTGGTTTCAAAATAGCATCAAACATACAAAAATAGCAAAAAAGTCAATTACAAACAATCAACCAGGTATATTCTGTTCTATTCTATTCAGTTTGTCTTGACAATACAGTTATGAATAAATGTTTAGATCATTAGACTTACAAATTGTCAACAGGATGTCAGATAAAACAATTTGAAACCTGATAATTTAGACATAACTGTTTGTCACAGAACCACTCAATTTAGATAACTAGGAATCCTTGGGATCAAAAGTGATGGCATAGCTGTTGAGATGCCAATAGTGAGACTTATTTTCACAAATACTTGGTTGGTGGAATTTTTGGTAGTTTGGAAACATATGGATATTGTCACAGATTCTGGATAATATTATACTGGCGAGGAGCAACAATTTCTTAGCAATCACATAAAATGTCATGGCATTGGATATTAATAATAAAACTCAAGACACCTACACTCAGGTAAATAATAGCAGGAATTAAATAGGTGCTTTGGCCATGCACTACTCTGCATGATGAGCTGTGTACCCAGGGCAGGAAAAGTGACAAAGTCCTTTCTGACTTAACTGGATCTGGATCTCAGAGGAACACATAATTGCCAAAGTGATCTTTATTGTCAATCAACCATGCAAGAAGCTGTTGCACAGTGGACAGGAATTGTGTTTCTCCACACTCCATGTGCTGGTTTGTAACAACACTTAACAAAAAGAGGTAGTGCGCAGAGAGGTACACACAAATCACAACAAAGACAGACATTTGGTATTACGGCTTACATGCAGACAAATAGTAGAGACAGACTGGACAAGGTATTGCACAAGTTAAGTAAAAAATGTGCACAGTGTGTCAGAGATATAAATTATGAGGTTAATGAAGGAATAGTGCAAAGTGCTGAAATGAGGGAAAGTGCAAGGTGTTCATGATATTTTCTTGAGTGAGTTGAGCAGCCTGATGGCCTGTGGGAAAACGCTGTTGCTGTTGGACAATAATGGCACAATAATACACACCAATATTGTCACAATGTAGTTATTCAGGACGTAATGTAGAGCACAGTTAGATCAAACTGTTAATTTACAGTTATGTGACCTACAGCTAAGAATAACCAAAGCACGCAGGAAACGAGTTGAGACTGATACAAAAATATATTTATTTTCCAAATTGTCAAGTTTGTCACAAGCAGTCTCTAGAACAAGACTAATAACATTCAAAATGTATTAATTCAATATCCTAAAAGTTCTGTATACATAAAAGTCTTTAAAAAACAATGATGACAGTTTGGTAGGGCACTTAATATAGGCTTCAAGTTTACAAAGAGCCTCCACAAAGATCAACCAGGACGGGGTCTCCTCACAATAAATAGTGGCACACAGGACACAAAAGAAAACAAAAGAAAGGGAAATGTATGATTTACAGCACAGCAAAAAATGGCCTGAGCCAAGGTAAGGTGCACTACAAGCTGAGCAAACAAAGGTGACCACAGCAAACACTTGTACAGATACTTTAAGAGTCTGCTAAATGCTCAGTGTAAGCATGGGCGGATTATGTCGGGCCTCTGGGCCCAGATGTATTAAGGGCCCCCCACTTATTGTCATATATGTGGGAGGCGTGGTTTGGGGGTACTCCCCCAGAATTGTTTTACTTTTTCTGATGTGATTTCCTGTATTCTGATGCATTTTGGGGATGGCCAATACTAAATTCAATCAGATTCATAGCCTGGGTGTTCCCATGCTGCCTTGCGCGCAATTTGATTCACGCTGCTAAGGCAGCCTGGAGACCATGGAGCAAATTTTCGCCTCAGATAGGGGACCAATCACAGAACAAGGGGGAAAGCAAGACGATGATGAGCTATGCACAGACGCATTTGATAGACATCCGTGGCACCCAATAAACGGATCTGGGCTTTTTTTTCAAATACGAGAAAATGAACGTTTGGTTTCCAGACCACGTCTCATTGAGAAGTGGTGGCGCTAGCCAGGCTATCAGATTCATAGCCTACATCCTGATTTATTGATATTGAGGCAATGATTCCATGCAAAGGCTTGGGCTTCAGGGCCCCCTGACCCTTTGGGCCTGGGCCCGGTAGGCCCGTGCAGTAATCCATCCCTGAGTGTAAGTTTACTAAGTAGGCCTACAGAGTTATAGCAAATCTAATTCAACCTATACAACCCGAGTCATAGACCCCTATGGCTCAGGAGTAGCCTACCAGTTTCCAGTATGGATGCGCTAAGTCAATGATTAAACCCGTTAGTAAATCTATGAACTAATACCGCCGTGAGCATAGACCCTATATGCCCCCGGAGAAACAGTCTCCCGTATGGAAATACCGTGTGAATGCACCAAGCAGCTGTCTATGAACTAATACAGCCGAAAGCATAGCCTAGGTCACTATGCCCCGGAGTAACAGTCTCCCGTCAGTGGCGCAAAAAGTGGGTATGCGCTATATGCGGCGCATAGGGGCGCAGCACCGTGGGGGCGCCAAAGCGGTGGTAAAAATAATAATAATAATAATAATAATAATAATGATAATAATAATAAAATATTTGGTATATTCTATATGTAACTACTGTTATACGTTTCTAAATCATTTCTGCATTTCCTCAATGTTAAATAACATTTTAGAGGACTAACAGGCTAGAGTAGGCGCCTTATCTCATAAGATTTAAGGTGAGCGCTGAGTGAGCAGGGAGTAGTGAGTTGCCATCTATGGAAAAAGATGGATACAGCAAAAAAAGCTGTCGGGGGCTAAACATAGAAAAAGAAAGAGGGAAAATGAGATGGCATGTCAAGGGATGCGACAGTAGTTAAATAAGTGGATGGTGAAAAGCAACAGGTAGGATTTAAAGTGTGACGTCTGTGCTTGGAGGCTTGCAAATATTCATGTTAACAGACTAGCGTTTGCTAAGCATATGCCGATTGAAACATAACCTATTCAATGAAGACAGCATGGCTACCATGCTCATACTGAACTTTTAATGGCAAACTGCAAACAGAAATGTCACTCTAGCAACAACTCATATTTCCATTTCCTAACAATCCTAATATTATTAGCTTAATATTGTGCTGATAATGTGGCAAACAAAGGCTAGAGTTGGATCAGCCTTATCCTTCATGAGCAACAACTGGCAAAATAACGTTATGAGAACCGTTTAGACTCTCGTAAAATGACAATGCACCATTTAACAATACTTCAAGTTCAAATTGGCAGAATTTCTTTAAAAAAAATAATAATTTAACTAATAGTGTAAATTATTGGCCTTTTGTTTTACTTTAGTTGATTGTGTTTTGTTTTTGTTTTTTTGGGGTGGGCGCCAATTTGTTGTTGCATACCCCTCAAAAAATGGGTAGCTGCGCCCCTGTCTCCCGTATGGAAATTGTGTATGTGCGAAGTCAGGAAATAGCCGTCAGTAACTCTATGAACCAATACAGCCGGAAGCATAGGCCCCTATGCCACCGGAGTAACAGTCTCCCGTATGGAAATACTTATGGTTAATCTATGATTTCAATGTTTAGTTTCAATGTAGCCTACAGTGCAATCCTTTGCAACGAGCCAATAGGCCTTCAAACACCAGTGTGGACAAAATCAGTGTGGCATTCAGTAAAAGAAACGAACAGAACGAAAATAAACCAAGAGAAAACAGTGGCTATTATCACTACCAACACAGTCGTTCCTAAAACAGATACAACCATAGTTAGTACAACCATGCACTATGAATGCAGTAAGTGTAGCCTAAACTTCAAATGTTTGTACCTGCTCCACGCTGTTGACAAACTCCCGAACCCCTGCGTAAAGCAGTCCAACCTCCGTGTGGATGCAGCTCGCACTGTAACAGTTGTTAAAAAGTAGCAGTTGTTACGACTGAACTGATGTTAGTTAGTGCACTTAGTGAACAAAACGGGAGGTCATACCTAATAATGGACACAGCAAGGAACCTCCAGTGTTCGTTTGGCATATCCCTTGTCCATCAAAGTTACTGCGCCCAGTCTAAAAGCATTCGTTAGGTTAGGCACTTGACTACCACAGCTACAATACAATTCTATGTCTGCTCAAACATAAATAGCATACCTGTGTGAAAGCTCTAAACCACCACAGTAGTCGTCCTAAACGAGATGCTTTGCTTCGTTGCTGAACTGAGGACAAGTATTCTACCAGCGACGACTGGCAAAAGCACAGGTGTTGCCTTATGTTAGTGAATGACAAAAGAGATCAAACGATACTTTGCCACGGACACGAGACTTTATTCATCCATATCATATCATCCATATCACTGTCAAAGTAAAAGCCCCCCTCCCCAAATCAACAAACAGCTCCTAATGCAGGCTACAGTTAGATTAAAGTTGTGGAAGTATTTAGGCCTACTGAAACACTCTAATGGACAGATTCTTTATTGTGAGAGCTATCTCACTTAGCTGGTTACAAATCTATGTTTGCATTGTTTATACACAGTTCTCTAAATTTTCAATATTTAGGTTTATTTGGCGTCCAAGTGTTTTCTTGTTATTTAACTCAACTGACCTGGGAAGAGACAATGTTATTTTACAAAAACATTGGAAGTAAAATTATTTATATTGTAATGCATTTTACATCTTTTGTTTTTGTTCCTTTAAATATAATCTTGGTACTGCATAACAATGACATTCATTCTTGCCTTTAGGGATAAAAAACAACAACAACATTAAATGCAATATCTTTCCAAACTTATCCAAAGGCCTGTATGTGTGTGTGGGTGCCACACAGAGAAGAGCATGAGGGGCTGACACGTGTTAGTGCTGTTTGTCACTGTTTATCTTCCCCATGTGATTGTTTAGCCTGCATTTGATATCTTTCATTCTTCCCCAACAGTGGGCAGGCCTGGGATGGTGGTGCCTCAGGCCACAGTTCCAAGGGAGGAAGCTACACCAAGGGTGGAAACTCCCGACCACACTTACTTCCTCCTGCATGCAGCGGTTGGTTTACACTTCAGCCGACTCAAACCGGATAGGTAGGAGAGGCCACTTGACAAACACGCACACGCAACACAACAGAGGCCTCACACACACACACACACACACACACACACACACACACACACACACACACACACACACACACACACACACACAGACACACATAGAAACACACATTGAAACTCCCTCCTCCTACCACTCGAATCTTCACAGTTGGTCGGGCATTCCTGAGCAGTGAGTCAACCAGAAGCTGCGCTGATGAAACTGGAGGAGAGGCTATAGCAGTGCGGGAGGGGAGGGGTATGAAGGAGGGGGGGGGGGGGGGAGAGACAGAGACGGAGGAACACACATGTGATTGGGCAACAAGATGAACGGGAGATTTGATGATCTGGCCCATACAGGAGAAATGAGGCAGAAAAGGCAACCTGTTCAAACTCGTGCAGAAACATAATAAAGAGAGTGAGTGAAAGGCAGACTGAAACTCTGTAGTATTGTTCATCTTTAAAGCTTTAGTTATTTTTCTTTCACAGCAACATGTATTTTGATTTCCCCCCATCAACCATTCTCTTTTCCATTTTACTGATGGCAATCGGTACAAACTTGTGCAGACAGAAAGCTCATCACAAAGATTTAGACAGAAATGGCTGATAGAGTTTGAAGAACTCCTACTTAGGAATATAGTTAATCTTTGAGGATAAGATGATTTACTGGTAGTTGCAAATTTATAATTTATTTAAGTCTTGACTTTTCCCCATCACCATTCCCTTTTTCATTTTACTGATGGCAATCTGTACAAACTTGTGTAGACATAAAGCACATCACAAAGATAGAGAGAGAAACAAAGGCTGCTACAAAGAATATCAAATCTTCATTATCTCTTAGCACTGAAGAATTTAGTTTTTTGAATTTTGAAGCATAGTTTCCTTACTATGTTTAGTAACATGTCTTTGACTGGGCCCCCATCAACCATTTTCTTTTTCATTTTACTGATGGGAAACTGTCTGAACTTGTGTACAGGTACTTGGCAACACAGAAAGCGCAAAACAGAGATGGAGTGGGGAAAAGAATAGCTTATTGAGAGTGTGTCACATTCCACTGTCACTTCAACAGAAGTCTTGTGGAATGTTGAATGTTGTTGTTTCATGCTCATATAGTTACTATTTTCTGCCTATTTATAGCTACATGTCTTTGACTGGTCCCCCATCAACTATTTTTTGTCCAGTTTACTGTCAACTGACAAATGAGCTCTCAAGTGCACTAAACAGTCACCTTCTTTGATCTGTTTAATGTCCAAAACAGTTTCTACAAGGGGAGGCTGAAGAGTGAAAAGAATGCAGCTGGAAGAGGAAGGAAGAAGGAAGATGAGTGCGGCGGAGGGGAATCTGCAGGATCACATGGCTAACTCCAAGGACTGCGGTGACTTGGCTAAGCAAGACGTGCCCTCTAAGCAAAACACCGCCGCAAGTGACCGCCATCAAAACAAAGCATGCTTGCTGAGGCTGTGAGGTCTGAATATGCTTGGTGAACATGCCCTCTGGGATACACTTAGTTATGTCCATTTATTCCTGCTGCCTGTATGGTGTATGTGTGTTATTTAATACTGAATTTACAGAGTATTTATTGTGTCCATTTGTGTCTTTTAACTAACCTGTGAAGCTTAAGACACATTTCCACATCTGTGAACAATAAAGAAGATTATATTATAAAACAGTTACAAGCCTTTAAGAAATTACTTTTGAAAACATAATGCTATTGCACTGCAAGTAGTGTAATACTCAATTTATATTATCTGTGAAATGAAGTTGGGTGGGGCGGTGCAGGGCGATTCCAAAGGCCCTGCATTGACAGATGACCAACATTCTTATTATAGGGAGATAATAAAGAAGGGCATACATTGTTCAGTGCCACATGTATCCTCTGTGCCTTTGTTCTAGTGTTGTCATACTTTTTACCTGTAAGACTGATATTTCTTGCAATGTCATCATGAATGCAAGCTGTTGGGGGTTGTGTATCCTTCAGTTGAAATAGTTTAGTGCAAGTTGTGATGAGTAACGACCTTTCTCTTTTTATAAGTGCTGCGTTCAGCAAAAAATGGCACACCTTTTTCTTTGTGAATGTGTCACATGCAGTTCTCACAGGGACTAACTTAATTTAGAATGGAATGTGAGATGGAATTTATGCTATGAATAAAATGTGTGTGAATGGTGTTGCCAACTATGTGAAGCATGTTGACGTTTACATTGCAGGCAGAGGAAGTAGGTGTGAGACACTGAGAGAGGTGGGCGAGTTTCACCTTCACATTTGGTTTCTTCAAAAAAAAAATTAAATTACATGACAAAGCATGTTTCTAGAGATCCAGAGAGAGGCATGGTTTGCTTTAAAGTATCACTGGTATGAAAAAGGAAAAAGGTTCTCTGTGAACATGTTGACATTTCAAATATAGAATGACAGTTGACTAAACAACTAGCAGAGGTTTGGAATGCTGTCTCAGTTCCGTTTCATTGTTCTTTCAGAAATTATTTTCAACCTGAATATTTCTGTTGGCATCTCCAAACCGAACACGCCCAGTTTGCCTAGGCGTGCCACCTGTGACTAAAGTGGATAATTCACCCAGGACTTCAATGGTATTCGAGATGATGACTTTCATTCAAGTAATACTTCAGCAGAAAGGAAACGCTGGTTTGAGTTTGGTAATCACACACATGCTAAGCTGAATTGGTCAATGGTGGAAGTTTCTGTTCCTCAATTTGAAGCAGCTATAGGCCTACTCTGACAAGCTGCGTTTAATTCCTAATAACTTTTTATTTTACTTTTGTCTAATGAATTCAAATAAAGTTTGGGGAAAGCACAATTATTTGGGAGACTTTATTTTGTGATATACCCTATAGATAGCATTACAAATCTTTTGGGATGGATTGACCGTAAAGACTGACCGTAGAGACTTCCTGTCACCTTTAACCCCCGACTTGACTATTTCCTCTGAGGGACGATGTGGCAAATTTGTGACTTAACAGAAGAAAAAATAGATTTTATGGAAATTCTCATACTCTCAAGTTGGTACGACTGATTTAAGCAGAGGTGGAAAAAGTCCAGCTACAGAAAGTAAAAGTCCAACCATAGGTTCTACCTGTGCACTTAACACAGGTGATTTCACTAATTAGCTGCTCTACCTGGCTGAAGAGTTGTGCTAATTAGAATCAGCTGGTTTAAGTGAATGATTGGCACAGATTAATGTATGTGACTTTTACTTTCTGAAGCCGGACTTTCCCACCACTGGATTTAAGCATCTAGTGAAGACTGGCATGATGAAGACTAATTGTGTATAAGACTAAATGTGACTCAAACTATGGCTATTTCACACTGAAAAGGAAATCTTCAGTGTACAACTGCAATCAGTGATCAAGGTCAACCACGTAAACTTCCTATCGATCTATATGTTTGTATACAGGCCCTGCTTTTCATCCAGAGTTCCGTTCTGACATCATATCCTTCCCCCCAGATGAAAGATTTCGACTGTGTTTTTAAAGCTTTTTAAAGCAAACAGCTCTTATGCCACCTGTGGAAGTGCCGGAACTTTCAACAGTCCCACACACGCAACCATTACAGCTGTGTTGCAGAATGGATACACATACACAAACAGACCTGCTCTAACTTTCCTTAATGTTTCCTCAGCTACCCACACAGAGTGAAAACACCATAAACAAGCTGCAAGTGTGTTCAAGTCAATTACCTTATAGCCACGTGTACACATTTGAAAATGACAGCTGGGGATTGAATAAAAAGTTGAACTTGTACCAAATATATATACTGTCTATATTACGAGAGTATTACCCTGCTATTGTGTGTACTGACACAAGAGCGCCACACCCTGAAAGGTGAGGGGAGGGCGAACTCCACACCTCACTGAAAAAGAGGCCTACTGAACATTGATGTGACACAGAGACATTACAGAGAGCTATGTGAATAAACTGTACTGTATATGTAACACTAACATCAACTCCTCCATGTTATCTGTGAAGTAATCTGATTTGTTGACATATGCTAAATGTTTTGTCAGTATTTTTCAAATAATTGTTCAGATAATGTAAGCAGTGGGCATTTGTGGCATTGTACCTTTATAAATGAGTCATCAAAAGTTAAGATATAGTTTGTTTAAATTGTGATATACAAACAATAATTACTTCTTTAAGGCTGCATATTAGGGCCAACTTCCTAATTAGTGGGGGTTTGATGGCAGAGGTAATCACACACACATAGTATAAGTATAAGTATAAGTATAAGTATAAGTAAATATACTCTTTTGATTCCATGAGGGAAAGTTGGTCTCTGCATTTATCCCAATCTGTGAATTTGTGAAACACACTCAGCACATAGTGAACACACAGTGAGGTGAAGCACACACTACGCAGTACACACTATTCAGTACTACACACTACGTATACTACACACTGAGCTGCTGGCTACAGCGGCGCTCGGGGAGCAGTGAGGGGTTAGGTGCCTTGCTCAAGGGCACTTCAGCCGTTCCTACTGTAGGCCACGGCTGGCCCCACATGCCCAGTATTGTGCAGCAAACATATTGCCAAAAAGGAAATGACTAAGCCTTAAAAGGTTTAATAGTTCAGTGATAACTTTCTCACTTTATGATTTGACTGACATACAGTATAGTATGAAAGAAGGATGTTATAACAATAATTAGTAATAATAGTAATAGTTTAGTAGAAGTATTTCATATAGATATAATTAAATTAAATTAGAGAGAATGAGAGAGAACTTTCTGTTAATGAGCATGACGACACTGATAATAATAAGTCTTACTCTTCGTTAGTCACACACCACCTTTGAGAAATGGTGGCATTGCTTTCAATGTCGGCGTAGAATGCAACTTTTCAACTTTTCCTGAGAACCCACAATGAACCATTACATGTAGGAACTGCAGTCTCATCAAGGCCTGTGGCTGCAGGCTAAATAAAATCTACCTTCAAGTCCTGTCATGTGTCTATCTGTCTATCAAACACATGCTCACACATATCAGATATTGGACCCTTTATTTTGATAGACTTTATTTGTATGTCGGTCATTGCCATGGACAAGGATAGACAAATACTGGCTCATAAAATGTAACAAAGTAAAATACAAAATACTGATGTGAAAAATGTATTTTATTAAAATACAAGTAACCCACACAATAATAATGGTATACCAACTTTTAAAAGAAACAAGGCATATTATTGAAATTGTATCCCCAAGAGACAAGAAATACTATTTTCTAATTGACTGGCAGGGGGCTATTAATTCTGTATACTGGGGCACTATGAAGTAGATCTGGTAAAAAAAATGAATCAGTGTCCCATATCAATGTAAACGATGATTGAACTGACAAGAAACAGACTTTGCATTAGTGGAATCAACTGTAACATATAGCAAACCCACCATCAGTTCCGTAACCAATGAATGTAGTAAGACAAATTTAATAGGTCGTCGGCCTCTTTTTAAACTGAACAGCATTTCCCTTTTTGTGCTATAAATGCATGCCAGTTGCCCACATACAGTACATGACTGCCAACATGGGGGACAAACAGAATAACATCCTGTAAGGTGTCCTGATATACAGAATTAATTAACTTGATGGAGAAAACTCTTTTTACATCGGGGAGGTCTTTGCGTCCGTCTCCTCCATTATTTCTGCATACATCAGCGGATGTTATCCCTTGCATAAATCCTCATGACAAATCCATTATTACGTGGTTTTAATGGTCTGCTGTAGTGTGAATGAACATCAGCTATTAGGTACTAAAGGGTACTAAAGGTAAAGGTGGGGTCCATGTCATAATGTTCTCCCTCAGTATCTTATCTGTATCGTTTTTAATTTTTAGTTGTGTAGTACTTGACACACCTGACAATTCAAGCTCCTGAAGTTAGTTACTTTTTCATTTGTTTCAACTTTCAATGTTCTAAGGGGATGATGAAACAGAAAAGACAGATATAATGCTTTTAAGTTGTCTACAGGGTGACATAAGTATAGTAAGTATAAGTATATATACTCTTTTGATCCCGTGAGGGAAATTTGGTCTCTGCATTTATCCCAATCCGTGAATTAGTGAAACACACTCAGCACACAGTTAACACACAGTGAGGTGAAGCACACACTAACCCCGGCGCAGTGAGCTGCCTGCAACAACAGCGGCGCTCGGGGAGCAGTGAGGGGTTAGGTGCCTTGCTCAAGGGCACTTCAGCCGTGCCTGAAAATTGATCCATAAAATTGATGGCACAAACAAAACAATTGGGTTTACAACCCATGTTGACCATTTTGGCTCCCTCAGTTGACTTTTAATGAAATGGGGGTAAGGAAATTAGTATTTTTATGGACAAATTGCTATAGGTCAACTTTAGAGCTGAATATAGGGAATTGCCCAAGGGATATCATCGGGCACCCACCATATTCTTATGGAGTAACCCCTAGGCAACAAGAAACAGCAAAGAAAAAAAAAAACTTTTTCTTAAGTATCTAAATATTGGAAATACTCTAAATACAATCCCTCATAGTATTTTGTGACAAACTACATTAAATTTGTTCCAATCCTGCAAAATACAAATTACAAAATATGCTAAAGTAATTAAATACATATTTAAAATACATAAAATTAAAATACTGCCCATGTCTGTGTTAGACATAATTTCACCAGTAAACACAAGTAGGCTACGACCCTGAATATATGAAGTAGGATATGGATTCACTTAAATTGAGGACAAAATCGGACAGGAACTAGTGTGTGATATGCAGTCAATTGCTGGCACATGAGAGCATGAAACCTAAAATCAAAACTAAAATGTTACATGGAAACCAAGCACCCCTGTCAAAGACAAAGACTTGACAAATGTAATGCCAAACATCCGAATGTTTCAAAAAATAGGCCTACAGGCACTTCGCGTGGTCACTATGAATGACATCCAGAGTGACATCCACAGATGTTTGTCCTTATTTACGCTTCTCTCATCCTCTCAAAGGAACTCTGGATCTTATTCATAGTGACCATTGGATCCTTGGTTACCTGTCTGACCAAGGCCCTTTGTCCCGGATTACTCAGTTTGGCTGAGAGGCCAGATCTAGGAAGACTGTTGGTTGTTCCAAACTTTTCCATTTGAGAATGATGGAAACTACTGTGGCTTGGTTTTCACTCTGACATACACCATCATCCGAGAGACCATTATATAAAGAGATGTGTGTCTCTCCTAATAATGTCCAATAAATTAATTTAGGCACAAGTGGACTCCAATCAAGTTATAGAGGACAAGGACCATTGATGAAAGGACCATTGATGGAATGGTCTCAAGGACCATTGGTGCTCAAGGACCATTGATGAAAGCAGGATGCACCAGAGCTCAATTTTAAGTGTCATAACAAAGGGTCTGAATACTTGTGTAAATTAAATTATAAATATAAATTCACAAAACACTCCAAACACCTGTTTTTTTGTGGAGTGTTGCGGTATTGTGTGCAGATTGATGAGGAAAACAAATAGTTGAATCCATTTTAAGATGAGTCCGAAACAAAACAAACTGTGGACAATTTAAAAAGGTCTGAAAACTTTCCGGTTGCACTGTATATTTTTTTGCAATATGAGAAGAGGATATGTGTCATATTATGGAAAATTCCAGTTAAAGATGCAGTCTTTTAATATAACCTATGACACTTGCTGGGTTGTCACTGTCCTGACTGTGAATTGTCACAAATTGTCACTATGCCAGCCAATCAACAATGCTTTTTCAGGAGCATGAAAGCAGGGGGGCATGTGAATGACTGTTATGACAAATAACAACACCAGAATCAAGGACTAATGCCCCTAGTGGATCTAAAAGATTTGAATCTATTTCATTTCAGGGCAGAGAAGCAAGTGAGTTTTAGCACAGAGGGTGACTGCTTCCCCCTGCTGGGCATAATGTGGTTTGTCTTGAGAATTGAACAACAATTATGTGAGAGCAGGCAAGACAAGCTTTATAATGCATGCCATACCGAGAGGCAATTCAACATGCTTACATCAATAAAACTAAATATATATATATATATAGAAAAAATAAATAACAAAATTGCAGTATGATTACAATAAAGAGCAATGTTTGTACCTAAATCATAGGCACATACTGTAAAAAATGTTTTAGAATGTTCGAAAATGGATTTAAAAATAAGGTTATGCTAAATGGAGTTTCACCATGTGGACACTGCATCTACTAGTCAGCCTGAGCCCATGGATCGGAGACCTACTTGGTTTATATTCTTTGAACATGGGAGACATATTCTGAGCCCATTCCTTCAGTGGCTTAGTAGCAGCACTTTGTTTCTACTCTAATCTATTCTATCTCAATCTGGAAACCTGTGTAAAGATTGGAGTGTAAAGAATGGATATGATTATCTTGGTCTTCCTGGGACACTAAGGGTGGGTCTTTAATTCTGGCTATATTCATAGATGATATGAAGGCTGTTTTGGTGATTGCTTTGATATGGTTAGTGAAAGTTAGATATCAGACTAGAGGGTCTTTAGGGATTTTTTTAAAATCTGGATAAAATTTCAATTGACAGTGATGCCTTTAAATCTCTATGTAGAATGATCAGTAGTGATAAGTAGAAGAAAAATGGTACAATTTAAATTAGAACAGTTCCAAATTACATACAGATATCATCATCAAGAATGAATGAACAAAATCATTAGGAAACTGTGTAAAATAATATTATATACCATTCATCTAAAACAACAATAAGAAATACACCTGAACTGAGCTGATATGGTCACTTTAAAAAGCTGACATTTAGTTGCAGACATGGCCTATAGGTAGCCACGGCATGCACATGAAATATTAATCCAGCTCTGGATTTAGTCTCTTACCCTGTCTAGACCTACATGTTATTCAAACAAACCTCTACAGTATATGCTGTGTGTGTGTGTGTGTGTGTGTGTGTGTATGTGCGTATCATGTGCGTGTAGGCCTACATGTAGGCCTATAGCCGATGTATGTTTGAGAGAGAGAGGGAGCTATTGCGTGTGAGAAAGAAGTACTGCTTGGGATGCCAAAAATGTTTCACTGCATTTCCCTGCATTCAACGTCCATGACCAGCCGAGGGAGTCTTGTTTCATAGTTAGTGAGCTATTCAAGCTCTACTCGAGAGATTGTATTGCACCCCCTTCTCTAGTGGCCGGAAGCGGGATGTGATGTAAAAATCACATTGAAACTTTTTTTTCTTGAGTGTGCACATCTCCCGATGTATTGTAAAACAACGAGGAAGATCACTTTACTTGAATATTTTCCGAAGTTTTTAACTGGGTTTTGTACCTTGATGCAGCTTCGACAAAGATAAACCACTGTCGGAATCCCGTCAAGATCCCAAAATCAGGTAATCGATCATATTGACTGCAGGCCACAGGACGAGTTTGAACAGACAAAAGTTGTTCCTCTGCTGTTGATGTTGGCCTCTTTGTTACAGTTGGAATACCGAAACAAAGAGCATTATGGACAGCGCGTGTTTGTTATAAAGTCACATTGCCTGAACAGCTGTTGAATGTACACTGTGCATCGTTAAAACGACTTTGCAAGTACGGAATAGGTAAACTAACGAGTGAGTTTATAGTTTTACGGGAAAGAGAGTGTAGGCTATGGTTAATCGAAATATGCTTCATTGGATGAATCTGTTTCAGCCTTTCTCCTAATTTTTTGATTGTCTTTTTTTCGTCTCACATAGTGTGTTGGATAGTTAAAAGTACCGTTACGAATCACGAGCTTCATTGTAGCCAATGTGATAGCCACATCTTTGTTTTCTTGGCATTGGAGTGGTTGGATTTGGAGACTGACGTTAGCAATAATTTAACGGGACAGCAGTGTCACATTGGAATGGGTTAGTCTTTGTAACATGCTCATCTAGACACAGGCAAGCAAGGCCATAATGCCTATCGATTCTTATTAGGTTTTCTCCATACTCAAGACGAACTTTCCCGTTACCCTAGCCATGCGCGCGCATCTCTAGCGGAGCGCACGCTCCTCCACTTGTAGGCTATCTACCCAAGGCCTCCTCGCTGACGGTCCATCATGACGGTCCATCGTCCACTTTAACCTTAACCGAAACATATTCAAACTCAAAGACGTTTTACGTATTCATACTGTATACAATATCTAAGAAACAAAACGGACAGATAATGACCATGCTTATTGTGATGTGTCAGTAGAACACTTGATGAACATGCTTGATGAGAAGCACAAAGAGTAGCCTACATGTCATGTGCCTAATCAGCTGTACAAAATGCTTCAGAATGTGAGAGGTCAAAGTGTACATCTTTGGACACACACACACACACATACACAGAGACTTCTCAATATGTTCATTTTCTTTGTTTTGTTGACCAAGTCAAGTCAGTTTATTTATGTTTTGTAGTTATAAATCATAAACACAAATCGTCTACAATTGCATGTTTTGCATGTGAATATGTGTTTGCTTCTCATTTTCCCAAGACAAAAGACCAACATGATTTACATTGTATTGTTTAAAACGTTTTATGATGCCTTTACAATTATGTGTTAAAAACACTTAGTGTAATGTTGGTAATAACATACTTTAGCAAAATTCCATAACCCAAGAACACCAAGTCATGTCATAATTCATGTCATGATGTGTAGAGACAACAGTCTGTTAAAGATATGACATTTGTAGGCTACTTAAACAGTCACAAAATACTGGAGAATTGGGCATTCCATACCAGCACAAATACTAATGCCAACGATAGGCTACTAATATGGCTACTGTGGTGGCAGTCATGGCAGCCATGGCAATTGGAGAGGTGTGTCAGACAGGATGTTATTCTTGGTCTTTCCTCTGGTTTGAGTCAGTTTTCAGTAATTATCTCTGAGATAACTTAACAGTGCTGTTGTCGTTGCTGTACTGATCTCAGCATTCAGGATGTGAGCTTCTGGCTAATTTAGTCCACTGAAATGTATAATAATTCTGATCAAATTAAATGTCAAATCATCTAGACAATACCGTCAACGAGCTCCTGGGATCTTTTTACTTACAAATGATATCTCACAAGGCAAGGATTCAAGGATTCTAATTCCATACTCGTTTTCTAGCTGTTCGTTCAGTTCAGCTGTTGTGCTAAAACACTGCAGTGTCTGTACACATGCCTGGTTTGGTAAATGGGAAACAAACAGACTAAACCATAGAACATAACCATACTAAACCATAAACAATCCCAGACTAATCCATAAACAATCCTCAGACTAAACCATAAACAATCCCAGCTAAACTGTACAAGTGCGTCCATAGCACAGAAGGGATGGGTGATGGCCTTATGAGCACAAACATGAACAATTTTTTTGCTAAACTGAATTGCAGACTGCTTTAAGTCAATTCTGAAACGTTCACTTGTCATTTTAGGTCTATTGAGAAAATTGTTGCCTTGTCCTTGTCCATTTGACCTATCCTGGCCACGCCCACCTAGATCTCCTTTCAGGGAGATACTAGTCTGGAATACCTTAATTCACTAATGTTTCCATCGGTTGGGAAGAGGATGACGCTATAGTTTCGAAATTGAAAGTGGCTGTGGTAAACGGTAGTAGCAACCCCTGCAAAGTACAAACATAAATAATTGCTGTCAGAACAATGTGTACATGTAGTTACAGCAAAGGTAGGCCCACATACATTGTTTCCTGACTGCCAATGCGTTTTATCCAGTTGTTAAGTCGTGACTCATGATGCAATAATGTGGCAATAATTCTTTCTTTGGGTCCCCATAGACAGTAAAAGAAACAATTTTTTTCTGCTTTTCAAAGTAGGAGGCCTGGATGTTACCTTTGGTTTTATCATCCGGCTGCACAACTACGCCATCACTCCGTTAAAGTTAAGCGATTTTTTTTAACCCTCATTAGGTTTACAGGCTGTGAAAACCGGCTGGCTGTGCTAGTAAACGTTTATGAATAAAAAAAAAAAAGCTCTTGGGCCTGTGACGTCAGACTTAACCGAATTGTCAGTTTTTAAAGTTTAGGCGAAGTAGGAAGTAACATTATGAATCCCTGATCAATGTGATTGGTTTGGCTGGACCAGTGATTACAAAGTTAAGCTATATCTACGCCCGTCACCATACTAGTGATGGAAAGGTTTCCTAATCGTGAGTGACCAGACTCTATTCACAAAGTGAATGAGTTTGGTTTCCAGGCTACATTTGACCTACCAGAGTATACCTTCAGGACTGCTTGTGATAGTGGTTAAGGTGTAGGGAGAAAATGACAGACAGTGGAATGACTATACATATCCTTGTACTTGGAATAAACTTATAATTCCTGCTTTTTTTTTTTTTTAGGAGTATTTTAGTTTTAGTTATACACATATTGTGATGTAGCCTGACTCCGCCTGTCTACGTACTTCCGCTCATTTACATTTCCCTACAGTACTCTGTCTTGAATAGCTCTCGTTCACTTCGTTTACTTCGGCAACTTGTCTCCGAACCAACCAGCGAACAGAGGGCGTTCCTGACAGCAATTACCGTACATTTAAGTTGCAAGCCTATCGTTATCGTTGTGTCCCCCGTGGTTAACATATGTCATTACCAAAGGTTACCTAGCGTTCATGGGTTCATGGGCTTTGGAAAAACCTTTTTCCGAGTGAAAACATCATCATTCCGCGTCATTCACGTCACGTAATGTGTGAGTCAGAGGTCAGAAACTGGGGCTAGATTTTGCTAACAGAGTTGCCCAGTTAGGGGCTCGTCATCACTTTTGTCGTCACGTTGTAGTTCGTTTGTAGTCCATGTGGCCTTTCCTGTCCAACAGGTTTAATGTGAACTTGGGAATTTGCCGTTTTTGTCACTTGAAAGCT
>NW_027468848.1:20285866-20385866 GCF_046254945.1 Alosa pseudoharengus | reverse complement strand
GTAACTCTTGTATGCACCGTGCTCCAAGATGACAATAACCTTGGGGAATACGCTCTAAAAACTACATGTTTTTAAAGCTCTAACCAAAACCTAGATGTGAAGAGAGTGCATTAAATCCAATGACGACTCCTAATTTTATGGACTTAAAGGACCTCAAATGAACAGGTGATAACAGTGCTAAAACACTTAACCATATTCTCTGCACACATACTTTCAGGAGTCATGTCATCCTTAGAGTCGAACCTAGTCTTTTAACTAAATATGCACCCAAAAATCAGTCTCAGGCGTATATATTTCATTAGCACATGCTGTTCTGTACCTGACCTTCTATGTACACCCTCAGCATTTACTCTTGGCACCCACAGCTCTCTGTCAGAGTATTCTTTAGCGGAGTTGTGCTGGGCCTGGGGCTACAGCCCCAGCGGTATCCCCAGGGGAGTTGTAAGGAGTAAGAGCAAGAGCAATGAAAACCAGAGACGTCGGGAAAGAGAGCGAACGAGAGGGAAAGAAAGGGGGGGGGGTGAGGGCAGGAGAGAGGTAGAGAAGGGGTAGCATGATAAAGAAAGAAAGAAAGAAAGAAAGAAAGAAAGAAGGTGAAACTAAAAGGGGGTAGAGGAAAGGGAGAGAGAGCGGCGAGTGCAAGCAGGCAGGAGAAAGACGAGCGGCTGCGGCGGGAGAGCTTGGGTGGGCGGGGGGTGGGGGGGTTGATGAGAGAGATCATGGGGGGAAGGGTGAAATAACGAAAGAGAGATTACAGAGCAAAGAAGTCGATAAGCCAAGAGGAGGAGACAGAAAAAAGTTTAGCAAAGACCAGAGAGATACCAGTTAGGATTCTGTGCTTTGTGTCTTGTGCCGCACCATCAATGCTTTGTGTGTATTTGCACAAGTTGCTTTAGGCTGTTGTCATGTGATGATTGAACTCCTCACAGTAGGCAATGAATGTGAGGGATATGTGGATATGGTTTGTTCTGGAACGTTCTCGAAGCCCTCTCAGGTTTATTTTCATATGATAGTAATAGGGGTCACGCAGTCATCTGAACTCAGTCTCCACTCCTTCACTCTCACAAAAAATGATTTTTTTTTTCTTCAGGTGAAAAGTTCACTCAGATCATCTGCCATTCCAAATGTTATAAAATGTCAGATTAGCTGTGCTCACTACATCAATTTCAGTGTTTTTGAAAATCTTTTTTCCCTTCTATCTCCAGAGATGTAGTCTCTGTCCAAGTCTGCTCGCAGACATCCAAGGCTCACCATGCTGTTTTTCCTGCTGCTGGTGTTACAAACCAGTGCCAATGCTCAGATAGATCCAGGTGAGAACCAAGCCCAGATACTACATACATACTACAACCATACTACTATTACTATTATTACATACTACTATTACTACTACTACATACTACTATTACTATTATTACATACTACTATTACTACTACAACCACACTACTATTACTATTATTACATACTACTATTACTATTACAACCAAACTACTATTACTATTATTACATACTACTATTACTGCTACTACATACTACTATTACTATTATTACATACTACTATTACTACTACTACATACTACTATTACTATTATCACATACTAATATTACTGCTACTACATACTAATATGTTAAAAAGCATGCAAAGCTGTTGTTGTAAAGCTTCCCTAGTTCTTAGAATTATTCAAAACTGATCTGTATAATTTATATGCAAAATGCACTATTGAAATAATAACCTTTTCATTTATTTTGTCTTTTTAATTTCATATAGACTTATATTCTCCCAAATCTCTCTCAACCTTCTGTGAGAACTTCATATTTTTATTCTATTGTGTTTTGTTGTCATATGTATATTGCAATACTGCAACTAAGCCAAACCTAGAGTACATGTTATGGATCAATGTAACTGACGTTACATACTGAGTGGAAGAACCAAAGAACTTGGTTGACCTCATGCTCACAGTCAGTTGACTGATGTCTTGGTTGCAGCACATTGCAGATACCCTCTTGGGATGGAGGATGGCCGGATCAAAGATGATGACATCACTGCCTCCAGCCAATGGTATGATACCACTGGACCCCGTTATGCAAGGTAAGGTCTGAATAATTATGGGAATACTGAGTATGGATGACTTATCTTTGAGAAAGCTAAGTTCTTTGCTCAAACCCTTTTTTGCTGTCAAGTTATATTTGAATAGGTTACCTTAGCAACAATAGTGAGCTAATTTCCCTCTCTTCCGTCTCCCCTGACACTTTTTATTTGCCTCCTAATCTTTTATGCCACGGGGCATTCTCCATATTCCAACTCCTACTTTACGGGGCTAATTCTCTGCCTTGTCTTCCTGTCTTTGTGTATGTTTCCTCTCTCTCTCTCTCTCTCTCTTTATCGGCACTTGTCTCAATCTTTCCCCTCTGTCTTCTTATCTCTGCCTCTGCTCCCAGGTTGAACAGGGAGGAGGGGGACGGGGCATGGTGCCCGGCGGGTCCCCTGGAGCCCACAGATGTTCAGTACTTGCAGCTGGACCTGCGCCAGCTGACATTCCTCACAGTCGTTGGCACCCAGGGCCGCTATGCCCGCAGCTCTGGTAACGAATTTGCCCGATTGTACCGCTTAGACTACAGCCGCGACGGTCATCACTGGATTTCCTGGAAAAACCGCCTTGGTGACAAGGTACAGTGAGAGGCTCTTTATGCCCTTTACTGCCGTTGTGAAGAATTGTGATGCTGTCAAGTTTCAGGTTTTTGGCGTTTAGTTCGGACATTTTTATTGAAAGCAAAATGCAACTCTGTTTCCAAAAACGTTGGAATTTGGTGCCAGCAACACATTTAAAAAAAAAGTTGGGACGGAGGCAACAAAAGGCTGGAAAAGTTGTGTAATGCTAAAAAAAAAAAACACAAAGAGGAACATCTCACAACTAATTAGGTTAACTAGAACACTGATTGGGTATAAAATGAGCATCCCAGAGAGGCAGAGTCTCTCAGGTGTAAAGATGCAGCGGTATTCATCAATCTGTGAAAAACTATGTGGGCAAATGATGAAACAATATAGGGGTAATGCTCCTTAACATGACATTTGGAAGACTATGGAGATTTCATCATCTATAGCAGTGTTTCTCAAAGTGTGGACCGGGGACCACTGGTGGTCCGCAAGCTATCCCAAGTGGTCCGCGGGCAGACGTGGTAAAATATAATATAGATGAGTTGTTTGCAATATTGAACCAACGTGTATGTAAATCCAAACAGTTCTGCAACACTGTGTAAGCTACGCCAGTTTAAATCATATGAGTCCTCTGACACAATAAGCAAGGTGCCAAGACAATAAGAAAGGTTGTTCAGTGAGTATGTCTATTGTGTAATATACTGTTGAAGTAGGTCTACTGTTTTTTATTTTTTAGCTAGGTGGTCCGTGAGGTTTCTATTTATTGGTTAAGTGGTCCTTGGTCTGAAAAAGTTTGAGAAACACTGATCTATAGTACAAATCTTTGTACGCAAGGGACAGGGCTGAAAAAACAATATTTGATGACTGTGATCTTTGGGGCTCCAGATGGCTCTGCATTGAAAACGTCTGATAACTATTGTCTACTATGAGCACAGTTTGACGCGCTATTCACAAGTGCTGGTTAAAACTACTGTGCCAAGAAGAAACCATACATACACATGATCCAGAAATGCCACTGTCTTATCTGGGCCTGAGCTCATTTAAGATGTACTGTGGTTAGACCAATCAAAATGTGTAATTATTTTCAGAAATCATGGACTCTGCAATCCTCTAGCCTAAAGAGGAGAGGGACCATTTCTCTCATATATACACACACACACACACACACACACACACACACACACACACACACACACATATATATATATTTATATATATATATATATATATATTGTTTTATCAATGAAAAGTTAGACTGTTAGTTACTTCTTTCCTATACCATGATACTGTGACACATTGCATTAGACCAGTGGAGAGAGGTTCCCGAGACCTAATTTCAGTCGAGATAGGGGCACCTGGTACTTCACTGGGTAAAAGCTTGACAGATCCAGGAATACAACTGGGTGGCAGCTGTTGACCTGCGGCTCATAGGTGACCACCTAGTGTCCATAGTTTGGGACACAGTAAAGTTTCATGCATGAGAATCACCCTGACCTGGTTGAAGACAGCACGCTCATGGGACTTAAATAGGAAAGGAAGACACTGGATCAGGCCGTAGTTTGTAACGCGAGCTGGGTTGAGTGTTGTTTTTTTTTAAGTAGTGGAGTAACCGGAGCCTGCTGATATGTGGTGAAGAACATGCCCGTTGTGGGCGATGAGTTGATGATATGTGAGAGAGCAGAGGTCGGGGAGCTAGCGAGCGAGTAGGTCTAAATCGTCCCGTCCTGAGTCCAGCCCTCCTCGTTTGTTTGCTCAGTTGTCATCTGGTGAGGTATCACAATAGGAAAAAAATCATTGGCTTTCGTTTCCAATGCATTGGATCAGTGGTAGAGCCAACCAGTAACCCTCTCCCAACAGCCACATCAGTCAAACAAATAGGACCTTCAGAATATTTATGTGTAAAAACACATTTCACTATGATCAAGTCTATCCAGTGTACATATAGCCTATTGGAAACATTTTAATACACATTTGTATCAGAGACTGTATTATAATAATGGTACATAATATAAGAATATTATTCTGAAGAACAAAGTTACTCAAATATACTTATTGTTTAATACATGGTATAGCATGTGTGCCATACATTTTAATATAAACATGTAGGCCAGATAGTTTATTTTTTGCAATACCCTCGAGTAATAGACATAACCAAGCTGGACTATTTTGCACTCTTCGTTAAAAGTCCACCTGCGCCCTGCCAGAGTCTCTGCGGAGAGGTCTGGAAATGTGTTGCCTTCCTCCCGCTGAACATCTGTTTCCTGGGCTCTTTTGTGCAGCGGTCCATTAGTCGGTCCAGCTCCCCCCAATTAGAGATTTATGATGTGATATTAACTCATGAGCATGCTGAGGTCACTCTCGCTTCATTTCCTCTCGCTAGGTGATCAACGGCAATAATAACGCCTACACATCCGTGATTAAAGATCTTCACCCGCCCATTATCGCACGTTACCTCCGGGTCATCCCTGTCACCATCGTGTCAACCACCGTGTGTATGAGAGTGGAGCTTTACGGATGCCCTTGGACTGGTGAGGGCTGACCGCACCAATTTGTTTTCTGTTTTCTCCATCAGTCAGAGTGGTTCTAAGATATGTGCTATGTTTACTTAAAGAGGGGTGGGGGGGTGTTGAAAGGTTTTGTGTTTGCTGAAATAATGACATCATGTCCATTGCAGAGAAAATCACAAAGAAAAGAAATCAGAGACTGTAACACATATGTCGTAACATAATAACTATGTTGCTATTCTTTAACTCAAGAAAGACTTTTTTCTTCTTTGATTAAGGTAGTGTAGTCACTGGTTTGAATTAAAGAAGTACATGCAATATCTTACTTCTAAAAGAGTTGTTATGAAAAGTTCAGATTTCTTTTCTGAAAAATGAGAGGGGTTTTTCATTAATCCACCTAAAATCTTCTGTCACTCAATATGTTGCGTGTTTCTTTGGCTTCTGATTTCTTTGTTTCTGGTGTTGCCATGGACACATGCTATGGTGTCGAGGCTGTGATGCATATGAATAAGACCTGCCCTCTAGTGGCCCTCCGGTGTACTCAGTCAGAATGATTTGTTATGAGTTATGACATGATTAAACTGTTACACAATTCTTTGGGTTGGAACTGTGGCCACCAAGTAATTAGACTCAGTATAGACAAAACAAAAATATCCCCTTTAGGAGCCAGTGAAATTGTTTTGTTGGAGTGTGTAATGTCTACCAGAACCTCAAACTTAGTGCCCCCTTTCACTTTGTTTCACTCTCTCACTCAATCACTAGTATTCTCTCTCTCTCTCTCTCTCTCTCTCTCCCTCTCCTTTTTTCCTCTTTCATTTGCTCCTTGTAACTCTCTCTCTCTCTATTTCTGTCACCCTATGCCCCTAACTTGCTCCCTGTAGATGGTTTGACAGCATACAGTGCTCCGGAGGGTCAGGTGATGATGGCCCCAGGATATTCCGTTGCCACGCTCAATGACTCCACTTACGATGGCGTCTTCGAACGCAGGTATGTGGCCACATGCTGCTGTCACACACACACACACACACACACACACACACACACACAGAGCTGTTTACTCTGCCACAATGTTCTCCCTCGCTTTGGGCTACAATATTAGACAACCACACCACAAACAGATCAGATCATGCCATGCAAACCCGCTTCTATTGCTACATGCTACTCTGTGCCACCATGATAAGCACCAAAAGCATCACTGATTTTATCCTCCTTTTCTCAGAAAACTGAGTGGAGGCCTGGGCCAGCTGACCGATGGCGTGATCGGGCAAGACGACTTCCTGGCCACCCGTCAGTACAGCGTGTGGAACGGATACGACTACGTGGGCTGGAAGAACGACAGCCTGGGCCCTGGATACGTGGAGATGGCATTTGAGTTCGACAGGCAGAGGAACTTTACCTCCATGAAGGTCAGGAAGACAGGGTGGATGTTTAAAACTACTATATGTCTATATTCACTTCTATATTTCACTGTTCTTTAAAGTTTTGTGTTTTCTGTTTACATTTTTGTTGTCATTCCATGATTTGACCACAGTGGCTGCTTGGTAGGGCATGATGGGCTATTAACTACATTCTTTGTGGTTTACATGTCTTTTATAATATTGGCAAAAACATGAACCATAACACAAAGCTTGCTTATTAAACTATTCATGTTACAGAAGATCCTCATGTGCTAAGTTCACACTTAACAAATAAGTGCTGATCAGAGAAAAAAAAATTAAAATGGATTTATGTCACCAGCAACTTCATAATCGACTAAGGAAGTTAGTTTAAAAAGACACTTTTAAATTACTTTGTTTTTGTCAGTAAGAGTGTGAGTCTGTGGTCCGTCGGTGTCCAACCGACATCTCTTCCTCCCCTCACACAGGTACATAGCAACAACATGTTCTCTCGGGGGGTGAAAATCTTTTCCTCCGTGGAGTGCTGGTTTAAGTCACGGCTCATTGCCGCTCATTGGGAGCCGGAACCAGAGGAGTTCCACACCGTCCTGGATGACCGGAACCCGAGTGCCCGCTACGTAACTGTGCCCCTGGGCCGGCGCATGGGCAGAGCTATCCGCTGCCGATTCCACTTTGCTGACACGTGGATGATGTTCAGCGAGATCTCCTTCCAGTCTGGTAAGGTTGCACAGAAGGTCACACACAATTTAGAAGGTATTGCTCTCTCAATGCATGCTTAGACAAGCCCGTCAGTAGAGTATCCTAAGGGGTTTTTGTTTTTGTAAATCTATGTAGCACTGGACATACAATTCCAGGCTGATAGCACAATGAATAGCACAACGTATTTCCCATAAGTTCCCATAAGGTCTCTGTGGAGAAACGTTAAAAGGTTTTTCAACTAGAAACAATGAATGCTATGATAATATAGACGAACCGTCATAGAATCGGTGACATGTGGAATTGACTTCTACTGTCGCTACTAGACAAGCGGGCCTACAGTGAAATTGTCATTGCTTCGGTCCGTGTGGAATTGAACTGTGACACTAAAGTAATTTGGTTCCTATCAGTGATCTGTCCTTTCTCTCCTCAGCCCAGAATGTGATCCCTACCCAGACCACAACTGTTACAACACCATCTTGGCCCAAGAATCCCAACTCTTTGCCTACCACACTGAAAACTGGTAAATGACCAAACCTATTCCCTCACCAGTGGACTGGGTGGCATTTAAAGCAAATACAAGAGTATCTCTTTTTTGCTGACTTCACTCTAAATACCTTTGGACAGCACAATAGTAATGTCCATCCATTTGGGTATCATGGTTTTAATAAAGTGGTGGTGAAGGATCAGCCTATTTCAGAGTGACAACCCTGATAGAAGTTCTCACTAGACTCAGTTTAAATTGCTTGCAGTGTCTCTGAGGTTATCCAATTACTTTATACTTGAGTGGTCTATTTAAGTCCTGCTCTTGTGTGACCGTCCCCTTGTGTGTCTCTGCGTAGTGACGACCCCGTGGCAGAAGACGAACGCGCCTGAGGAAAGCAACACCTCCATTCTCATCGGTTGCTTAGTGACCATCATCCTCCTGCTGGTGGTGATCATTTTCTTGATCCTCTGGTGTCAGTACGTGTGCAAGGTGTTGGAGAAGGTGGGTGTAGGAGAGGTTAATGGGTTCACCATGTGTACATTTTCGTATAAAATTCAATTTTGCATTAACCTGCAGGTGGCACCCAGTTAGAGGGACACATTTCAGTGTCCAGATGTCAGTTTGAAATGGCAGCACCAGTAAAAACAAAACTTATTTTAAGCATGACACATTACATTACATGTTTTACATTACATTACATTTGGCTGACGCTTTTTAACCCAAGCGACTTACAACATGGTAAACAATTTAAAACTTTTTAAAACAGTTCTCCCAACAATTCTAAAACAATTTAAAACAGTTAGTGCATCAGTGAGTGCTTTTTCCATACAGTCAAGTGTCAGTTCTAGTCATGTGATAAGTGCTAGAAATAGCAAGGCTAGATGTAAGTAATGCTACGAGAGTAGATATTCTCTGAAGAGCTGGGTCTTCAGGATTTTTTGAAGATGGAGAGGGATGTCCCTAATCTAGTTGGAACTGGTAGCGTGTTCCACCAACGAGGAACAACAGATAAGACAAGTTTGGATTGGCCTGAGCGTACCGGTGGCAGAGCTAGACGTCGTTCGTCTGATGAGCGCAATTGTCGGGAGGTAGAATATGTCTGTATGAGGGCATTCAAGTAGGTGGGAGCAGAACTGGAGACTACTTTGTAGGCAAGCGTTAGAGACTTGAATTTGATGCGGGCAGTGCAATGTTTGCTGCGGGCAGGTAGCCAGTGTAGCTGGATGAGCAGCGGGGTAATGTGCCTTTTTGGGTTGGTTGAAGTTGTTTGAATAATACCATAGAAAGAAACTGCTCTTAATGTTCAGGTTCAGCAGAGCTTTGCCTTCTGAATGCCATTGTGTTTTTAATCCCATAAGGCTCCACGACGCATCCTGGAGGAGGAGGTGACGGTCCGGCTCTCCTCCAGCAGTGACACCATCATCCTGCAGACGCCCCCGGTGCCCCCTCGCGCCTCCCAACCTGACCCCCCCTACGAGAGGGTCTTCCTGCTGGACCCACAGTACCAGGACCCGGCGGCGCTGAGGAACAAACTCCCGGAGGTGTCACAGAGCGCTGAGGCCTCGGGTGAGTGAGGAAAGGGGAACCGCTCCGCAGATAAATATAGCCAGTGGCTCATCTCAGCTTTTCATAAGCTCCTCCCTAGACTGAGGGACATCAAAGTTAGACTTGTACTCACAGAATTGTTACTTGGAACACAACTAACTTCCTATGAGCTCTTTTTAGGTTGTGTATTTGAATATCCTTAGTCAACTGAAGTAGTTCTTCTAATGGAATTTTTAAACTAGTGTTTAAAAATTGCTTCATTGCTTCATGTGCGGTGTTCACTAGCATTTGTGCCAATGTTACCACTGTAGGGACAAAGGCAGAACATTTTATGTTTGTTTTTAGATGTTCTGCTTTATTTTGACTTTTTACCACTGTAAAGATAATTGAAAAATGTAGACATGTAAACATGAAGGGATGTTTTAATAACATAATAAAATTCAGTTTACTGTGGTGTGGTTGTGGTAATGGTAGATGTCAGTCAAGATACTGTAAAAATGCCCCCCTTTGTGTTCTTCATAGTGGTAGATGAGCCTAGCCTTGTATTGCACTGCATATTTCACATGTACTGTATAGAGTCTGAATGTAGTTGCAGTTCACCATGTTACACTACATTGGCTATATACAGTGCACCAGTCTGGAAATCCATTATAGCACTGAAGTCAGCGAAACAACCGGTTTAGTTATCTTACAGTATGTTTGAGCCTGCATGGAATTCTTTGTCTGGAATGGATGCCACTTTCCTGTCTGCATATTTTTTCCCCCCGCAGACACTTCTGGACAATGCGCCAGATTTGTCTCTGCATTCTGCCTCTTCTTTACTTATTGAATTGCTAATCCCTCAGGAATGTTTCAGAGGACATACAAGAATGCAGTGCATGCTGACAAAAGCTTGAGTTTCTCTCTCTCCCTTTTTTCTCTCTCCATCCCTTACTCTGCCAAACGCCCAGTCCCTCGTGCCCTCTAGCTTGTAATGCTGTCTCTGACCTCTTCCTGAAACCTCAGTGCATGACACATGCCCTGTCTCATGGTAAGACCCTGCTATACTCTGTCTTTTCTTCTTTAATGTGTTAAATCATCCTTTTCCGTTAGCGCTACTTGTTGAAGCTATCATGATTGTTTAATAGGAGAAATGGTCGTTACTTTTATCGTATGTTGTCACCAAAATAATTGTATAAACTCTCACTGTCTTTCTCTCTGTTCTTATTTGCTTCTGCCTTTGTCCTACATCTCCCCTCCTTTTCCCCCTGTTTCTCTCTCTCTCCCCGCCCCCCCCTCCCCTCTCTCTCTCCCTCTCTCCTCTTGCAGGCTTTGGAGGCGGCTACGCGGAGCCTGACGTGACCCAGTGCACTCCTCACCAGTGCTTCCAGAGCAGCGTGCCCCACTACGCAGAGACTGACATCGTCAGCCTGCAGGGAGTGACCGGCAGCAACATGTACGCCGTCCCTGCCCTGACCGTCGACTCGCTCACGCGCAAGGATATCTCTGTGGCCGAGTTCCCACGGGAGCAACTGATCTTTCGCGAGAAGCTGGGAGAGGGACAGTTTGGGGAGGTGAGGACAGAACTCCACCCCCCACACAGTCACACATACACACACACACACACACACACACACACACACACACACACACACACACACACACACACACACACACACACACACACACACACACATAATTGACTATTTTGTCAGATTAAATCGCCCTACTGAATTATCCAGCGGTGACGGTGGTGTGCTTCCTCTCCCACACATGCACTTTTGATGACCTGCCCATTCACGTTGATAGTACCTCATATAACAGATATCAAGCTGATATAAGAATGTATCTAATAAAATTAATATTAAATCTGAACCTCTTTGTCGTCACTCGGAGCCTATAACTCCTCTGCAGCTGGCTCAGCCAGAGACATTTATGTAATGACGATCTCAAGGGGTTTCACAAACACACAGTAATGAGATCTTGCTTGGGAATATGTACCAGCAGGATATTGTTCTGCACTCCCCCTGTCTTTTCTGTTCTCTTAAAGTCAAAGTCTTTAATTAATCACTTTTATGAATGCCTGCTTTAATGAGCCTCACATAATTTAGCCCTGTGTAACCTGGCCATTGACCTGTGATTGGGATGAATATCTGTGTCCTTAGGTCCACCTGTGTGAAGCGGAGGGGCTGTTGGAGTTTTTGGGAGAGGGTGCCCCCCTGCCGGAGATGGACGACAGGCCAGTGTTGGTGGCCGTAAAGCAGTTGAGACCGGACGCCACCAGTACTGCCAGGTCTGTCAGCCTTTGGGTTCTTTGATTTTAGTAAAGCGAATCTTAGCAATAGATGTGACATTAACATTGTTTTTTTTTTTTTTAAACGTGTCATATTTACACCTAATGGTAAATCATAGTGTTACAATGCATTCAGTGCCTGTTAACAGTACTTAAATCACTGGATATCTGATCTTAAATCACATGATAAATGAATGGACCATTCCTTGGTGAGACATTAACTTCCACTGTATTTAATATGCAGTATTTGCACATTACTGATTATTCACTCACCGTTTCATGGTCCTCTCATGGTGTTGGCAGGAATGACTTCCTGAAGGAGATTAAGATCATGTCCCGACTCAACGACCCCAACATTATCCAGCTGCTGTGTGTGTGTGTGAGCTCGGACCCGCTCTGCATGGTCACTGAGTACATGGAGAACGGCGACCTCAACATGTTCCTCTCCCAGAGGGAGATGGAGAGCACGCTCACCCACGCCAACAACATACCCTCTGTCAGGTCTGCTCCTGACCCCGGCCATAACTTTAGGAACTAATGGTCCAAAATAACAACATAATCTACAAACTAAACATAATCTACAATCTAGGGGTGAAATGGCATACTGATAAATACACGTAATTGATGTATTAAGCACATTTGGATTTCTTTGGTTTAATGCCATAGATAAGGGGGTTGATTTAAGACAAGTAATTTTTACGCACATTTAAAATCAATCGGAGTTGTACAAAAGTGCTTTCCATTTAAGAAGAACTCTCCTGGCATTGATGTATTGCAGTGGGCAGTGACAACTTAAAAGACAACTTTTTTTTATAGAAAAGTTCTTTGGCTGAACCAAACAAACTTCAAACAAACTTCTTGCTGATGGTAGTTGCTTACAATGTTACATTTTGATGTGAAAAGCTGTGCAGAATGTTCACTTTCTCCTTCTTGCCCACATTCTTCTGTGCCCCACAGCACGTCGGACCTCTTGCACCTGTCAGTGCAGATTGCCTCTGGCATGAAGTACCTGGCCTCTCTCAACTTTGTGCATCGGGACCTTGCCACTCGCAACTGTCTCCTGGATCGCCGACTCACCATCAAAATTGCCGACTTTGGCATGAGCCGCAATCTCTACAGTAGTGACTACTACCGCATCCAAGGACGGGCTGTCCTGCCTATCCGCTGGATGGCTTGGGAAAGTATTCTACTGGTGAGTGGAGATCTGTGTGTGTGTGTGTGTGTGTGTTTTGGGGGTTGAGTGTTATGTTTGCATGTCAGCTTGGTTTAGGTGGAAAGATAGAGATTGTGTCTGTGTTTTTGTGTGTTTGTTTGTGGGCGTGTGTTTGTGTTTTTTTACCGATGGCAACGTTTTTTTGCGCTTTGCCTGTGAGTTCGGCGAACAAGTGAGGAAATCTGTGGATGTATTGCACGTGCTTCTCAGCTGCCTGTGTGTTTGCAGCAGGTCTCCCTGCATCTATGTGCGAATGTGTCTCGCGAGGGTTTTAGCGTGTTTCTGTTGTCCACCACCCCCAGGGGAAGTTCACCACTGCCAGTGATGTGTGGGCGTTCGGTGTCACGCTCTGGGAGATTTTCACCTTGTGCAAGGAGCAGCCGTACAGCCTTCTGTCTGATGAACAGGTCATCGAAAACACTGGGGAGTTCTTCAGGAACCAGGGGAGACAGGTACACAGACCAGCCCAACTTCTACTCATGAAATGATTCTGTTCATTTTACAATTTTAAGGTGAACTGTCTTCGTTTTATTTTTGTAAATCTTTTGTATTTTTTCCCCCCTAGATATTTCTCTCTGCCCCGCCACTCTGTCCGGCCTCTCTGTTTGAGTTGATGATGCATTGCTGGAGCCGAGATATCGGTGACCGGCCGTCATTCAACTGCATCTATCAAGCCTTGCGGCCACATGCTAACCCGTGACTATTCACCAGAACCCACCGTCTCCGGTGAAGGATCCTCTGGACTCCCGAAGGCAAGGGGGAGGATCAGGAGACGGTCCAGCAATGATGTAGCTTCAGCAGCGCAAGAGGACATCTGTGGGATGTGGGCGTGTGGACCCGAGTGACGTCCAGCATTTTTTAAACAACAAGGAGGGGGGAGAAAAAAAGCGAACTTGACGTCAACTCGCTGTGGTATCTGCGTTGCGTTGTTGATGCTTAAATCCAAGGACACTTGATTAATGTTTATTTTGTCTGTCTCTGTAATATGTTTTCTATAAATTGTACCTTTTCACATCCAAGTGTTACAACTGAATCATTTCAGTTGATACCAAAGGAGAGGGGAGGAAAGAAATAGAGAGGGGAAAAAGAAGACTGAATGCTAGATGGAACAGAGAACCAACAGCTGGAGGGCCTGTGGTTGTAAAATGTAAAGCACTGCTGTGATTTTGTTTCTTTCCTTTTGCCCATGTTCCTTACCTACCCCCACACTGGAGTATGACTTAATAATCTTTCTATGTTTTATAGTATGTTTTTTTTTTAATTCTCTGAATATGAATGTTATGCAGGTTAATTTGGATGAGGCTAGGCTGGTAATCTATGCTCCTAGCTCCAGCAGAACTACTGTCATTGCAGAGTGAAAGCCCTAACGGAGAATAGGGTTGTAGAGCCACAATGGACTGATGTGCAATGGAATGCACTGTCTCTCCCCCCCCTCACCCCCCCAATTGGAATGGGCTGCATTATGGGCTGTATGGACCCCACCCCCTCCTAACCCAAACATGAAGAGGTGGAATTGTCTTGGCCATCTTAGTTCCATCAGTGCTCCACACATCACACTTAATTCTTGTTCACTCTTTTTACATTGTGCATAGCATAAGACCATAGGTCTAATGCGTCTTTGCACCATCTGTTGGTGTACCAATAGATAGGCCCATGCTGTTGCCACCAGCACTTTTAGTGTGCAGTGTGCTTCAGTTAGGCTGGTCTGTGGAAGACACTATAAATCCTCAGCGAAGCTCAGCACCCTCAAGTGGGTACGCTGCAGTAGACTGTCAGAACGTGCGTTGTGCATGCGTTATTTTCATATGGTCCATATTGTAGTTCAGATATTTCGAGAGGTCTAAGTTTTTACTGGACCTCTTTAAAAGGCACATGGTTTGGGGGAGTTGAACAATTCAAAGCACATATTACTTTACATGCTTATTCCCCTGTATGCTTGTATGCCCTTTCTAACTATAAAAGCTCATTAATTTGTGCTCATGTTTCATGTTAATTATGCCAAATTGGATGTGCATGTGATCATTGTTTCAAAGCAATTTCACATTTATAGAAACATGTGAGACTGCGTTTTTTCCTCCATCTATTGTTGTTTTGCTATGTGATCTTTATCATAATATGATCATTTTTATAGTTACATTTTACTGTATCTAATTTGCTGTCATAAGGTATAAAAGACATTGTTGTTAGGGCTGCTGGGAATCTGGAATAGTGAATAAAGCATTCCTAATAGCGCTGGGATCCACTTTGAGAGGCAGAGAAGGGTCAGGGAATTTTTGTGTGCATGCGTTTCTGTTTGGTGCCTGGCATTGCATTCCGATCAGCAAACCTCAGGGCCAGGTTGACCTCTAAACTCAAAGTCTCCCAGTTGCATTTGCTGAAGTGAGCCTGTGGTCTTCTCTGTTATCACTGAGTAGAGCCTTGTTTATTCTATCTCTCGCGATTTGTTTTCATAGCCTTTTTGTTTTGTTTTGTTTTGTTCCTCATCTGTTGCAGATGATGTGAGAGTGAGAAGGAAGTGTTAGGCTATGGAGTGCATTATGTGAACATACAAATGTGCATACACCGTGTGGCTGTGTGAGTGTTTGGTATTTGTACTGTGTGTGTGTGTGTGTGTTGGGGGTGGGGGGTGGGGGGGGGGGTTGAGTTAAGATGACCTTGTGAGAATGACCCAGCAGCGTTGGATGGATTTTTAGTTCTTATTCTCAAGTGGATAACAGCTGGTAGTTACAGTAGTATGTACAGTCTCAGCACTTTTGACTGAAGGTGTCATCCCTGATAGCTGAGTGACAGGTTGCTCTGAAACAAACCATTGTGCAGCCTTCTGTAAAGTTTAGCTATGACGTACAACTGTTCTGTGGTTCAAGATGCACATTTTTTAAAAAAGAATAAAAACAGTAGAGCATTTAATAAAAAAATTAAACTAGAAGCATCCCCTGTCTAAATATCGGCATATACGTGCATGCAAATTATTGAGCATTATTAGTATTAAGTATTAGTATTAGTACTAATATTAGTGTGCAATCATTTTCAGTGAGTGGCGCTTTGTTAACTGTGTGCATATGTGTCTGTATGAGAGAAAAATGTGTCCCAGTGCGCTTGCGTTTGTTTAGATAAGTGACTGCTCTCTCCATACCTTACTTTTTCTTTAGCTATAGTTCTATCTCTGCGCTCTGTAGGATGTATGTGACTGTCATGTACATAGTGTAGTCAGAATAGATGTATAGTAATATATTGGGATCTAAGGATGACATTCTTGCACCATCGTGTAACCCTCTTGAGTGTTTCTCATTCTTGTCTCTTATATTAAAAACTAAACCTTGTCTGTACTTGTTGGATATTTATTTGTGTTTTTGAAACCATAGCTTATCCAATCATCCATCCAACCATAATTTCTTATAGGCTAGATTTATGATGCCCATTTATTATCATAGGTTTAGCCAGAGTTTATCCCCAATTATTTTTGTACCTGGGGTACCTAGCGAAAACACTTACTTTCAAAGCATATGCACAGCATTTAGGAAAATGTCCAAATAGATAAAACAAATACTTGAATGCGCTGCAAATTCTGAATAAAAGAAAAGTCAAAGACACAAAAAACATGAAAACAAATGCAACAGCAAAATGCTGCATGAATCCTAAGATAAGTCATTCAACAAGGCCTAGTAAACAAGGAGCAGAAGGTTACACTTTAAGGGGTCCCCACTAGAGCCTATCCTAATTTCTTTCATATTGTTTTGTTTAAAAATCATACTGTAGCCTCCACCCTGCCCGGTGGTGAAATGCCCCCTTGCTGACTTGGAGAAACATGGTATTTCCTCAAATGTTCGTGTCTCGCAAGCTCTTGTAAAAGTCAAGGGAGATAATGTTACCTTCTGCTTATTGTTTATTTAGGATATTATTAAAATAATAGGCAACATGTCATGTAATTTGACTCTACTGGTCTTCACTTCTCCACTCTCTCTGGTAGAAAGCTTAGCAGAGGCCTGACTTATTCCACATCAGGCATCAATCAGTGTTTGCTGTTCTTGTTCTCATGCTTTGATACTAACAATATTTTCTTGATTTGCGCTTGTTTTTGTGCATTTGCATAGGCCTATGTTTTTTTTATTTTCATGTGTTTTGTTTTTTTGCATGTTATTTTTATGATTTGCTGCTGGTTTGACACATCAGGGGTCATTTAGCCACATTATGTCCAAAACATTCTGGCAACAATCATTTGTCAGTTTGCTACAAAGTAAGCAAAAACACACCTCATATTCTCTAAAAGGTCACAAAATTGCCACATAAGAACAGGAAGGTAGCCTACACTCTGCGTTTACTGAAAATTTCCACCAACAACATTCCGACAACCATGGTAAGTTTGCAGCAAGCCATCAACATTATCTATCAACAATGATAGAAAGGTAGGCTATCACTGCGTCACAAGAGAGTGGCGTACATAACAGAGATGTGTGCAACAAATTATTCTGCTAACAGTTCTCACAAGTCTATGTAAAAAGTCTACAATAAAAAATTAATCCAGCACGATAAGCCTTTCAAGGATTTCGTGCCCCACGTTGGCACAGACAGATGTCTGGCACTTCGGATTGGACGCATGAAGATTCCATTGTAGCACGTGACCAGACCTGAGGGAAAAGGAAAGGAAAGAATGAAGAAAGGAGACGGTGGAAAACGTCTTAAATTGACGGTAAGTTTTTGAAATAGCGACATGTCTGTATATCTGTCATGTTAAAAGTTAAGTGTACATTGTGAATACACACGAGACATATTGTGATATCGAAAGCAGGCTGTATAACTATTGAGAATGTGCTGACGCTCACAATTCACAATTTCAGTGAACGGTCCCTAAAATCCTATGAATTCGTGGGGTAGCTGCTAACGTTAGACTGCTTACCCGGGCAAACTTGCTCAACTTTAAACTATACCGCCATTTCCTTGTGTGCCAATTGATCCAACATTCCTCGAACAGTTGTTTTTACTGGCAACATTGTGTGAGCGCCTTGATTCTAGCCTACAGCTGTTTTGGAACCAACTGCTAAATGCTAGCTATGTAGCTAATTGGCGATGCTGCACCCAGCATCACAACAATTGCAGACAGTTTTGTTGTCTGTTGTCATCATTCACACTTTCACACAAAATTGACTGGATAAGTAAGTGGATATCAAGATAAATGTTAATGAACAATCAGAATATGAACGATCGGCGACACTAATTTAATTAACATTTAACGTTAAGTCTCCTAAGATGTAACCTAGCCTATAGAAATATATTCTATGTTCATTATTTGAAGTTGATGTTGGGATATGATCTTATGCAGACTGAGACGACATATACTCTTGGTGAGCAAGTTGAACTGCTAAAGTTGGCTTTGTGCCATAGTAAGTAGGGAGGGATGAATGTCAGGGTACTTTTGAAAGAAAAAAAAATGAAAAAGGCGTACTTTTCGCAATGAAACCTCTCCTGTATTTTTGGGACATCACATGCCCTTGCCATTTTGACTACATACCAGAAAAATCCATTTAGTCATTTGTGTGGCTTTACTTCCAAAACAACTTGTTTATTTCTGTCAGTTGCCCTTTTCTTGAGCCACTTTTCAAAGTTTTTTTCTTTTAGTTGATGTATGTATGTATGTATGAGTCATTGTCTGTCAGTCATTGTCAGTCAGTCGTCTCATTCACTCTGTCACCCACTCCTAAATGTTTCCAATTTCCTCATTTTATAATTTTTCCTTTAACACAGTAAACATTCAGTGATGTGGTATGGCAAGCTCCGGTGTTGTGAGATGTAGTGAAGGCAAGCCATTCCACAGACTTAAGAAGGTCATCCAAAGGATTTGAAATATTGGTGAGTGTGTTCACTGCTGAAATTTAGCTAGATGGAAGCTGCTGTATTGCAAGTGTTTAGTCACAAGTTGTGCTGATACATTGGACCTTCGTTTATTGCTTTTTGTCATAAAACCATTTTTAAGACAATGGTGCTTGATGGTAATTATAACCCTGTCTGTTAGATCACGAGGAGCTACCATATCAGTAATCTTCATGGTGGTTCTGTGTCTACCATTTCATGAAAACATGGAACTACACCAGTAGGACGAGGAAATACACCTGTTCATCATGCAACAATTGCTTTCCTCACATTTCCTCAATTCATTCTGTTTTGTGTTTTGGACAGCTACAGTAAAACATCAACTGAAATATCTCATCAGCCATTCCTCACAAACCATATCAGATAAAATGTCCTTAATATAGCAGATCAGCAGATCAAATCAGGAATTTAACTGCGGAGTTAACTTGTGTCTTTTATTACTGTTTTCGTACACATCACCAGCTCCTCTCGGGCCATGCAACCATGAAGCTGAACGAACGCAGCGTGGCTCACTATGCAACGTGTGACTCTCCCCCGGACAAGACCGGCTTCCTCTTCAAGAAGGGGGAGCGGAACACGGCCTACCACCGACGCTGGTTCGTCCTCAAGGGCAACATGTTGTTCTACTTCGAGGAGCGTGAGAGCAAGGAGCCCATCGGCGTCATCGTGCTCGAAGGCTGCACGGTGGAGCTGTGCGAGTCGGCCGAGGAGTTTGCCTTCGCCGTCAAGTTTGACTGCGCCAGGGCCCGTGTCTACAAGATGGCCGCCGAGAGCCAGGTGGGCATGGAGTCATGGGTGAAGGCACTGTCGCGGGCCAGCTTCGACTACATGCGGCTGGTGGTGCGCGAGCTGGAAAAACAGCTGGAGGAGCTTCAGGAGGGGGCCCGAGGGACGCAGGGCAAGGCCAAGGGCACCAGGAGACAACAACAACAACAACAGCAGCAGCAGCAGCAGCAGCCATCACCACGGCCCAAATCAACTGGGTCCTCAACAGGCGGCGCTCTCGCAGCGTCCTCTACGTCTCAACCCCAGGGCCCCACTGCTGGAGCTGCTGTGCCAGCCGCCTTAGCACTTAGCCAGCCAGAGGACGCGCAGCCGCAGACTGGTCATGCCAAGGAGAACGGCGTGGCGTGGAGCAAGCCGTCCGCATTGACCAACGGGGTCCCCGAAACACCGGGCGTGGTCTGGGATGCCGATGGGAGCTCGAGGGGTGATGGCTTCAGACCCCCGCCGGTGCCGCCGCGACGGAGGGGAGGCTCGGGGTCAGCCCAGGGGTCACTGGAGAGCCCCTTCTCCCCGGAAACAGGGTGCTTCTCCAAACTCCATGACTGGTACGGGAAAGAAGTGGCCGAATTGCGAGTTGAGTGGCTGCAAAGCCAGTGAAGTGTCGGAGCACTACAGTTGTGCTTCTGCTCTTCCTTGTTGCAAAGGTTGTGTCATCGCAGACTGTGCCATTTGCGAGAGCTCTATTTCTTTTTAAAGAAAGTACTGTACTTAAGATTCCAAACCAGCAGAGGGCTTCCACAGATTGGTTTGTAAATCCAGCACTTTTCTGGTTCTGTAGTGCTTCCTGTGCCCACAGGGAATGCAGTTAGCAAGACATGACAAGACTACTCATGTTTTGTTTTGTTTTGCAAAATGTGGGAAATTCCACTGTGCTTTTTTTCCAAATTGTAATGCACAAAAATGTTCAAATTGAATTTATCCAATACTTAACTGATTTTAGTGATCTGAGAATGGACTCGGATCTCCTTTTCTCCTTCTCAGTCAATTGCTATGGACCAATGATGTATTGTATGTAGGCATCAGAACGGTTGTTACTTTGCCTTATGTGGTTGTGAAGATGTCAAGATCCCACCACCCAGACCTACTGAGTTACAATAGTTTACATAACAACCACTTTGTTTTTATGCAGAAAATGTTTTCACTTTAGCCTTTGAACTATTTATGCCAGGAATTAATGGGGTCATCTAAGCCTTGTGTCAACATGAATTATTAACATCTTATGAAAAGCTCATTTGAAATAAACAAATGTCCCAGACTCCCAGTGCTAAACAAAGATACACGTAGAAGAGTTAGTTGTCCATCCCTCTTTCTTACCTTTTGTCAAAATGAGACAATGGCTGATATACTTACCGGGCCAGCACCAAGCTTTCAAAACATTTCAAATGTTAACATTTTAGTGCACTATGTTACATTTATAGCTTTATGGATATTATACTGTTATACATTAACATGCAACTTAATATTTGTGTCTACTCACCGTTGGTTGGCCTGATGGCCTAATATTGTGATGTTATGTGCCAAGGTTGGGCTGTTTGTTCATACATGTATCTGTGTTTTTTGTATTATGTTGTATTATGAGGTTAATCGGTACAGATAAATGAAATGTTGTTAAAATACGGAATAGTCTAAGCAAATGCAAGATATTGTTGGGATTATTTTGGAAACAGTATGAACCATTTAGCCATGACTTGCTTTTTTACACCAGGATACTTTCAGTAATTTTGTAAGGAAATTGCATAGTATTTTGTGACCAAATTATCAGCCTCACACAGCGCCTTGCCACCTTGTTATTTGTTTCAGTCCTTAAATTGATAAATCCAGATTTCAATACATACATGACAGTGTATTCACATCAGATGGTGATAGCCACTAGGCATTATTAGACTTGAGAATCAAGAAGACACATGCTCGGTACATCTACAGATGCTGACTACTGGATACATCTGTGCATTTTGACCATTGGCCATCCAAACTGAACTTAAGAAATACAGTATGAGTTCAGTTATGTACATTCCTAATCTTAACAATGTCTGAAGCTCGGAAGTAATAATCATGGACATTTGTTTTAACTTTTTTCTTGAGACCTTGGAAGTTTTGATCTGGTCACTGATACTGTTCCATTACTATGCATTTTTGTAATTGTTTTCAATGGTTACATACATTTTATACATTACATTGATGAGCATAATCCAAATGGGATTAGTAAAAAAATGAATATAAAAATGTAAGTGATGTTTATTACCCCTCAGTCAGAGTATTGTTTAAAAGTATTACTTGGTATGACTGTGCCAATTTCATATTATTTAAATGTATTCACTACATATATCTATTTATAAAAGATGACAAAAAGAATGCGGCTAATCAATATGTGAACAGTATGTGTTGCCTTGTGCTCCATCTATTCAATGATTCCAAGATGTTCAGTGCAAATGATGAAAACAATCATAATAAAATAAAGTTTATGGATTAATTTGCCCTTTTCCTCAGTGGTTCTTAATGAAGGCAATAAACTGTGAAACATGCTTGCTGTTACTGTTTTATAAGACATTGCAATTGTAGCAAAGAACAGTTTTTTTTTTTTATATAAGCCCACACTTTTTTTTTAGACATTAACAAGTCTGAAATGGTCAAGGTCAATGACAAGGTAAAGGACACTGGTCTCCCATCAGTGTGAAGTGAATGCTTCAACAGGAGCCACAGGCTAACTGTGAAGTTTATCCCAAAACTTGTTTGCTTATCAGATCATTTCTTGATTTTAAACACTGTATGCCAGTCTTTCACTGGCACATAACTAATGTTTGATAGATATAAAAGTGAGCTACATAGTGTTACAAAGGACAGTAAGATGAGTGATGAACAGCTGGGTCCATGCCAATTCTATACGAGATTACGAGCGGCCCTCTACCGGTTGAACATGTAACAACATTGCCACTCAGTAGCATCTCTTTCCGGGCTGCAGAAGTGTACCTACTATTTGGTCCCCCACAATTACTGAAAAGGGTTTAGAATTGCTGGCTATGACACCTCAGTGTATAGTTATTCTCCAATAAAATACTGTGTTGAATCTCATGTTCCGTTTAATTAAACAAATCGAAAAACCTCGAAAAAGGTGAAATGTTTCCTCCGGAAGAGTTTTCAAGTGACAATGGGAGATTAATGGCTGCAGTCGCAGTAAGAAGCTGTCTTTGTTGTTTACATTTTATAACTACTTTCTGCCTCGCTCAGTGCTCGTGCTGTTAGTCGTTTGGCTTTACATTTCCTTGAATTGTATTTACTTCTGACTGTCAGTAACTGTAATATAAAATAAACCCTGTAACAAACAAACTAAAGATATCCTTGCAAGGAGGCTATCCGGCTAAATCGCTTGGTCGACAGCTAGATCACCACAAAAACATTGACGAATGCTAAGCTAACGTGAAGTAGCCAGCTAACACTATTTTGTGAGGCTTGGCAGTATTTGCTTGCAGACAGCTATCGAAAACACTTGGAAATACTATTTTTATGTCATTCAGCTTCACAAGGACAGAGATATTGGGTAATTAAGCTGTGGTGTTGCTAAATGTTAGCAGCTCTTTCCTGATGTTTTTAGCCAAAGTTAGTTATTGCCAGAGTAACGTTAGTCGTTATAAGCTGATAAGTCGAGCTCTAAAGTAATATTTAACTGGCATCATGCGATGTAGCCTATTTGTGGTGTAATTTCATGCAATGTCATTCCGAAGTGTTCTTAGACAACATGTCTCCTTTGCAGAGTTGACACTGATGTTATTGGACTATTGTATTGGAGATAGATGAGGAGGTGAATTCATGAAGGAACAGCAATGCACTAGAGAAAAGGGATCAAGTGAAGTGTGAACATAGAGCCGAAGTACCCAATAGTCTTACACGTAAGTATCAAGTCTGCTTTGCCAGCTGTTTTACAGTGGGTGACTTAAGATCAAGACAGGCAGAGGTAATACCTACTTCATAATACTGATACTGCTATCTTTACTTGTGTAGAGTAACTTAACGGCCTCACCTTTTTCAACAACGAAATTGAAATAGTTAAAAATCACTCCTCTTTGCTTATAACTTAAGAATGCTGATAATATTCACATAATGGATCATATGACCCTGAATCTGAAATCTGAACTCTTGTCTTTGACCAGGGTCAGAAACATGTTCACTGCAACCCAGACCTCCAAGACCCAGTTCTTGGACAAAGCCCGGCAGCTGAGGGAGGAGAGGAAAGGTTACAAAGAGAAGGAGAGAGCTGCCACTCTCATGCAGGCGCTGGTCAGGAGGTTCCTCTGTCGCTGTGCATTGCAGAAAGAAATCAGGTCTGTCATTCACTACACGAGTGAACCTGCTGTTTGGCAAAGACTTCTGATAATGTCAGGAGAAAAGGGCTAAGCAGCGTAACTGTAAACCAAGAGCTTTGTATTGATTTGTGGACTTCTTATTCAATTTAGTCATGATAAAGAGGCCCAGGCCTGAACAGACTCTCTACTGTATGTTCACCATGTGTCTTCTCTGATTTTCTTGCAGAAAAGAAGTTGATGAATTTTTTGCTGCCAGCGAGGCGGGCACGACGAAGAGAAATGCATTATCCATATTTAAGATTGCACGGAAGTTATTGTTCATATGTGGCAAGGATGACAAATTGGTAAACTTGGAAATTTGAATTTTATACAGTTTCAATTAATTTCCGAATGCACAGATATTACTGCAGGAGATTCATTAACGAAGTAAACTCATTTAGTTGTTGTTATCGTTCTCTTTTTTTTAAATCAATCTCATACAGCGCTTTGAGAAGCTCTGCCGTGCCATTCTCAGCAGCATGGAAGTTGACAATGAACCTAAAGTAAGTTGATAAAAAAAAATCCCTGATCACTCCACCCTCTGTATTCTGAAGCTCCTGCTGATGTATCTTGTTTGTTGTGAATGTGCATAGGTGTGGTATGTGTCCTTGGCCCTGTCCAAAGACCTCACCATCCCCTGGCTCAAGCAAATTAAAGATGTCCTGTGGATGTGCTGTGAGTTCCTCAAAAAACTAAAGGTGGGTCAGTCAGTCTTATTCAGCCGACCACATGTTACCATCTTGCTGCTGTGTGTTTTTCAATGATCATTTTTTGATAGCAGTGATGCTGACAGTGCAGTTATTTTTTTAAAACTAGGCCAAACTCCAAACTTAGTCATCAGCTTTTTTCAGGCTAAATGTCCTTAAATAATCATTGTTGTCCTCTCCTCTTTCTCTCCCGATTTATCTCTTGCTTTCTCCCTTCTCCCTCCCTATCTCTTACGGTCTCCCTCATGGCCTACACACAGCCTGACATAATGCAGGACAGTAAGCTGGTGACACTACACCTCACTATGCTCATCACATTCACTGACACTGCTACCTGGAAGATTGTGAAAGGGAAAGGTGAGTGCAAGCAGTAATGGGCATCACGCTTCATGGTTTCCATGAGGAGAGACTAGTATTGAACTTTTTCTTTGTCACCCTCACAAGGAGAACCATTGAAACCGGCCCTGAATAGAATGTGTGAGAACATCATGGGCCATCTCAACCAGAAGGGATTTTACTCCGTGTTGCAGGTATATCTTCATATCAGTCCCTTAGATTTTTTTTTCTTCAATTTTCTGTTGTGATTTAGGAGATAGAGACATAATAGCGCATATCTTTTACAATGTTTTAAGTGTAAGTTTTATGTGTGTTAAATAAACATAGACATGACCAGTTAAATTCAGCAGTACTTTGGATGTATTGCTTTTCTCATTGGTTTTCAAAATTGGTCAATATGCTGATGTGACATGATATTTTTAATTTCCCATAGATTTTGCTCACAAATGGATTGGCAAGATCCAGGCCCTCTCTGACCAAGAGCATGTTAACAGCCATCTTTACACTCTCCCTCAGGTAAGACTGTCAACATTCAGTCTTTGCTGCCATATGTATGTAGCCAGGTTCGAGCTCCGGCTTGAAGGAAGCAATGCTTTTGGGGGCAGCCGTGGCCTACTGGTTAGCGCTTCGGACTTATAACCAGAGGGTTGCCGGTTCGAACCCCTACCAGTAGGAACGGCTGAAGTGCCCTTGAGCAAGGCACCTAACCCCCACTGCTCCCCAAGCGCCGCTGTAGCAGGCAGCTCACTGCGTCGGGATTAATGTGCTTCACCTCACTGTGTTCACTGGGTGTTGAGTGTGTTTCACTAATTCACGGATTGGGATAAATGCAGAGACCAAATTTCCCTCACGGGATCAAAAGAGTATATACTTATACTTATATAGGTATATGTGAAGCCAGGTAGATGTACAGTAATGTACCCTTTTTCTTATTTCAGACCTGTGATCGCTGCACACTTCTCAGATAACCTGCTGAGGTCCTTCCTCATCCACATCATGTCTGTTCCAGCAGTCATTTCTCACCTCAACACACTAACCCCTGAGGTACTTTCATTACCGATGCCCCTCTGAACTTCACACAACTGCCCTTGGGGCTTATGAATAAAATAGTTTTGTTTTAAAAATAAAATAGAATCAGTGGGTAGTTGGACAACAGTCATTAAACCTAGTTTATAATATAACTGATCAGTTTTATGTGTAGGATTGTCTGTTATTTAGGGGTGAATGATTGAACAGAGTTGGGTGGTCTGTACGTAACTCAATATCTGTGAAATCTAACTCTTCTCACACACACACACACACACACACACACACACACACACACACATATATTTTGCTCTGTACAAAGGATGACTGACCTAATGAAACGTGAGTATTACGTGCCTGGTGACTATACTGTATTCTCTCATTAGTGCATGGCCACTATCCAGACTCATGACCTCCTGAGGAAGTTCATCTTGTTTTTGAGTCGAGAGGAACAGTGCCTTGATATCTGTGTCTGCCTGGAGGGAAGTCACACACTGTGCTTACTAGGTAGGGTGTGTGTTTGTGCAGTCTTGTTTTTGTTTATTTGTAGGCATACACTCACTAAAACTATTGTTTACTATTTCTTTTGTTATTTCATTGTTATTTAAATCTCTGCATCACTGAAAATGAGGACTTCCTTCAATGAACTTCTGAGAATAAACAAAGATTGAATGAATGTGTGAGAGACAGGTCCTCTATGATCGTTAGTCCATCACATTTACAGTATTCACCTACAAAAACAAATAGTAGCTCATGGTTGCTGGATGGACTAATAGAGGACCCACGGGCTTGGTTATTTCTGCTGATGTGTGTCTCAGATGTCAGATATCCGCTTCAGAAAGCTAGAAAGTTACAGGGCTCATGTTCCACCAATTTGCAGAAGCAGGTTGTTTCACATGCATTGTTTAAACCCCTTGTTCTTTGCAAAGCCTATTACAATTTCACCCAGGTGTGTTTAGATGTGCCCTTCTTCTGTGTTGATTCTAAGCACATTGTTGATGTTCTTACAGGTAACCTCATTCACCTGGGTTACCTGAATGAGAAGGTGCTGGAGGAGGAGGCCAACCACTTTGTGAAGGACCTGACGGACATGCTGTCGTACTGCCAGAGATACGTGTCTCAGAAGAAGTCCAACCTCACACACTGGCACCCCGTATTGGGATGGTTCTCCCAGACTGTGGATTACGGGTCAGTTCTGAACAAAGACTTAACTATCATTATTATACTGTCATTATGGTTCTTATATGTGGGTAGCAAAAAACAATGTCAGGGTAGTAATACTTATTATAAAATATCATCAATTTGTCAACAGTCTGGGTAAACAAATCGTTGCAAATAGCATGACCTGAAAAGGACATGGTCATTGCCTGTTTTTCCCAGAAAGAGGTCAGTGAAGAGGCCAGTGAAGCATGCTTTAATGCAACACAATGTAGGTCTTTCAAGCTCATTTGGATGCCACAATGACTTGGAATAAGGGAAATGGAGTGTTTGACGTTGTCGATGTGCATCCGGAAACTCCGGTATTGCACTATGTAATGTTGTTGTAGTGGGTAGGAGCGTGACCCATTTTCTTGGTTTTAGACAAATTGGGTACCCCCTTAGTGCTAAATGAGAACCCAGTACGTTGGCAAATGACGAAAAGTGGAATTCCTACATTGTGTGACGTCAATCAGTGTGAACAAATCCAATCTCTGGCTGCCTCAGGGGACAGAGAAGGCCTTCACTAACATCAAACCAGTCAGATCTGAGAGGTGTCCAGTCAGTCCAAATAAGGACCAGTACCCGTCAGTTATTATGTCAAATCCATGTCCATGCACATCTGCTTGTGGGTAGGATCTGGTGGATAAGCACTACATGCAGGGGGTGTATATATCTCAGGCCACAAGTATCTGTGTAGCTTCTTGAGGCCTACGGATATTGATCGACCATCTCTCTGAATGGGAAAATTACAAACGATTGTGAGGAAAGTAGACCACTTTTTGCCCATGGGTGGCTCCATGATGCTGAGTGATGTCCTCTTCCTGTCTCTGCTGTTTGACCCGTGTAGTCTGAACGAGTCCATGCCCCTGGTGACACGGCAGCTGCAGTACCTGTGGGGCGTGCCCGTCATCCGCACACTCTTCTGCGACGTGCTCAGCAAGAAGCTGGAGGCCCAGGAGCCCACCCCTCCTCCCCCACCTCAACCAAGCGTGTCGCAGAACAACCTGCCGGTCAAGAGTGAGTACAATGTACCGAAGACCTGTGTGCTTCAAAGAATGACTCCAAATTGAATGGCAGTTGAAAGCATGTGTATACTTATTATAATGTATACTTCTGAGAATAAAATAAAGGTTGAATGAATGAATGAATGTGTGAGACACTGGTCCTCTATGATCCTTAGTTCATCACATTTACAGTATTCACCTACAAAAACAGGCAGTAGCTCATGGTTGCTGGATGGACTAATAGAGGATTCATGGGCTTGGTTATTTCTGCTGATGTGTGTCTCAGATGTCAGATATCTGCTTCAAAAAGCTAGAAAGTTACTCATGTGCCACTAAAAAGTTGTTTCACATGCAATGAATGAAACAGATGAAACCATGTGTTTACTTATTACAATGAACTTCCGAGAATAAATAAAGGTTGAATGAATGAAAGCATGTGTTTACTTTAAATATTTATAATCATCAGTGATCATTTAACGGCTATTTAACAATAGTTTGTCCTGTTGTGAGTTTGGCATTGCTGTTGCCTTACCAGGAAGAGCTGTCGTCAGGGTGATAGCCCTCCCTTCCACACATCTTTTGTGGTGAAGAAGCAGCTCCCTAAGTTGGCTCTCTCTTTCTCCCTCTGCCCTGCAGACCTGTTCAAACGGGCGTTCCAGAAGTCGGCATCGGTGCGGAACATCCTGAAGCCAGTGGGCGGGAAGCGTGTGGACTCGGTCGAGGTGCAGAAGGTGTGCAGCATCTGTGTGCTGTACCAAACCGCCCTGACCACCCTCACCCAGATCCGCCTGCAGATCCTCACCGGTCAGTCCCACAACATAGCCATGGACCTGTATGTTTGGGCATATATGACAATCAAACAAATGTTAGCGCAAACTAATGATACAAATGTTCAGATATGTATGGTGCTCTCCCCCCAAAGATTGGGATAGAGTCTGTCATTGATATTCAGTGTTCATAATTATTGATCATTCCTAATCATTATGAATGTTCACTGTCTATTCATAATTTACTTATATTAATTTAACTTGCATCATAGTTTATTCATGTACTTGTATGTGTGACAAACAAACAAATGTTCTGAAAAATAAACGATGCAACACATCAGACACACGCCTCATGCATCCTTGTGTGTGTTTGTGCATGCAGGCCTGACCTATCTGGACGACCTGCTGCCCAAGCTGTGGGCCTTCATCTGTGAGCTGGGGCCACAGGGCGGGCTCAAGCTCTTCCTGGAGTGCCTCAACAACGACACGGAGGAGTCCAAGCAGCTGCTCGCCATGCTCATGCTCTTCTGCGACTGCTCACGCCACCTCATCACGTAGGTCACACACACACACACACACACCTGCCTTATAAATACACCTAGCTGCACCTTAACTTTACATTCACATTTGCAGCTATTTGCTGTTTGCAGATGAATGGTCAGTAACATGAACATGCTAATTTCTCTCTTGTGTAACGCAAACATTATCCTTTCAATGTGCATTACAGGATCCTAGATGACATTGAAGTCTATGAGGAGCAAATATCGTTCAAAATAGAGGAGCTTGTCACCATTTCCTCGTTTCTCAATACATTTGTCTACAAGATGATTTGGGACGGCCTCCTTGGTGAGTTTCACACACTCAAACTATCAACTTTACTCCAACAATCAATATTAATTCTCCCCATGAATGACTATCTCAACATAGAAACAGTGATGGCGTGGGCATGTGTTCCTGACTGTTCTGGGTATCTGTATGTGTTTGTGCTCTCTTTTCTGCTTTGTAGAGAATGCCAAAGGTGAGAAGCTAGATCTGTTCCATAGCGTCCATGGCTGGCTAATGGTCCTTTACGAGCGAGACTGCAGACGGAGATTCTCTCCAGATGACCACTGGCTCCGCAAGTGAGGAAAACACACACACACACACACACACACACACACACACACACACACACAAACACACACACACAAACACACACACAAACACACACACTAAGACATACAAACAAATGTCTTCCAAGTCTCCATGAAGTGACTGTTCAAAAATATGTACACCCCATTTTGTTGACAGTTATGTCACGCTCATTTAATCTCTACTTGTGCACACTAGGAATTCATTTCCTTTTTCCTGCAGGCTTACTGTATATCTTTGTCTCATAGTTGTCCTCCCCTTCCTTCTCTCCTCTGTGTCAGGGACCTGAAGCCCAGTCTGCTGTTCCAGGAGCTGGAGAAGGGCAAGAAGAGGGCCCAGCTGCTACTGCAGTACATCCCGCACGTCATCCCGCACAAAAACGTACGAGCGCCCACTCTCACGCTACTGACTGGCACTCCCTATCACAGCATGCCCCAGCCCAGCCCAGTCTCTTGAAATAACACTTTTTGTTTTTTTTCCGTATGATTGTGATGATATAAAAACAAATAACCACAAAAAGCAGTTGATGATGATGCTGATCCACGAATGCGAGTTGTTGGGCTAACAGTTATGTTTATGTTACAGAGACTGTAGAGGCCACTCTAAATGTAACTCTAAACTAGATGTACCTCAGAGCGGTACAAAATATGACCGCCGCCCAGTCCAGCACATTTTTTCCACAAAAATAAATCACGCTGAAAGGCCTATATGATTCTAACTGTCTCACTAAATTGCATTAGCCACACTCAATTCTCACTGGTATCTGCTAGACAACAAGTACCAAAACATGATTAGTTCATAGATTTCACATGTAAAATTCATTTTATACAACCCCACCCCCATCTTGCCTGTTCATAATTCTGAGAAATTCTTGAATTGTGTGCATGTGTGCGTGTACACGTTTATCTTTATGTGTGTGGGTGTGTGTGTGTGTGTGTGTGTGCGTGCTTGTGTGTTTGCCTGCGTATGTGTGTTTGTGCATGTGCATGCATGCGTACATATGTCTACTGTGTATGTGTCATACGTATGATTACTGTGAATGCATGTGTGTGCGTGTGTATCTGTTTATGCACATGTGTGCACATGGAATGGGTTAACATGACCCCTGGAGGCAAACATACGGAAAAAATTGGTCATCCGAGGCCCTACGGTTCTCAAGATATTCACAGAAAACTGTGTCTGCCCTACCCTCCTTTCGGGGGGTCCAGTACAGCGGGGGGGCTACAGATCAAAACGAAAAACGATGGTTCCATGCTATCCATGTGGGGTTACATGCCCACCAAGTTTCGTGTACCCCGGTCTTTCAGTATCCCGGGAATCCTTGTTGGTGTACGGTCACTAAATGTACACATAAATTATTTTATTGTAAGGCCCCCCATAAACGAAAGTTCACAAAACTTGGCATGCATTCGGAGGGTGTCATAATGATCCTACACTTTCAATTTCGTGCAGTTTTGACCATGTCAGCCAGAGATATTGTGATGAAAACACCTAATTTTTTGCTTTTTAATTTTTAACTAGGTGGCGCTATACATGAAATAAGTGGTAATGGGATGGGTTGACATGCCCCCTTAAGACCAACATACAAAAAAAGGTGGACCTCCTAGGCCCTACGGTTCTCGAGATATTCACAGAAAACTGTCTCCGGCCACCTACAGGCCAGTTGGTGTATAGTAACATAAATTAATTTATTGTGTGGCCCCCAATGAACGGAATTCCACGAAACTTGGCGTGCATTCAGAGGGTGTCATAATGATCCTACACTTCCAATTTCGTGCAGTTTTGACTATGTTAGGTCACAGATACCTGCGATTACAACACCTCATTTTTACTTTTTTGTGTTTAACTAGGTGGCGCTATACATGAAATTAGTGGTTATGGAATGGGTTGACATGGCCCCTTGAGATCAACATACAAAAAAAATGGTCCTCCTAAACTTTACGGTTCTCGAGATATTCACAGAAAACTGTGTCTGCCCTACCCTCCTTTCGGGGGGTGCAGTCCAGCGGGGGGGCTACAGATCAAAACGAAAAACGAAGGTTTCATGCTATCCATATGGGGTTACATGCCCACCAAGTTTCGTCTACCCCGGTCTTTCAGTGTCCCGGGAATCCTTGACGGAAATTTGGACATGCGGAAAAAAAAAAAAATCTGACTAAACCTATATGACCACCGCTTCGCTGCGCGGCGGTCATAATTATACATATTTTAACTTATGCTGGCAGCTGGTGAGCTCACTACTGCTTGTGTGTGAGTGTGTGTGTGTGTGTGCGTGCGTGCGTGTGTGCGTGCGTGCACTACCCCTGGATGGGATGAAATGCAGTGGAAAAAAGTCCTTCAGGTCAAATAAAGTCACTTAACTGGTTTCCTTGTGGCTGTGTTCTCAGCGGGTGCTGCTGTTCCGGAACATCGTGACGAAAGAGAAGGAGACGCTGGGCCTGGTGGAGACGAGCCAGGCCTCCCCGCACGTCACGCACATCACCATCCGCCGCTCACGCATGCTGGAGGTACGGAGGGCAGCCCCTCAACACATGCAGGCCACTACACTGCGCCCCAGCCTTGTCTCAGCACTATGAATTCTTTTGAAATACTTTTTTGTGATCAAAGTTTTTTATTATTATTATTATTGAAACATGTAAATGGGGGGTGGCACGGACATATCCAAAGGGCACAGGCACATCCAAAGTCACCAGTTACAGCTGTGATGAGATAATGAATCCATATGATTTCAACAGTAATACTGTAGTAAAGATACATTTCACAGGTGTATATAATATATTGTATTGTACAAGTATTGTTATGTCCCTTGTCTAGGGCTTAGGGAAATAACAAAGAGCAATAACGGGCAGACAAAAGATATAAAGTTAATTATATTTATTAATAACAAAAATAGAATAACTTAGGAAACTAAGGCTCAATTTTAAGGTTAACAAAAAAGTACCGCAAACACAGGAAAAATCACCAGGCCTCCAAAGTAGACCTGAACAGGCCGCAGTTCACTTCCCGGCCTCTCACCCCGGGAGTGGCTGAAGCGGCAGAACAAAAAACAACTCTGGCCCGAGGCTGGGCCCGAAGGTGGCTAGGAGTGGCGTGGCAGGCGTCTCAAAGAAAGTCGCGCCTCTGCTGACGTCATGGCTGAACTTTTAAAGGGCCAGCAGCCCGAAACATCCAATGACTGCAATTGGTCAATTAAGCTGCACCGGCAGCAAACTGGCAAAGATGCAATCTGCAACACAAGAATGAACAAGGGAGCCACAAGCCACAAGGAACAGATATTTTATATATATATATATATATATATATATATATATATATATATATATATATATATATATATATACACACGGCCACAGGGTCGTAACAGTATGTTGTCCCTTGTACAGAAAATGATTCATTTTGAGATATTATGTACATAGTAGTGAAAATAGCAGTTTTAAGATCTGTGTCTGCTGTTTAGCCCAAAGTTAAGTCTCCCCTTCTGGGTCCTTGTGTGGTGATGGTGGGGTCCTTACTGTACACCATTCAGCCAGATATTTCAGGAGTGCATCTTTAATCTGAAGCTTGTCTCTTCACCTCCTCCAGGACGGGTACGACCAGCTCCGGCGATTACCGGTCAACTCCATCAAAGGAGTGATCCGTGTGAAGTTTGTCAACGATCTGGGTGTGGACGAGGCTGGTATTGACCAGGACGGTGTCTTCAAGGAGTTCTTAGAAGAGATCATCAAAAAGGTCTTCAACCCTGCACTGAATCTGTTCAAGGTAAACACGTACAAGTTCTCATCACCTAGCAGTGTGCAGTGTCCATCCTTCCCTACATTTTCACTCGAGCATAGAATTTGTCATGAGGAATCAATTGTCAGGTGACATTAAATGACTGAACATGCACCTAAAGGATCGATCTTCCTGAAAATGTTGCACCTTCACTTCCTCAGTCTCGTTCCTTTATTCTGGTTGTGGATTAAGGCCAATTAATAGTCTAGGCGGCGTTTGTTGTGTGACAAAATATTTTACTTTCATTTAACAATGAAATGTTACATTGTAACAAAAATGTACAAGTTGTTATAGAGACTAGGTAATGTTCTATTCAACATTTTTTGTCATCGATGCAGGACTATAAAAGTGTAAAAAGTGTATAGTATCTATAAATGAGCCTTTGCCTGGACTATAAATGAGCCTTTAGGGACTTTTTTTGCTGCTCCATGTTTTCCATTTCACTCTGCGCTGCTGGATTTAGTCAGCCAGAGCAAATGTGTTCAGCCCAGGAGTCGCATTGATTAGTTCACAAAAAGCTGTGGTAGAGAGCAGAGGTAGATAGACAGTGCATACCACAGGGGTTCGCCCGAAATGCTCTGTCGTTGTCTCTCTCTTCGCGTTTCTTTATGTGTGTGTCCACGTATGCGTGTGTGTGTGTGCATGTTTGCGTGTGTCTGTGTGGACGTGGACGTGTTTGTGTGCGTGTGTTTGTATGTGCGCGCTCGTTTGTGTGTGTGTCTGTGTGTGTGTTTTTACGCCTGTGCACACGGGTGCGTGTTTGTGTGTATGCTCGTGCTTTTTTGTGTGTGCGCCTGTGTGTGATTGTACGTGTGTGCACCCATGTGTGTGTATGTGAGTGTGCATACGCACGTGTGTGTGTGTATGTGCGTGCATGCACGTGTGTGTGCATATTTACGCGTGTGTCTGTGACGCGTCTCATCCGTGCCCCCACCCCCCCCCCCCCCCCCACCCCACGCCCGTCTAGACGACCAGCGGGAACGAGCGCCTCTACCCGTCGCCCACGTCCAACATCCACGAGAACCACCTGCAGCTCTTTGAGTTCGTGGGCAAGATGCTGGGCAAGGCCATGTACGAGGGCATCGTAGTGGACGTGCCCTTCGCCTCCTTCTTCCTCAGCCAGGTGCTCGGACACCACCACAGCACCTTCTACAGCTCCATCGACGAGCTGCCCTCGCTCGACTCCGAGTTCTACAAGAACCTCACCTCCATCAAGGTGCGTCCGGCACTGCCTGCTCGCGTCCACCTATGGTGGACGCAGTGCTCAGTGTAGTTGGTGTGTGCTGCTTGAAATGCTGCGTCTCTGCATGTTGTTGATATCTTTGTTCCGGGTTGTGCGAGGGGTTGGGTTTTCCAGAAATGGCACTAATGTAAAATTGTATTCCAAAAAGCTAATATTGACTATATTATATATATTGACCCAAATAACACAAATCTGAGGTGCGTGGTGTATTTCCAGGCATTTAATAATAATTTTACTGTTAACAACACCCCACTTTCCCAAAGCACCATATACTGAGTAACCTCAGCAGTTTGGTTAGGATTATCTATGAGGGCCTGATCATTTGTACTCATGCCACTGATGTGACTTCCAGCGCTATGATGGAGACGTGAGTGACCTGGGGCTGACCCTATCGTATGACGAGGAGGTGATGGGACAGGTATGAACAACACAATCTAATACGTCAGTGGTCATGTCAAGTCCCATTCTGTTCCTCTCCCCAGTTTATTTCTGTGCCATGCGGTCACTATTGTTCTCTCTCTCTCTCTCTCTCTCTCTCTCTCTCTCTCCCTCTCTCTCTCTCTCTCTCTCGCTGCAGTTGGTTTGCCATGAGCTCATTTGTGGTGGGAAGACCATGCCTGTGACCAATGAAAACAAGTGAGTCACTGACCTACGTCAGGCCTCTGGCCTACGTCAGTAAAAGAAAGTAAAAGAAATAAATGGAATACAAAAGTAAACAAAGAGCTTTAGACTTGCACTGTACGTGCTTTGTCACCATAGTCCATCTGAACTGTAGTGTATTGACTCCTTGCTATTTTAGATTTTGGTTCTCTTGGATATGATTAAGATTTTTTAAATAGAGAACATAGCAGCCTAAATAATCAGGCTCAGTGACGCCATCGTAGAACTGGAAAGCTCTAAACTCACGTTTCGCCCTTTCGATAATCTTCTGGCATTCAAAACCTGCTTTCAACATCACAAGCACTAGTGAACTTGAATGAACTGGGAAAAAAAACGAACAAAGATGGCTCATAATAGCCATCTTTGAGGCATAATAGAACAATACCAAGCAATGTCATTCAACTGACAAGCACAGCACAGTGTTTGTGTCATTTGACTGGGAACTGAAGCCTGCGTGACCTCTCCCTCATGCCTCTGAACTTTTGACCTCCACCACAACATCTATCTGCAGGATCAGCTACATCCACCTGATGGCGCACTTCCGGATGCACACGCAGATCAAGGAGCAGACGGCGGCGTTCATCCGCGGCTTCCGCTGCATCATCAACCACGAGTGGCTGCACATGTTCTCCACGCCCGAGGTGCAGCGCCTCGTCTCTGGGGACAACGCCGAGATCGACCTGGATGACCTCAAGTGGGTCCCATCCATTTAGTGACTTATTTGACTAATTAGTTGATCGATGTGTTTGCCGTTTGGTTAATATTGGAGTTTCAGCTCTCTGCTTTCTAGTGAGTGCTGTCCTCCAACTTGTCTTGCTTTATGTGATCTTCACCCATAGACATGAATGACAACAAATGACATGCCAAAGCTTTTTCCCCACTCAAATTGCTGTAAAACTCTGTTGCTTCTTTGTAACCTTATACCCCCCCCCCCCCACTCCCCCCCCCACACACACACACACACACCCTCTCTCTTTCCTTCTTTCCCCAGGAAACACACTGTGTATTATGGAGGTTTCCACAGCAGTCATCGTGTGATCATCTGGCTGTGGGACATCCTCTCCAGTGACTTCACCCCGGAGGAGAGGGCCATGTTTCTCAAGGTGCCCTCTCTCACCTCCCCCCCCCCCCCCTTACAGCCTGTAGGACAGTGCAGTGTAGCTCCTCTGTGTCAATCAGTCTGAAAGTTTGTAAGAAAAGCTTCTCTTACGCAACAGCAGAACCAGGCTTTATCTGTATTGTCTTCTACATGTATGACCAGATCTCGTATATTAGTAGATGTGCCAACAACATTGTAACATCTAGGCTATCCATATGTCTTGGAGGGCTCAGTTGTTACCTGCCAGAGTGACTGCAATGATAAGACACGGTGATATGGGTTTTCACGTTGATCCTGCCCAGTGCACTGACCTCCCACTGTTCTCTGTGCTGGCTGTGTGCAGTTTGTCACCAGCTGTTCCAGGCCCCCTCTGCTGGGCTTTGCCTACCTCAAACCCCCCTTCTCCATCCGCTGTGTGGAGGTGTCCGATGACCAGGTGAGGCGTGTGTGTGTGTGTGTGTGTATATGTGTGTGTGGAGGTGTCCGATGACCAGGTGAGGCATACTGACAGCCTGCTGGAGGTTTCAAACAAAGCGTAAATGGCAGTGTTGTAGTATTCGAGTCCAGGACTCGGACTCGAGTCCGAGTCATGAGCTAAATTTAGAGACTCGTGACTTGACTTGGACTTGAGCACTGAATGACTTGAACTTGGACTCGTACTCGTACATTTAGACCATGCAGATCGGAAATTGAGACGAGGACTCGACTTTTTTTGTAATGTCATTAGGCTATAATTGTAATATGTCATTAGAATATTATTTGGTATAAATTATTTTTAGTATTAATATTAGTGCAATGGAGTGTTACTGCTTCATGTCATACATCACACATCACACCATGTTCCTACAATAACGGACGTTAACTTTAATGGCGCCAAATGCCTGGAGACATGAATGCCCCGAAGGTTGTTTTGCATTTAATAGTGACTTGACTCGGACTTGACTTGGATGAGTAATGGACTCGACTCGGACTTGACTTGGAATTTTTTTTAATGACTTGGACTTGACTCGGACTTGAATACTGGAGACTCGAACCTGGACTCGGACTCGAGGCATAGTGACTACAACACTGGTAAATGGCAACCTTAAAAGGATGCAGTAGGTGCATCGCAATTACACACAGCGTTGACCTCTGCCCACCCATCTAAAACGTCCCTCCCAAAGACGAGTAAATGTTCGTATGTGTGTGTGTGTGTGTGTGTGTGTGTGTGTGTGTATGCATTTCTCTGCCTGTGTGTGTGTGTGTACTTATCTGTGTGTGTGTGTGTGTGTGTGTGTGCATTTCTCTGCCTGTGTGTGTGTGTACTTATCTGTGTGTGTGTGTGTGTGTGTGTGTGTGTGTGTGTGTGTATGCATTTCTCTGACTGTGTGTGTGTGTGTACTTATCTGTGTGTGTTCTCTCCCCAGGACACGGGGGACACTCTGGGCAGCGTGCTGCGGGGGTTCTTCACCATCCGCAAGAAGGAGCCGGGCGGCCGGCTGCCCACCTCGTCCACCTGCTTCAACCTGCTTAAGCTGCCCAACTACAGCAAGAAGAGCATCCTGCGCGACAAGCTGCGCTACGCCATCAGCATGAACACGGGCTTCGAGCTCTCCTAACGCCCAGCCCCCTCGGCCAGCCAACCAGCCAGCCACGGAGCACCAGAGCGCACGCCGCATGCTCCATCGCTTGTCACACCCATGTGTACACACACACACACACACACACACACACACACACACACACACACACACACACACACACACACACACACACACACACACACACATACACACACACACACTCACACTGAAAGACCTATGAGGCAGTTGAAACCCTGTGGAGATGTATGGAATCCCTGGTCCCCTGCCTCCCCTGAATGACTTACCTGTAAGATAAGAGAAGGACTACTAAGCTCTTTCTTCCTAAAAGACCCTGTCTCAGCATCTGAAGCGCCTCAGGAGCCTCAGTCGCCTTACTGAAATTAGACCCTCAACGGAGGTGGCCTCTGCGGCAGGCGTTTTTTTGGGCAGCCCCTCCTGAACTTCTGCGGAGTTTCTGGCCCCTCAGTAGCGGGCAGTCTGTCCCTCTGCGCCGGAAGGAAACTCTCCCATAGAGGCCAGAGCGAGCGGGACTGTCTGTGCGTGGCCTCCCCACTAAACTCTGATCCTAAAGAACTCGCCATAGGAGTGGAAAGGAGGGGGGGAAACGAAGCAAAATGACACACCCTTGGCGTTACGCCAGTATTTCTCAGGCCCCCCCCCATCCCCTGGTAGCCCCTGGCCATGCGTATATGGGGATGCAACCTTTGACCTGGAAAGCAATACAGACACAACAAGACAACAAAGCCATGCAAGACACGCACACTCGCCTAACCTATCTAGACACACAGACACACACACACACACACACATCTACATATCTCCATATCTCCATGAACCCAGACAGAATGAGGAAATGGGGGACAGTGTTCTGTGGCACAGCTTGTTGACGTCTGTCTATTGAGGAGCTCAGTGCAGCACCAGTGTGGCTGTTCCTCTCGGCTTCATAAGAGTGTGTCAGAGTGTGATTAAAAATGGACAGCACTGAACAGCTTGGATGAAGGAATGCTGTGGAGGTAGTGTAAGAGACAGAAAGAATGACCTTTTTGTGAAAGACCCATTTCATCTCCTATAGTTCTCTCCCTTATTCTAACACTAACAGTCTCCGTGTGGAGGTGACATCCTGCACATAAATGAAACATTTATTTTTTTGCACATCTTTTAGACATATGCAGAGACAGTGTCCTGTTGTATCACTTTGCTTTTAAACTGACACACCTCTCACTCCTTAATGTCTTTACAATGACAGATGTCCATGTACTGTTTAACATTTTTGATGTTAGGTCCCCTTTTCTTTCATTTATTTACATTTTAATGTATGTTATATTAACACAGGCACTGAGTTGTCCTATTATGATGTTAACCTCCAGTCTGAGGTTTGTAGCCAGAAACGTTGTCCTACTCCATATGGGTTCCATAAAGAGATCTGGAAACCAGTGCCTCCTGCATGATATGTACTGTATCTCTCAACTACCTGCATCACCCCTGCTTTAAAACAAAAGGCTCAAGCCTTTCACCCACACACTCTTATCCAGCTCCATCCTATACACATAGCCTGGCTCTGCTTTCATAGAGCATCATTACAAGAGGAGAAACAGGAGGAGGAGATGGGGAGGCCTTCTGGAGTCCTCGGTGATGACATCAGTCTGCATTCTGCTCCTCTGTGTTCATCTGTCCCTCCCCCAAGACACGGCATTTGGTTTCGGGGGGAGCGCATAAGTGTTCCAGCGGAAATGAAGCCATAAAAAACTGAGGGGGGGGGGGGGTATTGCGAGAGCAGGAACTGTGGAGTGAGTGCCACAGGCAGAAACCTGGCTTGTACAGTCCTGCAGAAATGTTTATTGGGAATTGCCATGTGAGACTTGACTAAAAGTGACTTTTTTTAACTCGTCAACGTGTGGTGAGAAGGAAAAAAACAAACAAGCAAACTATTAAAGGACACCTCTTTCCTAGTAAATATGGACATTATAATAAATGATGTCATTGGCTGGTTAACAGAGTCTGTTAAAACAGGTCCACCCTCTTGCCTGCCCTGTATACTGAGCACAAAATCAAAGCTTTCAGTTGAAATTCTTTTGCTGTTTTTATAGATGTGGAGAAAACATTTATTGCTACTCAATATGTTGTATATTCAGGATGCTGAACTCTGTGGTGACCAGGCGAAATGTGGTCAGTCATTCAAGAGGGGCAACATTGCTGGACAATTTGGCAATAGCTTGTTTTCAAACTTACATTATGCAAAACCACCCAATTATGTCACCCGAGGGTTGTCCCCAATATACCTCCATTGAAATATTGTGAACCCTAGTTATATTTGTTGTCAGTGTGTACGCAATCATACAGAAAATGACACACATGGTAAATTGTGTTCTTATAATGGACAGAACAATGCAGTGCTACAGAAAGATGGCAGAAAGATGTCCAGATATCATGTCAAATTTTGCTAAACAAAACATACCCTTATGGAGTTTTTGTGAATCCAGAAATGCATTTCAACAATTGAAACAGATTTTCTGTCCAGCTTTTATTTTTTGCCTAGCCACTCTGTTTATGGCTTTACAGCATTTTGTCAAACATAGCATAACAGCTCTAGGGGCAAGGCATATTAAAGCCTGTATCTTCAAAGGCTGTTCCACTTTCAGAATCACCACCATTTCCGTTAAGGGATTTCTTGTATTTATGAACACTTGCGATTGCTATTGGACTTCTGCTGAAGCACTGGTGAGAATGTGTAAGGGCTTTAGTAGAACCTCACCTACTCCAGCCCACCCTCTCTCTCTCAAAAAAGGAAACTGTCACAAGCATTGAGTCACATGTGAAGCTTGTGAGATCTGGTAAACAGGCTACCTGGGGATTATCTCAAATGTGCCAGACAGACTTTAGCAAGACAGAAAGTTACCTCAGTGGATGTGACTACTGTGAGTCTGATGTGCTTTGATGATGTCACATATTCATGCATATACTAATATTTGTTATAAAGAAAGATTGCTGAAAGATTACAACCTTGAAAAATAGCAATTCCTTTGACCCTTTGAAAGAAACTTTGCATTTGGTTGCACCATGTCAAAGGCAATTCAAATGAGAAAAAAATGAAGTGAAAATGTCTATGTAAATGTATATATATATATAATTGTCAATCGATCATGTAAAGCTTTGAATATTCTTTAAAAAAAAACTTTACTTAACAACTCACCTGTTGTGGTTGATCTTCATTATGAATCATTTTCAAGCCTACTAGTCAGGGGGCCAATTCTGAAAAGGGGTTCCGTTAAGACTTTTGCGGACATGTTTTGGTACAAGCTGTCACCCTATTTTTTTTAAGTAGAAGACACCCTTAGGTAAGATATTAGGGTGGTTGTCAAACTGAAATTTTTTTTGTGCAATTTCAGGCCAATTTTTTGGTTTCCTGCTCAACACGACATGCCAGCAATAAATGTTGAATATCTCCACAACCACAAGGACCATATACATAAAAAAGGTATCAAATGAAAGCTAACACTCATGGGCTGTCTGTAGAAGTGTCATTGACATTGACAATTGACATTTATTGTACAGTGTAAGAGATAACAGAACTAGAACATGAAAAAAACAATCTCCGCCTAAAGAGAACCAGTTTTCAAAATGAATATCAGCTTGGAAACATAATATAGTATCCCAAAACCTCCATTAATCAGTACCCCTATCTATGGGAATGAGTCAAGCCAAGTTTAAAGCTTGTAGGGAGAGTCAGTGCAATACTGCACAAGTTATAATTCTTTAATGTCAAGGCGGAAATTTAGAACTGTAGATGGTGGTCTATGGTGCTATTTTACTTCATTAAAATTAATCAGGTTGTAACACAAATTATATTTCATTAACATATCACTATAGTTATTAATTCCATCCTAACATTACTGCTCTCTCACTTCTTTAGGGTTAGGGGTAAGTAACTAGTTAGTAGTAATGACTATATAATAGTCGTATGGCAAAGGTATGTTTTTCCCCATCCAAGCAGTGACTCTCAGGTAGGCAGCCAACAGAAGGCACCCAGGGACCATGTGCTCAGTCTGAGTCCTGGTCAGGAACACAAAAGAAGAGTTTACTGTTTTGATAATGAATACCTTCAATACAAAACATGCATGCATGCATCCAAGGGCATAACATAAATCTAATCTACAAAACAGTTATTACATTACATTACATTTGGCTGATGCATTTTTAAGCAACTAACAACATGGTTAACAGTTTAAGCTTTATAAAGCAATTCTCTCAACACTTATAGGACCATTTTAAAAAGCTCTAGTACAATAAGAATAAGTGCATCAGTGAGTGCTGTTTTTTAAACAATCGAAAGTCAGTTCTCAGGTGGTAAGTGCTAGGATCAGCAAGACTAGTTATTACTACTAACTACCCCTTATCCTAAAGAAGTGAGAGAGCAGTTATGTTAGGATGGAATTAATTACTATAGTGATATGTCAATTAAATATAATTTGTGTTACAACCTGGTACATTAATGAAGTCAAATAGCACCATAGACCATCATGAGTGTTGGCTTTCATTTGATACCATTTCTATATGGTCCTTGTGGTTGTGGAGATATTTAGTGTTGGTATGTCATGTTGAGCAGGAAACCAACAAATTGGCCTGAAATTGCTTAAAGTCATACACACAAAAATCAGCTTGACAACCACCCTAATTATCATGCTTGCACATACATTGGATTATATTGCACATTTTCCCAAAATTACAGTAGGTAACGTGGAAGAAAATGAAAGCACTTTGGGGGGGGGGGGAATCTGCTTTTACCACTTATAAGAATACAGTGTTAAAATGGATAAAAAAACATTTTCTAAGCTGACAACCTGGCTAGAACACATGTTGAGGGGTTAAATATTAATACTGGATAGGTTGTATGCTTGTACCAAAAAGTGTTTCGACAGAGTTTTAATATCAGTTTTGGCCCCTTGACTATACTGGAGTGACTTCTTTATGAAACTGTGTAGTCTGAATCTGCAGGGTAGTCTAGGCTTTTTGTAAGATAACAAAAAAAAAAAAAACGAATAAGTCTGCCTTCATGTTTGTTAATGTTAATTGGAGCTGTAATTGTTGTGAAAGTGTCTAATTAGTTATTTTGGATTTATAGCTATCCTTTTCATTTAGAGGTTTTGGAGTTGTGAAACAGTTGCTCAAGATATTTTGATAGGATTTGAGAAAGTTTGGGTTTGGGGATCACCAACTGCGCAGTCTCAGTCAGAAGTTGCATGTGTTGGGTGCTGGAGCGTCCTTGTGTGTGATCCAGTGTGATTTGAAAATACTTTAGTTTGGTTTTGGACATTTGTTGAGCAAACCTACAAGAAACATGAATTCTCCGCCTAGTCCATCTCCAACGAGATGGTTCAAAGCAATAAGAAGGTAAGATGATGATGCCAACTGATAGAATAGCCTATGGATTTATTTATTTTTTAGAAGGCTGGTAATCGAAGAACAGGTAGTAATACATTTGACATACATTTGAATCTTCAGCTCCAGATTTGTTTGGATTAAACTCTCGACTGGATAAGCAGATTAACCTTTTTTAGACCTACGTAATTTGACTTGAAAACGCCAGGCTATAGGCTATTTGTGACTTTGTTTCATTTTTTGGTTGCCATAATCTGATTGGCTGGCATAAGGGGCCCTGCTTCTCAGCGTCCGTCTAAGAACACTCAGGAATATTTATTGAGATTGAACACCGAGGAAAATTGTGTGGCTCATGGAATATGAACCGAGTCAGAAAAAATACAGCATGTCGTTCATGTCAGAGAAACGGCCGCATAACATGCAGAAGGTATCCGACTTTTGATTTAAAAGGAATGCCAATTTAAGATAACCTAGAGTGAATTATTGCGCAGCCTATAGACTACTCTTAAATACTATGTCCTTCAGCAGTTGGATTCTTTCGCAGGACTCGACACGGAGATCTCTGCTTAAAGACTGGTCCAGGGGAATGTGCCGAGATGCTAAAGAGGGCCAGAGCAGCCTTCCAGTCTGGTCGAACAGCGAATGAGTGCTTCCGACTGGCCCAGCTCGACGCCGTGATGCGCTTGGTCTTTGAGCATGAGTGTGACTTTGTTGATGCACTAGCGAGGGACCTGCACAAGGTAAACTCAGTCTGGACACAGCACTTTTGATGAGCTATTTATACATGCAGCAACTGCAAAATAGTTTGGATTCAAATGTAATCACACAACAATGGTAAGCTTACATGCTGATCTGGACACAGGTGTGCCACAGGATCTGTCACAGGGTGGGGTAGGGGGGGGGGTGTTTGAGGAACATGTTTTAATATGTAATTAAAATGATCTATACTTGCCGTTCCCTATGTGTGCCCTTCCATTGGAAAAGGGTGCCATTATGCAGTGCCCTCTATGCTGCCCTGTATGTACTACTAAAGAAGTGCCAACATAGGCGCTCCTCTAGTGGATAAAATGTGATGCCGTGAAGTAAAGGGTGTCCCTACTTGCATCAATTTAGGGAAGTTTCCTAACGGATGCCCCTGCAGTGGAAAATATGTGGTAGATGCCTTTATTATGGGACAAACCTGAGGTTCCCTACCGGTGCCTTTCTGATGAAAGAAAATCATGAAGTGCTTAAATAGCACTGTGGCACTTTGAAGAGCCCTTGCAATGAAAAGGAACAAATCCCAGTAAAATGAGATGTAGTGCCCTACAGTCTTCCTTACCATGTGCCCTCTAGGGAAGGTTTTCCCAAAGGCAGTGCCATGATGTGAGTCTAGGGTGTCACCAAATACCATTTTCTGTATTTCTGCAAGGGACAGCGCAGTTAGGCTACTATTTAACTGACATTTTGATGATCTCTCATCTGCACTGTCCATATTTTCATTTTCAATGTATGGGGACTTTAGGCCAGGACATTCGACGTTACAATAATAACACAAGCATTCATGTCACTGCAGACCCTCAGCCCTATCTCACAACGAAAAAGAAAGTGAGTCCAAATTCCATTCATGCTGTGATCTGATAATCATCTAAATCATGTGTGATAATCATGCTTTGTGATTGTCATCTTTTTTCCACAGCAAGATGCCTTAAATATGTTGATGGCTATGCCATATTTGTAAATCTCAATCTGTCCATTTCTTTCCACAAAACCCGCCAGAAGTCATCATTTAGAGTTATTTTTTAAAAATGTTCTCTTGGGGTGCATGCCCCGGGACCCCCTATCTTTGCCAACTCTCTGAGGTGGGCCCTCTTCATGCACCCATGGGCCACAGAGGCTCCTGCTTGACACATAACCTTTTGCGTGAGCTTGTCACTAAATGTCGTGACATAGGTGCGCTTTTAGTTTTGTTGTTTTGTTTTGTTGTTTTGCCCCTGCCCTTCAAAAAGTTTGTGGACGTCACTGGGTCTGGATATAGTTTTGAACAATATTCTTACGGTATGCTCACCTTTCTTTTAATAATGTTGGGTCTTTTCAGCCTCGCTTTGAGACAGTGGTGTCAGAGTTAATTCTGGTGAAGAATGAAGCTGTCTATGCCATCAACAACCTTCGTAAATGGATGGAGCCACAACGTGTCGAGAGAAACCTGGTGAGACTGTTATGTTCAGTTCAGATAGCATATTAGTTAGTTGCACACAGTCAATGTTATTTTGTATTGTTAAGATTATAAGAGACTCAGACATCTTAATAGAAAGAACCGGAAAAACACTCTCGCCTGTTACAAAGACCCACATTGTGCTGCGGGACCCAAAGCGGATTAAAGGGTAACCTGAAAAAGGTTCTCCCAGCTTGATTTGGGCATGGCTATTCTTATGCTTTTTTGTTTTTATACAGAATCAGTTTCACACAGAAAAAGATACAACAGTGGCCATTTTCACTGATTCCTGTGTTGGGGACTATATACGCTCATAAACTTCCGCTGCAGTTAGGCATCTAGAGAGATAAGGCCATTTTGAGAGATTCAAGAGATTCTTTAAAAAAATAAACAAACAAAAACATTTGTGTGGTTTGGACCAGTCCACAGCTCTGGACGAATGCATGGTGGTGAGCGAGCCTCTGGGCACAGTATTGGTCCTTGGGTCATGGGCAAACCCTGTTCAGCTCTGCCTCGTGCCCCTGATTGGAGCCATGGCTGCAGGTACAGACAGTTTGGCCTGTCTTCTTTTCATGATGGCAGTAGGTCTATAGGCATGTCATGTGTTATTATTGTGTGTGTGTCTGTGTGTGTGCGCGCATGCAGGGAATTGTGTGGTCATCAGCCCCTCTGAACACTGTGCTCACACAGCAGAGCTCCTTCACCGACTTCTACCCTCTTACCTGGATAATGTGAGTGGAGCGCTAATCTGCTTTAAAGGCCCAAACCTCTGGCACATGCACGATCCAAGATATCTAAGATCAATCCTCTCCCTCCTTCCTTAGGAGTGCTATCATATTGTCCTTGCAGGGACAAATGACATCTCTGAGATGGTGGAACTGAAGTTTGACCACGTCTTCTTTTCTGGTAAAACTTTTATATCATTCTTTAGTCAGTACACAGCTTGTATGGATTTACATTTCATCATTTTAGTTATTTAGTTTTTACCATTCACCTGAGGTAATCTGTCAGGTTCCTCTCATGACCTAACATGACTGTTGAGCTGAAATACCAACAGCCTTTCACTAGATTTGCAGATTTCAGAGGGGTGACTAACCAAAGCCTTTAACACACTCAGTTGAGACCTTGGGTTGTATGATGATATGGTATTTAACATGATATACCATGTGATTGTCATTGAGCACAACAGTGTGAGTGAGATTGACCTTTGACCTCCCAAGCCCAGTGTGAGGATGACCAGTGGTGCATTGTGTTCCGCAGGCACTCGTGAGGAAGGCACCAAGGTGTCCCTGGCTGCAGCCCGCAGTCTCACGCCGGTCACTCTCGTACTGAGCGGCAAGAACCCGTGCTACGTGGACCAGACGTGTGACATAAACACCACGGCGCGCCGGATCGCCTGGGCCCGGTTCCACAATGGCGGACAGAGCGTGGCCTCGCCGGACTACGTGCTGTGTCACGCCGACGTGAAGGAGCGGCTACTGCAGGCCCTGCGCTGTGCCCTGCTCATCTTCTATGGCTCGGACCCGCGAGAGTCTCGCAGCTACGGCCGTCTGGTGAACATGGAGAACTTCAGCCGCGTCAGAGACCTGCTCTGGAGGTCAGGGAAGGTGGTGATGGGGGGTCAAGTGAACGAAGCGGAGAAGTATGTTGGTCAGTGCCACATTACATTTGGTCATCACGCACATGTAATCTCAAACATGTAGTGTCTGTGATGGCCTTGTGATTACAAAATGATTACATCAGGGTTTAAAGTTCACACAGGCAACGTTTCTGATTTTAGATTTAAAAATGGAAACATTTCTGATTGAGGCATGGACATTTTCCTTCTTTAAGCCCCCTTACATACAGTATAATTCCCTGTTGATTTGTATGTTTTAGTCATGGTGTAGTTTGAGGACGTGTTTTCTCTAAATGACTCCTCTGTTTGTCTTTAGCACCAACACTGTTGTCAGATGTGTCTGAGACAGATCCAGTCATGCATCAGGAGTATTTCGGCCCGATCCTTCCTGTCCTGACAGTAGAAAGTGTCGATGAGGCCATCTCCTTCATCAACAAGAGAGACAAGCCTTTATGTGTTTATGCATATTCCAGCAACAGCAAGGTAAATGGTAGCTGTAACAACTCAGAAGTCTACACATGTAAATCAATCTTACTGCCCGACACTGTATGAGATGTGCTATAGCGACATACACGTCACCCACTGGATTTTAGCCCTCTTGCTAGCACCCCAGCCTCCCATGTGTGAGACTGCGAGAACAAGTCCGATGTAGGACTGTGATGTCTGTATACAACACTGTTTATACACCCACAAATGCATGGTTGAATTGTGACTGACGGAGGCTTTCTGTCCATTTCCGTTCTGCAGGTGATTTCCAGACTGATGAACGAGACCTCTAGTGGAAGCTTCTGCTCAAATGACAGTGTCCTGCAGAGTCTCATGCCCTGCCTACCCTTTGGAGGAGTGGGTGAGTGCTATTTTAACTGTCTTGTCTAAAGTAGACCAAAGTGGTCTTTTCCTGGAGTGCCTTGATTGCTTTCCTTTTCAATATTTTGGTGTGTTTAGGTAATCATTACAGCCTTCATATTTTATAAACATTGGCTACATTCTTTGCGGAAAAAAATATATACCAAAAGCACTTAACCGAAACTCATTTTAGGTCAGAGTGGGATGGGCTCATTCCATGGACGCTACAGCTTCGACATATTCTCTCACAAGAAGTCCTGCCTTTTGCGGGGCACTCGGATCGAGTGTCTGACCTACCTGCGCTACCCGCCTTACGATGACCGCAACCTGTCCCTCATGACATGGGCCAGCAGCCTGACGCAGAAGAGCCAAGGCTGGTGTCAAATTCTATGAAGGCTTTGATGAAAGAGTTAGTACGGCCTTAATGATGAATATGTTTAGTGCCGTGTCTGTGCTAGTGTTCCTACCAGCTTTATGGCAACTACAGGAACTGAATGTAAGGAATTCTGTTGCAGGTCTGCTGGAAAAGAACCTCAGACTCAGTCTAGAAAATGGAGATTGACATGCAACCCAGGCACTGTCTGTGATGCATAAAAGATGTATTTAATTCATTGAACAGAAGGTATTAATTAATCTGAGTAAAGGCAAATAATTTAATCTATATGACAACAATTTTGTAATCTCAGTTCATCAGGGAGGCATTAGGGAGATATTTTGCAAATGTGTGTATTTTTCTCTCCCACTGTGCCTTCTTTTTCACATTTGCAATGTGGACCTCATTGAAATTCAGTTAGCTCTTGAACGTGGATTCACTGTTGTTAAATAATAATTTATATTGATACATATAACATTATTGTCTGCTAGAGGTTCAATGTGTTTCATCAATTCCATGACTTTAAATTTAATCACAAAGAACAAAAAAAGTGATTCATCATGATTAATCACAGCAAACTGCATCATTAATGAGTTCAATTAAAAAAAGAATATGCATATGTACAGAACTCTATAAATAACATCAAAGAAGGAGATGGAGCGTGAATATTATCTGACTGGAAATCTAAGGAATCTGAGTGTTGGGTCCAGGGGAAGGGTGGGTACCGATAAACTGAAGAAGGCCAGAGCCCTCTACTGTACATTTATTGCAATTAGAGGTGCTGAATCTAAGAAGTGCTTTTACCTTTCTTTAAAAAAAAAAAAAAACTCTTGACTAAGCAAGGTGTTCCAAGTTTCAGAAATGTCATGTGGAATTCCATAGAAAACAGACATGTCTTGTGGAATTACATAAAAACTTTCTCCATTGTGTTCGACTTGATACATTTTATAGTTGAAGATCAAATAAAAATACATGCTTTGATTTCACACAACAAAACAGCCAGTCTCTGTATGATTTTGGGATTTACCCACTTCCTCCCGAACACACACACGGGTGTTATGTAGGTCTTCTGTAGACACTTTCAGCCGCTCCCTCCTTCATGGCCGCATACCTCGCCAGGGTGAACAGGTAGTCGCTGAGTCTGTGTGTGGAAACGAAGGAGGGTTAACAGCTGGGATGGAATGGGGGGGGGGGGGGGGGGGGGGGTTGATGGGTTACATCACTACCTGTTTAGAAACTTGGCAACATCAGGATCAGCCTCCCCTGAGCGAACAATAGGGGCCACACTAAGGAAGAATAAAACGGGTTAAAAAGGTTAAAAAAAAATGTGTATACATTAATTGTAATGATTTTTTTTTTAAATGAAGGGAATTGAAGTCCTTTAAAACTGAATGAAATGTTGCTAATCTGTGAATGTGTGTTCATGTACAGTATTCTCCAACAGAGATTGTTGCTGACCTTCGCTCGGCCCTGCGACACACTGCACGGGCTACATGTAAAGAGGCACTGCTCTTTCCTCCAGACTGCAGGATGAAAAAACACATCCCTCAATATGCCTCACTGGCAATAACGTGTGGGTATTACATGACAACATCGTATCATTAACAGCCTATACTGTACCTACACCCTATATATTTCCTTTCTAAGATTTCCTTGCTAAGATGGCTACATGACTGATTTAAACAGAACAAAACAAACTAAAAAACATGCCTTGCATATACTCAATACAAATGGGTAAATGGCACTTCGTCTTATATTTAGTTCTAGTCACCCAAGCGAACCTTACAGGCAGTATGAAATTAGTCAATGGTGGCAGCTCCGCTGTGTACTTGTCAATCCAACTCTCGAGCTCCAACACAGGCTGGGGACTAAACTTGGTCTTCACTGGGGAGAGAAAGAAAAAAGATGCCTTTTGAAAATGTTGACCACACCAGGCCCAAAGCAGTGGGTCTCCCTTGACATTTACCCTGTAAGCAATCTTGTTTGTGGTCTATAATGTCTCAAGCAGTTATGTTGGTCATGATGAGAGCCAATACTACTATAAACATATTTACCTCTGTGACTCTCCCTAGCTGATGAGAAAGGGGTGGCAACATTAGATCCCACATCTTGCAACACACACTGAATCTGTACACACAAATCAAATTTCAGACCAGAACATGGGAGGTATAAATTCCTGTGAGCAATAGAATGGACAGTGACAGACCTTCTCAAGCTCTTCAATGAATTGATGTTCCTTGTCCTTGCAAAACTCCCTGGCCAATCTTTGAGAAGAATACAGGGGGTCATTAGAAAGCAATGCATGGCAAAACCAAACACTTGCCTTCTGATAATCTTAATCCAACAATTTCACTGAGCCTACCCTATGGCAGACGACAACTCATCTGTATCACCCAAAGCCTCGAAGATGCTGTCTTCTTTTGGTCTTCTCTCACCTGTGAATGTGCTGGAAAATCCTGCGTTTGTGGAACAATGAAACAGGTAATGATTTGTCTCAATGATCTGAAAATAGTCTAGAAAGAAATTTTGTGGATTTTTAAATAATTACTACAAGAATTCGTCAATCAGTAGTAGCCTGCTTCATGTTTAAGGATCTACAGTCAAAGTCACACGAGCAACATCAAGGGTGTTAGTAGTGGTGAGGTAACAGAACTGAGAATTAAACAAGTCGGTTGCAACACCTTTATCTCCAGTTTTGGTGTAAATTTTCGGAACTCTAGTCTCTTCATCTGACCTGGTGGCAAAACTTGAATGGGGACAAAAAAGAAGAGCATTATTTCAACGGTGTTACTAGCACAGACAGCTGTAACTTCTACCACACAATGCTATCTTTGCTTCGCTAGCTAGCCAGGGCGACAACCAAGAAAATTAATGTTACCTTCTATCTGTCCTACATATGTGTCGTACCATGTACACCTGTGCACACTGGCTTGACCAAAAGATACAGCGCATTTGCAAGCGGTTTGTCACAGCAGCTGCCATTATTGTTGTCAGTTTCGTAACAAGAAAGCAAGCGTGATGGTTATTCTTGCTATCGTCGTATTTACATTCATAGTAATATGTCTGTTATAGGCACCCGTACAAAGAAGGCTGGGCTTTCCTGTCACACGACCGATACGTCTGATAGGCTGTTTAGTTCTCGATGATTCCGATTGGTTATTGGGCGGTCTGTACATAAGGCGTTTAGCACTCATTGGCTTTTATCGGGGATGCATTCATCCGTGTGTTGACACTTCATCTGACTTATGTGTGGCAAGTTCACAGTGAGTTATTGTTAAATAGACATGTTTCTTTTCAGCAGAGACTGCATTTGACCTTCTGTGAGTGGAACTTATTAGACACTAGTGGCGGCGAGTACAGCTTCATAGCGGATAGCTAGCCTGTGATCGACTGCTAGCCAAGCATCTAGCTGTGTCTTTATTGTATTCAAGCGACTGTTGTTTTGGCTCATGGTGAGCAACTTTAAGAAATTTCCGTATTCGTTGGACATTGAATTTTAGAATGCACGCTATTGACTGCATTGTTTCAGCACCAGGAAAAGCCATCCTTCATGGAGAGCACGCTGTCGTCCACGGGAAGGTGAGCCTGGGCTCCGGATGTGTGCTGATGTTTTGACAGATTACTAAAACGTCGATTACTGACTCCCGACCTTACCTTATCTAACATTTAAGTCTGTCTTTGGTCTGGCCTTGAGACCCTCAATTTTCCATGGTCATTAATGATACGGTGAGCTACGTGGTCAGACGCGCAAATGAGTGCCTGCACTTGTTTGGAACATGCTGATGTTAGGCACATTTGCAAGTTCCCAACTGGCCTTTCAGTAGCCTACTCGACAGGTTTGTCTCTGACATTAGGGTGTTTTGTCCATGGCAACGACTGGCATACGGATAAATTCTATCAAAATTAAGGTCTGACATCTGGAGAGATTATTCTGGGTGATGTTCATGTAACATAACGTTACAGACTTCTAGAGCACATACCAGGGCAAACAGAGCATGTGCGGTCTTTGTGCGTGATATAACTGTATCTGGTAGCATCAGACAGATTTTTGACAGATGTTTACCAGATGTTTACAAGATGTCGGCACATTTGTGCTCTATTGTTGTCTCATATTAGTAACTAAACCCAGAATAGAAATAAAAAATATTAAATTAAGTATTAACTGATCCAGTGTCATCGTATCCTAGGCACTTGAAATATCCATAGTACATAGGACAGTAAATATCTGATCAGCCATTCTGTTTTTGCACTGTCAAAGTTGCTTGAATATGCATGGGTCATTCTACAGATTTGGTGCCATTTGTGATTGAGGAGGATGAACAAATGAACATTAAAATGTCAAGCTTTTTTTTTAATTTGATGTGACAAAGTGATGTGTGTACTTGATAGCAAAACTTTTCTCCATCCTAACATGAACAATTTAGCCATTCAACCCATTGATAAACAGTGTGTGGAATGAAGAAACCTTCTTAACTATGGGTTTTCCCTATACAAGTGTTGAAAGCCTGAGATTGACCAAGTCCACATATATCCACCATTAATCATAAATCCACCATAAATTATTTAATAGAAAGTGAGAGAGAAACTGACCACTTGTCATACCATGCTGTTCTGAAAACGCCACCTGTATGACGCCACCTCCCCATGCTGTATGACGCCACCTCCTTAATAAAAGATGTCAAAAGGATCAAACTACCATTTTTTGGGAGGGGGAAATGGTTGTGCTACGGGGTTGATTGAAACACAGGGACAGGGTTCTTCATTAACAAAAAAATTGCATTATTATTTAACAGTATGTACTCAAAATGAGTCACGCTATTTCTATAATGGTCAATGGGTACAGGTGAAATTCTTGATAGTCTCAGGACTAACGGCAAACATATATGTTGAAATAAATCTCTGTTTAGAACTCTCTTTCCAATTACATAGAAAAACATGTAAAACTTTGAAATGTTGCAATCTAAGTGTAGTTTGATCAATGTTCTGAAAAGTTATAACTGTAGTAGGCTACATCTTGGGACACTGATACTACTTAAATGCCACGGTATTTGTAGAATGACCCATATACTACAATTAAAAATTATGCATTCTTTTTTATTATGTGATACATTTAGCCTGTAATATCAATGTTTCAGGTTGCTCTGGCAGTGAGTTTGAATTTACGAACATTCCTTCGACTTCAAGCTACCTCCACCAGCAAGGTCTGCATCAATCTACCTAACATAAACACATTTTTGTCCTGGGATGTCAGTGCACTACAGCATTTGCTTCCAGACAAAACCAGTAAGTGAAGAGTGCATCTGTTAAGTTTCTGTGTTCATCATGATGTAACATACATCAAATTCCATTTATCACATCATACCTAATGTAACCTAATTTGTACAGTGCATGCTTTATTTCCATACAGGGGGTAAGCTTACCTGACATTTATTTTACAGTTGACCATGGGAACTTAAAGGAGCTGGATGCTGATCTAGTCAGAAGGCTACGAGAGTTTACCGGAATAGAGGATGGAAGCACTGACACGCGGAGTATGGCTGTGTCGGCCTTTCTCTACATCTACTTCTCCGTCTTTTCCAAGTCAAAGTAAGAGTGCTACAAAACACATGCTCTTTGATGTGTTTAGGTGATTGGGAATTGACGGATTGCAAAATCCCCGTGTGGGCAGATATCAAAGCTAGACAAGTGTGGCAATACAGTTGTGACGTGTGGTGTTTGTGGTGGGCAAAGAAAACCGTTACTCTGCTCATAGTGCCAATACACCCTGATGGTGGAAGAATGATGAGAGTTTTTCACTAGACAGAAGGCTGGAGTCGTGACAAGCGTGTGTGCGTGCGTGAGTACTGCCCGAGGAAAATGAGCAGACTTGTTTATCACTCAGATCCATCAAGAAGCTCTTTTATTAACGCTGACAGTCAAGGCTATTTACAGAGGCTTCTTTCTACTAGGCTTGCAGTGTGGCCGCCAACAAATGTCATGGAGTCTGTTATAAACTGTATGGCAATATAATACCCTTGTGGAGCGTCCCCATTAGACAGATTGTAGCATGTCTTCTCAGCAGAAAATGTCCTTGGTGTAATGACCATACACACATTTATGGTCCATTTCATGCTGCAATTCTGATATAATTAGACTCTTGAGTCGTAATTTATCATGCTCCTTAAGGAGGCTGAAGTAATGCAGATCAAGAGCAGTGAGCTCTCCAGTGGTGTTTATATTTGTTTGTTTTCAAAGATATGACATTCAGTTTGAAACGCTGTAAACATCCTCTTTAATGGACCAGATTCAGGCTTGACAAGTGGTATACATTTGTTTTGTAATAAGAATGATAAAGTATCAAATTAATATAATAAAGTCAACATCATTGAGAATCTGTATGCTTGAAGAAGCTTTTTTTCCTTTTGATTTTTGGTCATCCAACATTTAGCTGAGCACTCTTTGTGTGCAGTCCTGGGTGTGTGTACGTATTGCCTTTTTATTATTGCTGACTGGAAGGGTGATGTGTTGCAGAGCGTTGCCCAGCCTGACTGTGACTGTCTGGTCGGAGCTGCCCACGGGAGCTGGCCTGGGCTCCAGCGCCGCCTACTGTGTGTGCGTGGCCGCCGCACTGCTCTCCACGCAGGGGGCCGTCTCCTGTCCTCTGGGGCCAGATGGGGACACAGCCAGGTAACACACACACACACACACACACACACACACACACACACACTTTCATACAGATTATTTTGGGCTGCATACTAACAGCAAGTGTTGAGTGAAGAAATACTGGCCATTGCAGTGGGTTCTGTGGAAGAAATTGGACCTATAGTATCTATAAACCCTGAGAGAGACTGAGATAAGGCTTGACTTTCTTATTAGTAGTTTATTCACCTCTGCAGAGAGGTCTCATGCATCAGGCAATCTGTACAGAGAAAAAGTCTGTGCACCAAAGAGATAATCACTTGTTTCTCACACACACATTTATATTTTGTATCATTATACTTCCTTTCACACACACACACACACACACACACACACTTTTGTCAACTTTAGTACAATGAGTTAGAACATTAGGTTAAGAACTAAGGACATTTAAAAACCACACAGGCCTGACTTATTTGCACAGAAAAGTTACAGAAACAGAAGTATCAAATTAAAAGGTTTATGCTCTTACAGAAACACAAGTATCAAAGCAAAAGCAATAGTTTAAATTCCATCTTTGTAATTTTCCCTCACAGTTCTCACAATGCTCTAGTCACAAGAAGAAACATCAGAAACAAGAAGCTGACAAATGGATCCTTGTTGTTTTCCCTGTGTACTGTCATTCCCTTGTTTTTTTAGACAAAAGCTCTTAGCATTTTGTATGGTAAATCTTTGCCGCACCACTGAAACTGCTCCTGTTGGTTCTGACTACATGGTGTGGATTGATATGTGTCTTTACCTTGGCTCAGGTGGAGTGGTGAGGAGTTGGAGATGATCAATCAGTGGGCCTTTCAGGGGGAGAGGATCATCCATGGGAACCCCTCAGGGGTAGACAACGCCGTGAGCACATGGGGTAAGATGGGACCAGCACATCAACATCATCATGCTCACCCCACCCAGGCTCGCTAAGATGATGTGGACGTGTATTTGTGACTTTTTAACAGATGTTTGGACCTTTTTTGACAGCATTTATTGATACGATAGTTCCCTGTTTTTGTTTACTCTTTCATAGGAAGCATACTAAGATATCATGCTGGGAAGATTACCCCTTTGCAAAGGTACCCCTCAATGAGATGAATGCTTCTTATTTAATGAACAACAAAAGTGATCTGCACACAAACGATCATCATTGTATGGTTTGGCATCTTTCCCCCTGCTAACTTTGGCCGTAATGGTCTCCTCAGGGTTCCCACGCTGCGGATTCTCCTCACCAACACCCGAGTGCCGCGCAGCACAAAGACACTTGTTGCCGGTGTGAAGGACAAAATTAACAAGGTACGGAAATGGCCGCTCCTCACGCGCTCCCAGGCCTGTAATTAGCATAATAGCTACAGCTGCCACAGTCACTCAAAGCTCTCTGGGGGATCAGAGGCTTCTATTTATGAAAAAAGAAGAAGAAGCCAAAAAAAAAAAAACGCAAAAAGACAGGAAACTAAAGTGCTCTGTAGACATCCCCAGGTGCTGTTGCTGTGACAACAGTGACAGGTAGGTTGTCGCATAACAGGGTGAATCCAGGTCGGATGGGGGTGGGAGGTGGGGATGGTGTTTTTGCTTTACCGCAGCGATTATGAAGGAAGAGGAGTGAAAGTTCGTGACCTTTTTCACCGGGAGTGTGCCGCAGCGTGCACATCACTGCTTCCTGCTTAATCAGGAGGCACTAATTGTGCTTCTGAAGGGCTGCCGCTGTGTCGTGCTCTGGTTAATTACGATCATTACTTTAGCCAGAGTCAGAGATGAAGGGAAGGAAGCCAGAGGATGTTGCAAAGCAGGGCTCCATATGACCCTCTGGTTCAATGAAACCGCTTTGTACTAGCTGAAGAAATGAAGAGCTCATACTACCCTTTGCATGGATCTTGGGTTTTGAAATGAGATTTAAGAAGAAAAATGACATCTAAAAAGGAATCTGATGCAACTTTGGACAAATTCACCTAATGTGTACCTTGGAAACAGTCAAAAGGAAAAGGGTTCAAATCATTATACACTCATTGGCCACGTTCATTTTGAGAGTAAGAAGATAGACACACTATCCAATATTTAGCAAGAATGGGATCTCCCCAAAGCTTACCGTATGTCAATCATTCATGAATCTCACCTTGTCTACCTTCTTTCTCTCTCTTTTTTTTTCTTTCTCTTTGTTTCTCTGTGTCAAGTTCCCGTCCGTACTAAACCCTGTGCTGGAGTCCGTGGATGCTGTGTCCTGCATGTGTGAACAGACACTCATGGAGATGGCCAAAGGCTCACCAACAGCAGAACATTACGCCACATTGGAGGTACGGACAAAACAAGAGTGCCCAGTAAATACCTCCATCAGTTACCTCATGTACTCTCTTATCTTTATCTAGATGATATGTTTATAATATGTAGAAATCCTGACATGCCATGAAGCCGTCTTATCGATCTCATCTCTTAATGCTTTGGAGCAGTTTGACTCATTTTTATTTCCCTGTTTTTTTTTATATATTTCTGCACAGGAGCTGATGGATATCAACCAGCACCATCTGAATGTGATGGGTGTGGGCCACCCCTCACTCGATACCCTCTGCACAGTCACACTGAGGCGGGGGCTGCACAGCAAGCTGACCGGGGCCGGAGGAGGGGGCTGTGGCATCACTCTCCTCAGACCAGGTGCACTCACATGCTTGTGTGTGTGTGTGTGCGTGCGTGCGTGCGTGCGTGTGTGTGAGATAGCCGAACAAGAATGAAATCGGGCTAAACGTGTAAAGTGTTGTCTGGCTTGAAGTTGGTGCTAAGCAAATTAGTAAGGTTTCCTTTGCAGGAGAGCATGTTGGGAAGAATAAATACATCCTGAGGTATTTTAGAGATTCAAAATGTTGAAATGCATTTGAACTCTATGCCTTCAGATTTCTCCTTCATTTGGCTTCATCTCTGTCAGAATAATATTCTTAGTTTGATGTTGTTTGAGTTCTGTTGGAGTTTTGGTTCTTTGGTATTTTTGTCTTTAGTTTTATCTCTGTGAGTGATGAGATGATCAGTTTTGTTAAATCGGGTTCACTTCAGGGTTTGTTTATATCCCAGGCTGACACGTCTGAGAAGAAATGGGTGTAGTGTTGAGTGTATGTTGGCCAGAAAGAGATTTCTTGCTTGTTTCCTGACAGATCTCAACAGGACCTGTCAGATGTCAATGCTTCATCATCTTTGTTTGTTTTGTTTATGCCTGAAGCATCTTAACACACAGAATCTTAATCAGGATGCCAGATTTCCCAGTATACAGGCTCGGATGATTGCTAGTCTGATAATGGCAGCAAGCTGGGTACTTGCTCTTAATGCCCCTTCTTAGACGAGGGAAGTAAATTGCTTCCTTTTGCAATTGCCATTTCAGTGATTACCTACTTTTAAGATGTAGCCCAAGACCTGAAATAAATGGCTTCCAAAGAATAGGCAGTTGTCACTTGTGTAGCAGGAATAAGATAAATACATTTTACAAGTTTAGAAAAAACATATTTAAATATTACACTGCTGACTGTTGAGAAGCCACAGCCTTAGACAGAAATGGCCCCGTCAGGAAAATGGTAAGAGGGGTTAGGCCGAGTAAAAGAGACGCTTATCTTATACGTTAAGCTTTATACACTCTATACCCTGCATGCCTGTGTTGAAGTTTCAGACAGCAGCAATCAAACAGCAAACTTCTCTTTGCTTTGATAAGCAAAAGCAGTGATTTGCCTTACTTCTGGCTGAGCCCCTGGAAGAGGATGGGAGAGAGGAGACAGAGAGAGAGAGAGAGATAGATAGAGAGGGAGGAGAAAGTGTATGATTGATAAAAGGTGCGTTGGCAGGGCGACTGGGGAGCGGGTGGGGTAAAGGGTGGGGGTGTTGGGAGGGTTGCCTTGTTCTGTAAGAAAAGGAAACATCAGCAGAATAGAAGTGTTAAGGCACAGGGAAGTGGATGGAAGGCAGAGGGCTAGCATCATCACAAGGCCGGCCATGCCATGGGACTGAGAGTGCTACAGCTGTCAAACTGAGATCTGCTGTTGGACACAACAATGCATCAGGTCACTAGCAAGTGTTAAAGCTAGAATACTCCAATAGTTTGTGTGGTTGAAAGTGAAAATAGTCAGACAATGATAATTTGATAGTCCCAAGACATTATTACATTCTTTCCTAGTATTCCCATTTCCCACCCATTGCATACATTATGCTTCTGTGAAGTTGGTAGATAAAATACAGAAACTAAACTTTGGAAATAGATTTTCTCTGATCTTTCAGAATTATGTGATTGTTTTGGGTCATACTGTAGACATAGAAAAACTACACATTGCACCTTTAATTTAATATCTCAATAGACTTGTGATCCAATCTCAATCTGCCACAGAAATAGCACACTTCATGGACATTTCCACTGACAGCAGTTATGTTAAGTCTATTTGTACTTAGAGAAGAACAGAAAAACTGTGATTTGAAGCACTCTGTAATGGAGGCTTTGGCTCATAAAAAAATGGCACTTGAAAGTCTAATTTTACCAATGTGACTGTCAGTACTGCTAAAAATACAAATCCATTATAGGGCTAGGTCTCTGGGACGTCTACAGACTTATTAAATTAAAATGCATGGTGTCAGTGGAGTGGGGGGTATGTGGTTGGGGGGTGGGGGCTGCTAGAGGACACAATAAAGCCTTTAAAAAGACAAGGATGGCAAGGAGTTTTCCCATATGCTTGTGGATACTTTAGACTGGTTATTGTAGAATTGGCATTCTATTTAAAACACAAGTATGTGTCTCCTGTACACTGGTGTCATACGTTAAATCTCTGACAGGACCTGGAAGTTTGTTTTTGTTCAAAGAGCAAAAGATGTAGCTCAAGGTTCTTTCTGGTGAAAATAAATGGATTTATCAGCAGCTTATTGTAATTAACGAGACCGCTTCTTTTGGTTTTGTGTTAACGCTTATCAACCAAAAGCCTTCTTTGATGTTCAGAGGCCGAGTGTTTTTTGCAGATCTTGATTAACTCGTTGCTCTGACTCCTTTGATTTCCCCCTTTTACCTTTTTTCAGACACAGACAATGCGGTGGTCCAGAGCACCATTCAGGACTTGAAAGACACCGGCTATGAATGTTGGGAAACGAACATCGGCGTGCCTGGAATTCAGCTGCACTCTCCCCACAGCATTAAAGAGGAAGTCATGAATGTTTTTAACAGCTACTAACAGCAGCAACTGGCTGTACCTAACAGATTGGCACACCATCCGAGCAGTCAGAACAGCCCATGAAGGCAAGGCTACAGGATAGGTGACCACGAAGAAGCTGTCTTTTAGGAGCTGGGTGTTATAGCCTACCGGAGACAAGTGGTGTGTCAATTCTCCAGAGAATGTTATACATTGCACTAGAAACAATATCCTCAGAGTAAGGACGCAAATGCATATGCCTGCCAATATATCATGCCCATGCGTGTGTTTTTTGTGGAATGCTAATTTATTCATTCAGACTGATGTCTGAGAGGGCTTTGCTATATTGTTGCACAATATAGCAAATTTATTACATGGCATGAATATGGACACAAAGATGTGGGAAGTGGATCTCTCAGGTTGTGGTGTTATAGTAAGGGTGTAACGGTATACAAAAATAATGTTTCGGTGTGTACCTCGGTTTTACTGCTAACCTAAAATTAACTGACAATATTGCTGATGCACAACGAGAATAATATATACAGTACAGGCCAAAAGTTTGGACATCTTCTCATTTCAATGCGTTTTCTTTATTTTCATGACTATTTACATTGTGCATTCTCACTGAAGGCATCAAAACTATGAATGAATCCAAAGTTATTTGGCCCACAGATAAATATTTGTCAATTATGGCTTGCTGAATATGGTATTAAATGTAAAAAAAAAAAAAGCAACTTTGAAGAAACTAGAATATAAGACATGTTTTCAGTTATTTCACACTTTTTTGTTAAGTACATAATTCCACATGTGTTCATTAATAGTTTTGATGAATCTACAATGTAAATAGTCATAAAAATAAAGGAAACGCATTGAATGAGAAGGTGTGTCCAAACTTTTGGCCTGTACTGTATATATATATTATTTTTTACTAAACTGACATGTCCATTAGGCCTACTTAATATGTTGTGTGGGAACTCAAATTTGAAACATTGTCCTCAAGCAAAAAAGCCTAGGCTACTGACTATTGTTAAAGACTGCATTTGGTACATTTGGTACACATCTATTGAAAACGTCCTGTGTCGAAACCGTTACAAATATGTGTACCTTTACACCCCTAGTTATTAGTTGCTTTGCTACTGGTTGGCCAGTAGATGGCATTATCTGTTCAGGTAAAGAGCTCTCGCTCAGAAGAATGAATTGTCTGGATTGAATTGAGCTTGATGGGGACTCATCACTTCAGTCAATCCGTTCATTTTGACATATTGTCATCAGTCATACTGTAAAATGCTGCCTTTGGATCACTGTACACAAATCATGTCAAATCATGTAAATTCTTTAATCATGTCAGTTTTCATGTGAAAGACAACAATAAATCAGTCTCGGTTTACTATCAGTTACGTTTACAGTAAATGTCTTAGCCGTTCTGTGGAAAGCGTTGGTTTGTAGCTCAGATCTTCACACATCTGCGTAGCCTACTACCCTCGTTGGTGCTCTCCAGCTCTGTGTGAGGCTCCTTTTTATAAATATTTATTTGGGTGCTTGTCACAGTCTCTTTGAGGTGATTACACATACCATAAATGACAGTCCCTGTTCAAAGCCGCGGTTGCCAGGAGACTCCTGGCCCCCTTCCAGCGCTGGCTTTAGTTCATTTCGGAAACACAATGTGGAAATTAACTTCTCTGCACTTTGTCAGGAACCGCAGCGGCGGTAGCAGCAGGGGCAGATTTTTCCTCAAATCCCCGAGCAGCCATGTAATTCACTTGGAATTCTGCGGAAAATAGGAGATAAAAAAAGACTATCTTTTGAAGACCATGCCCCAAGCTGTAGAGAGGAAATTTCAATTATATTGAGCAGACTCGTCTTTTTTCTCTCTCATTCCTCTGCCTCTTCTTCTGAACATGGAGGGGACTGACATGCCCCCCCATACCTACACTGAACAAATAGGTCCGCACATCAGCCCTGCCCACGCTAAATGACTTTGCCCCTGGACTAGTGGCACGAAGCGTGAAAAATATGTCGGCTTCGCTTTTCTCTCCCTCTCTTTTGACAAATTTCTGAAGTTGCTTGCTGAGGCTCACATCCAGATAAATCTACACAGTGGCCGTGATTACACGAATCAATTCGCCCCCTTCACCCCTTTTCCCCCCCTTCTCAAAGTCGACGGAGTCGGAATGCGTTGAGGGAATTGCATTCCAATCTTTGATCATCTGTAATGAAAAGATTGAAGCCTGTCTCCGAATGGAATAACAGGATTACCAAGGGAGGATGAGAGTGACATCAGGCGTTTTTGGAGAGGATGGGGGGCAGCATCTGTAAATCTGGCTTTTCAAAGGGATGTAGGATTACAGTCACACGTGCTGCCATGGTACCCACCACACACACACACACACACACACACAGACAGACACACACCACACACAGACAGACACACCACACACACTCGCTAGCACACACTCCCAGTGAGTGAGTCAGAGAACAAAAAAGAAAAATGATAATAAAAATAGTGTTCATCAGACAGTCTGGCTTCATGCTTTGACAGAACATTTTCAGAATAATATATTGCTCACATACATGACCGACTGGAATGAAAGTGATCAAAATGAAGAGAGCCTGAGCACGTTTGAGGGAAAGGTCAGCCTTCGGGAGTCTCGGGAAATAATTGATTCCCCCTTTTTCCTATTTCAAATATTGTTTGTATGCTTTTAAATGTCAGGGGGCTTTAGTTGGATTGTAGTCAGGGGGGAGCCAGACAGCCTAATGTACGGATGGGTCAGACATCATGAAGTACCCCCCGCCCCCTCTCCCCCCTAATAGTCTCCTCTTCCTCCCATTACCCCCTCTGCTGTGTCATCTTCATGTCAGGGGCAGCTCCGTACCGACCGGCCCCATCCCACCCATCATCTCTGGGCACGGTGGGGCCCGATGCCCCTGCTGAAATTTAATTACCTCTGTGCTTTTCAATTGCTGTTGCTTTGACAAGGGGCAACAAGAGAAGAGACGGCCCCGGCCACAGCCAGCCTTTTTTCATCTGCACTCATCCCCCTCTCTCTTTCTCTCCTTTTTCCCCCTACGTCTTCTCTGTCTTTCACTTTGCTCTCTTTCTTTGCTCTCTCTCTCTCTCTCGCTCGCTCCTTCACTTTCTATCGCTCTGTCTTTTCCCCCTGCGAGGCACAGATGGTATTTTTTTTATCAATGTCAGTGCCAGCTTCTTTCTGCTCTGATGAATAGATTCTAAGGAGGCCCTGACATTATTTCAGATAACAGAGGGAGTGCAGGCGAAAGAGGGTCAAGGATGGAGGGAGGATGCCAGCCGTGGAGGAATAGAATGAAAACAGTATGCAATGCTGAACCAGGGCTTTTCTTTCTCTCTCTCTCTCTCTCTCTCTCTCTCTCTCTCTCTCTCTCTCTTTCTCTCTCTCTCTCTACGTGCTGCACAGAAAGGAGTGCCTTCATAAACGATTTCCCTGTCAGAGCTTGTCAAACCGCATCAGCAAACAATAATAATGCCCTTATAATAATAATAATGCAAATTGTTGTTTGTTTGTGAATATCACTGTTAGTCATCAGTCGATTGCAATTGGCCTAGTTGCAGATTATGCCCCTGAAATGGGAACTAATTAGTGTATGCAGCAGTGAAAGCCGTGGAGAATAAAAGCTTTATATCAAAGCCAGTGGACCTACAGGTCAGCGCTCGTTATATTTTTCTGTTCCGTCTCATTAATGTTAATTAAATTGACTCAATTTACCTTTTAATCTGGATTCATATTTTCTAGAAGGCATTGTCTCCCATGAAGTCTCCAACAAAGGCTTGTCAGTATACAGCCCCATCTAAAATGATCAAGTCAACAAGATTTAACAGAAAGTGAACTGACTGTACTTTTAGAATGGAATAGAATTCATTTGAATATTGGAAGTAAACAAAGCAAGCATTCTCAGTGTTTTACTTCAGAGGTATTTGTGCTGGTGTGCTGTATGATTCATGTAGTGCCTTCTCAGTCTTGTCAGACTGTGTAGGCCACCAGCAGTGATGATTCGCTGTCAAAAGCCTAGCAGGCACATACTACACTTATACACTAGATGCTGGTCCCAGATTCCGGTCCTTTAAGATGAAATCTGATCTTGTGATGGGGCATGTATTCTGGAGAATGTTTGTTGTTAGTTGCCCACTGTAATCACAGAATCTTCATGAAGCAGTCACTGTGAATGTATTTACTGATTACACCAGACCACTTATCTTTTAGTGAGAAATGATAAAGCCCAAGCTTTATGAACATTTGTGTGTGTGTGTGTGTGAGAGAGAGAGAAGCTAGTGTGTGTGTGTGTGTGTGTGTGTGTGTGTGTTCAGAGGGTATCTTTATCTTTGGTGGACTTGAGAACAGTAAAGAGATCACCTGACCTGCACTAACTAATGTGTGCTTGCGCTCAGGTCTTTCAGGTCATTGTGAATTATTTGCTGCATGGCTCATATTTTCAGGTAGAGAGTAGATAGAGGATTATTATCGGTGGCCAAGCTGGCTAGAAAATAAAGAATGCGTAAGCGTACAGATTTCTGTCTGGAAGAGAAGTAGCTGTGTAAGAGACTAAAATCACTCAGTTTTAAGCCCGGGATTCAGGTCTTAAGCCAGAGACTATAAATTACCACTGATGCTCTCTCCCTGTTCTGCCTACATAATGTCTTTATTAGACTGCATGACTGTCATTCTAACATCTATCTTGATCACCACCGTTAATCACCACTGATATATGTTGATGTGGAAAATGTAGCCTACTTGAAATTCAGCTCTATGCTTTTATGTTACGTTTACGAAAGGTGCAGTGATCACTGAATGATACATGACTCAGGACAGTGCCATGGAGGACACCAACGCAAATGGAAATAAATAGCACAGAAGTCATAGAGCTATCTGAATTATCCCTAGCAACATTATGTAAGTGATGCATACAGTAGGTTTTAAGTATTAAATGACGTCTTTGATTTGAGTCATGAAGGTTATTTACAGTTTGTCATAGGTTCATAGTTTGTTGTCTGTGTGCAAGGGTTTATGCATTTTATAGTTTTTAATCATTTTGCATACCTAAATGAAACCCACCGTGTACATTTTAATGGGCTGGTTTTTTTAAAATCAAAAATGGAGTCAAATCAAAATGTCTAAATATCAGTGGGAGTTATTTCTTCCATTTAAAGTGAACTTCAGTATTTGCCATTTGGTACTACCTGACATTTATGCAACGCAATCATGGGGTTTTATCTGTAAAAGTTATATATTTTTTTATCAGTGAATACCTGGAATATAATTGCATCAACATCTGATTGAGCGGAAGGTAGCAGAATGGATATTGATCTGTCACTCATACTGGAATTGTTGAACCTTTATGTCAGTCAAGGCAGGTGCATTCACAGGATGCGGGGACAAAAGAAAGGCAGAATTGAACTCACAAATGCTTTATTTAACCAATAATAAAGCATAAACTTGAAGGCGTGAAGAAAGTTTGAATATCAGAAAAGTTTTACTTTTTATGTTATTAAAACAGCTTGACACTACTGGAATAACCATCAACACTACAAGCCAATATTTAGAGGGAAATTAAGAGCTATTTTGATTTCATTTATTAAACTTCAGTTGACTTGCTGAAGCAGCTGTATAAAACGAGAAGGTCTCCGCTCATCAACATCCGGGCCCTCAGAAGTCTACCAATGAAGTGTGGAGATACATTGAGCCTCGTAAATGGTGTAAAACAGTGATTTATTTGCATGGCTAGCCCGATGCCGAAGCACCACCATTGAAAAAGCTGTTGGTAGCATCGGCTAACTAGCGCCAGAATTTTGAGCGCAGGGGACAAGCCGAGATGGGCTATGAGACATACGTTCACACTCGGTAGCCTATCATGTTTTAACACACTTTAACCCTCCTGTTATCCTTGGGGTCAATTTGACCCCAAGCAACGTTTAACATCATAAAATATATGGTTCACTTTTTTTTTTTTGCTTCATGTTTCATGACTTTTCCTAAATTGAAGGGTACAACAGAGTTAGCATGAAATTTGTTCAATAATATGTTTTCAATGTCCTGTACAAATATTTTGTACATTGATGTTCCTTGGGGTCAGTTTGACCCCAGCTGTATGAAACATAAGGTACATGAATATTTGACACATTTTGGATATTATTATTTGAATAGTATGGGAACATATTGTTATTATCATTATTACATACACAAGTACTTATTACATATAAGTCATTTTGGCAGGACTCTAAAAGTCAAAAGGGGAAGCAACAGCAAGCCTTTGGGCTGCTGACACTGGATGGGCAATATTGCCAGCCAGGGTTCCAAGGTTCATAAAGGGGTGTGGGGGGGTGGGATTGTTTTGTAGGGCTTTTGATGGTGGTTATCACACTCTTGTTAAGTACCTATCACAAAAAAACTGGGTAACAATATTAATTATAATCATTTTCTGAGGGTTTATTTAGCTGGGGTCAAATTGACCCCAAGGATAAAGAGTGTCGGTAAGATTTGAGGATAACACAAGGGTTAAGTCAATATCACACCGGAATTCTCCTTTAACATGGTGACGTTTGAGAGCTTGAAGGGCACTCGGAGAGTTCAGACCACCATCAAGGCCAAATGTTATCAAAAATGAAATATAATTTGTAGATGTGCCCCATGATTCACTCCTGCTCCAAAATGTAATGGGTTCTCCCTTGGCCTATGCTACTACACCCCTCCGGCAAGTTTCATGAAAATTGGGCCTTTGGCTAGTTTTTCTGTAATCCTGCTGACGGACGGACGGACAACCAGACGGACAGACAGATGGAATTCCAAATTAAGAACGTTCCTTTAAAATACTCTTTTCTGGAAAATAGACATTGGTCAATCTGTGAAGCCCTCTGTGACATGGATCTGGCCTCAGTGTCAGTTTTAACCCACTCATGGCTCCATCAGAGATGTCTTAGTTAACCATAATCAGCAATAATTATAGTGATAATAGTCTTGTACATAATATAGATAATTGTCAGTGGTTTTGAGTGTTTTTTTTTATTTGTCCTGCATCTTCCACTTCTTCAGGCTTGACATTTTAACGATTTTCACCCTTTCACCTAAATCTGAAATAGCCATCTCCCAAGATTGCTTTTAAAAGTCTGCCAATAAAAAGAAACTGCTGTGTCCTTTGGAATTTGAGCAGGCCATCCTTTTCAGACTGAAAGTAATTACACATTCCAGCAACACTGAACAAAGAACTTAGCGTTTCCATATAGATCCAGCTTCTCACCCTTGTAAATTTCATTTCTTCTGTGTAATATCCTTCCATCTTTCACGCTGGTGATAAATGGGGGCATCTAAACAGTCCGTTTACATGTAATTTAGCTGTTAAAGCCTCTTTAATGAACCTTTGATCAATATGTAAATGATGAACTTGATGTCATTGCCTGCTGGATGTGCACAGCAAGTGTCCCTCAGAGCCAGATGCAAATATGAATGCAAATGATGGAGCAGTCCTGCCAAGCATATAAAGACTAATCATTCAGGGCTGAGGCGTACAGCTCCATCGATGGACCAAAGGACAATCCACGGACTCCTCTGCCTGTTCAGAAACACATCTTTAAAACCAGACACCCAACAACAACAATGTAGGCAAAATATCCACTCATGGGAAGGGACTGGGTTTGTATTCCAGAACATTTTCCGACTTACCTATACAAGCTTACACAAATTATTTTATTCTTAAATGTGTCTTTAAATTAAACACATGGCATATGATTACAGAATCACTGTTAGTTTGCCAGTGTTTTTTTTACTTGCTTTAGGAAAACAATCATTATTTTCTGTGTTCGGCTTTCACAGTACATTTCTGTGCTTTTAATAAATGTCACGTCACAAACACACAATAACACACAATAAAAAGGCTCGGTGAGAGAGACACACACAGTGTACAGCACATACATGTTTCTCAACACATTAGACATGTCTAAAGTAACACAATGACGCCTGTTAGCTTAACTCCCTGTGGTGTGTTATTTTTTGTTTTTACGTTAAAGGGCATTCTGTGTTTTTGTTTTTTTTGTGCTGTGCTTAAAGTCTGCCACTTTGGGGACCCGAGCTCTTCTCTGCCCGCTGCCGCTCCTGCTGGCCATTACAGCCCAGCTGCAGGGTAAACAGCAGCCCTCCTGTCCCGCGATTATGTTTATCTTTTTGAGCTCGGGAGAGGCTCTGCAGGGGATCTGCCGCCGCAGCTGCCTGCTCTGCACTGCTCTCCTCTCCTCTGCTGTGCTCTGCGCGGCGAGGCGCGGCGCTCCCAGGCTGTAATTACTGTGATCCAGGTAGAAATGTTCATATTTCATCCCCCCGCATCGCCGATAACATCTAATAATCTGAAAGCGTTTCAAAATTGGTATCTCTCCCCCTCGCTCGCTCATGCATTATGAATGAGCCGCTGATTGCATTTCTGCATAGATTAGCAATCATTTCACAAACTCTTTTAATGTTATATATATACACACACACACACACACACACACACACACACACCACACACACACACACACAACTTGGGAAGTGGCCTCTGTGTTCTTTCTCGAGGTGAGACATCTGTCCGCTTAAAAACCTTGGCTGATTTAATTTTTTTCTCATATTTATTTATTTTCTGCTGAAATATTCTTTTTTTTTATCTCCCTCTCAATCTTCCTCTTCCTGATGTATACCTCCATGCATGTCATTGACAGGAGAGACTGCTGCTGATTGTCTTGGTGATTGTCTGACTATTCCAGGCAATTGGGAGGCCCCTGGAGCATCTGTTTGGCTATTGTTTCAGTGGCTTGCTTTCCGCCTGCGCGCTATCTTGTCTGTGGGCTGTTTCTAAAGACTGGTCAGCTGCTGCTATTAAGTAATCAGTGATAAGTGGCGGCGGTGGTGGCAGTTGGGCTGTTGACTAGGGCAGCCCGCTCTCTCACTTAACTGCCGTCTCCCAACTGAAAAAAAAAATGTCTCTTGATGTTGATGAAAAATGCCTATACTATGAGTCCAGAGGAACAACATGTGGATTGCTCTTGAAACAGTAATGGGTTTACTATCAGTTACTATCAGCCCAGTAATATACATTTGTCCCATATGCCTCATTTGAAAAAGGCTATTCATTATTTGGCTTAATGCATGTTCCATACATAAAATAAACATTCCATTTGACAAATTATTCTGGCATTATGCTACACAGGCCTATACATAATTAATTAAGTCAGGGAAAGGGGACACACATCTTCTGGTTCAGACTAAGAAAAATAGTTGTCAAGCAAAAATCAGCATGAAAGCTGACAAATAAATTGAGCTTGCCTGCATTTCTCTCCCACTGGCGACTTGGAAAATGGATCGCTGCGAATTCCACCTTCGGGTCAGACATGCTGTTGATAATTACAAATTCTGCCATGATATGAAACCATTGGCCTGTTGCCACTGCGGCACATTTCATTAGCATGTGTGTGACAACGTATGAGCTACGTTTGTGGACTCTCAAAATGCAGTTAACGTTAACTAACTTTAAGCTAACTGGTCTGGGTCGGTCTGCCAATATAAAATACAGTGTGTCCTCCACAGGTTTCTGAGAATTGCAAAATGAGCTCCACTGTTTTTATGTCGTTAGTTTGGCACCCTAAGTTCTATCAACATTAAAATGTAATATTTAATCTTATTTATAATTCAAAAAAAGCTTTTCGGAGGATGGAACATTGGCAATGACAGTGGATTTTTATAAAAAATGTCTTTCGATTGGAAAAAGGCCTTAAGCAGAACCAGCTCGGCCCAAAAGGGCCTGTAGCAGACGCCTGTGAAGCCGTCGGAGAGTCAGAGAACTAGAGATATATATAAAAAAAACTCTAAAGAGAAGGGAGCGGAGAGAAGGCTGCGTTGGGGCCCAGCTGTGGCTAGTAGGCTAAGGTCATCAGGCACAGGGCAGCCTCCACAGCACCAGTCAGGTGGGTAGGGATGATAAATAGGGCAGCATGAGACCAGTGGTGTCCTGTCTTTTTAGGAGTAGCAGGAGGAGGGAAGAGGGGAGAGGGAGAGAAGGAGGTCAGGGATGTCCAGTAATTGCTCACAGGACACCTATTTTAGCTTGTAATCGAGCGCTGAATGTAAAGGGATGGTCTGCGCGGGGAGCTCTGTGTGCCTCCTGTTCCTGGAGCTGATGAAACAAACCACAGCCACATCTGATGCCTGAGAGTAGAGGACAGGGTACAACCAGACATTCCAGCCCCCTGAAAAAGATGTCAAACAATATTCTATAGATCTAAAAAATCTATAGAGCAGACCAGATCTACCATCTGAAATGTACCAGCTAAATGCTAACAGAACACAACACACAACAGTATTAGCTCATGGACGAGACATTGTGTTCATTAGCCAACTTTGCACTCGGCCCATCATTTAAATCACAGACCAAGAAAGCTGACCTGTCCTTGGCCCCCAAAAGAGCTTCAAAAAGGCACCACATATCAGGAAGAGAGAGAGGTGCAGATAGTGAAGTCTACCAGACTCAGGTGTCAGTGTGAAGTCTTTGTCTTTGTAGCCTTTAAATGGAGAATCAGCATGAAAGGTAAATGATAGCATTGGGGAGTGTTTATATACCCCAAAGTGGCAAATGGAGTTTGAAAGAAGAAGAGGAAGAAGAGAAAGAGAAGCCTCAAGCTATAAGGCCTTTCAATCTTTTGCACCACGGGCAGCCCAAGGAATAACAAAAACCTGAGATGAAGGCAGGAAAGTGGGGCGTCTCAGAAGATTTGATGCATTTCAAAAAAAGCACCAAATCCTTTAAAACAGTGTGAGGATGCATTTCAAAGTCAGACGAAGATTTAACAGGTAAGCGGAGAGAGGGACAGAGAGGGAGAGAGAGAGAGAGAGAGGGGGGGGGGGTAGTGTAAGACCTGCTGGGGTTTTGTGCTGGTTGGAATGCGGACGAGCGGGCAGCTGCGCTCGCGACCTCACCCCTGTCTGGCCTCGGCTGCCCTCCCACACAGGTCCACTCTCTGACAGCCCATCACAGCTCTGCGGTCACAGCACTTTTTCTTCCTCTCTTTTTTCTCTCTCTCTCTCTCTTTCACTCCCTTCCTCCTTCTTTTTCAAGGGAGATAGTGTCTGATTGGGATCAGTGTGTGAATGGCCCTGTCAGATTGGATAAGCCGACAGTGTGCCCTGTGACGGGGACATATGGCATGTTTGACAGGGGGGAGAGGGTGTGAATGGCGCAGAATGATAAAGTGCTGCTTCCCACCCCCCCCCGGCAATGTCACGCTTTCAGGCAGCGAGGCGAGGGGAAGGCAGGCGTGGAAGGCAGGCACTGACCACAACTCAAGACAGGCAGCCTGGGCAAGGCGAGACACAAGGCCAGGGAGACCAGACCCACTCCCTCTGCCCCACTGCCTCTGACTTCTCCTTCAAGGTCCTGGGCTTCTCTTTCCCTCCCTGTCTCTCTCTCTCCCTCTCTCTCTTCCTCTCTCTCTCTCTCTCTCTCTCTCTCCCTGTCTCTCTCTCTCTCTCTCTCTCTCTCACTCTCTTTCTCTCTCTCTCTCCCTCTCTCTCTCTCTTTGTCTGTCTCTCTCTCCCCCTGTCTCTGTCTCTCTGGCTGACATCCTGCCCCTGTCCTTAGAGGCCCAGCAGTGACCCACTAGTCCTCAGTCAGTCTGTCAGCGTAGGGGGTTGTAATTGGATATCAGTTCAGTTTAGCTGTGATAGGCAAGGAGAGACCGCCTGCAGTGGGTTTTCCATCGCCGGCCTTCTCCTTCTCTCGCTCTCCCTCACTCTCTCTCACTCCTTCTTTCTCTCAACCTCCCTCACTTGTTCTCTCTTACTCTTTTTCCTGCTCCCTCGCTCTCCCTCTCCCTCTTTCTCTCTCTTCCCACGGTGAGGATGCCCATATTGTCTCTTTCTCTCGCAATCACCAATTTGTCTCTGCTGATAGATCACATCGATTCGCAATGTTGTGTACACCCTGCCTTTTACAATTGCCAGATCCACTCACAGCGAGGGGATCACAGAAGTGTTGGTGGTAATAGAGTTTTTTTCCTCTCTCTCTCCTTTCTTTCTTTCTTTCTTTCTTTCTTTCTTTCTTTCTTTCTTTCCTTCCTCCTCTCCTTCAGTGCCATTGCTGCTGGTGTCACTGCAGGAGGTGGCTGTGTGTGCGAGCGGTGGCAGGGACTCGGGCGCTGTCACATGTCACCGGGTGTGTTTGCGTCCGTGACAGACAGCCTAGGTGTCACGCTCAAGCTCCAGTGCCCCGGTCGTCACACGCCTCAGACTGGGTTCCCCCCAGGGGCCCACGGTCACAGAGGCTGCCCGCCATCCCATTGTCACACACACACACACACACACACACACACACACACACACACACACACACACACACACACACACACACACACACCCACACACACCCACACACACATACACACACACACACACTCCTCTACACACACACACACGCACTCCACACACATAAATCATATGCATAAAAACACACACATTTACTCAACCTCCATACATATCCTCAGGTTGTTTAGACAGGGAGGTCCGAAGGTCATTGACCGATTGCTGATGGCCAAATATGGCTCAGATGTTGTCAGTACCTGTGCCTTACAAACTGCATCTCTCTCCATGTCCTATTTGTCCCACATGTTGGCCTCACTTTCAAGGGAGCACACAACATGGGACAGGTCCCCCAGGTCGCTCGCCACTTTGGAGCCCAAGTGTAGCGGTGATTAATGTCACTATATAGTACTGTATGGATGACTGACATGCGTTTTTTATGAAGGTTGATCTAATCCTGTGTTGTTTGATCACCTCTCCCTGGTCCCTATAATGAATGTAAAGCTTCCTAACAAATTGCTCTCTCATACAATCATCCAAATTTTTTTTTCTTTTTTTTTTTTTTTTTAATGCCAGTGGTGCTTGGACATAGACAGAGAAGCTGGTCTGAAAATACATCCATTGGGATGCCAAAGAGGAGAGTCACACTCTGTCATGTTTTACCCAGCAGCAGGTATGGGGAGAGCAGAGAGACTAAGGAAGACCACTGTATGGGGTAAGGAACAGAAACCCTGTTGTGCTGTATTAGCTCTGCAGTTTTACCCTTGCGCTGTACTGCACACATTAGGAGCTGACTTGTGCTACTACAATATGGTACTGGTAACATATGGTAATGGTAACATGTGGTAATAGTAAAGTGTGGTATTGGTAACATGTGGTAATAGTAAAGTGTGGTATTGGTAACATGTGGTAATGGTAACATGGTAATGGTAACATGTGGTAATGGTAAAGTGTGGTATTGGTAACATGTGGTAATGGTAACATGGTTGTGGTAATGGTAACATGGTAATGGTAACATGTGGTAATGGTAACATGGTAATGGTAACATGTGGTAATGGTAAAGTGTGGTATTGGTAACATGTGGTAATGGTAACATGGTAATGGTAACATGTGGTAATGGTAACATGGTAATGGTAACATGTGGTAATGGTAAAGTGTGGTATTGGTAACATGTGGTAATGGTAACATGGTAATGGTAAAATATGGTCTTGTGGTATGTTATGATGCTCCCCTGGTGTGGAGTGGTTTTGTTTGAAAATAATAATTTAGGAGGAATGAAAAGTATTGATAGGACTATGTAACTTGATGACTAAAACATCTTAAAATATTGTTGGATGTGTTTTCCTTTTGAGATGGCTTCTCTGTTGTAGACGGGACTACAATATGGTAAAGTAAGTAATATTGACATTTACTGCAATGTTACATTGGTACTATTGTGAATGTAACCTAGCTCCATATAGCCTGTTCCCCTCAGTTCTGTTTCCACCTAGAAGTAAACGGGTCTGGTGAAACCAGGCAGTTGTGAGATATGAATGGGCAGTTGTGGTGGGAATGTGCTTAAGGCAAAGATATTACAGTATAATATGGGCTTCACTTCCTTGTTCACATAATCACAGCTTTGCAACAGAAGATTTGCAGATAAAAAATATGATTTCCAGTGATATTCCTTATTAAAAACAAGATAATCTACTGCCGTTATTGACTGAATTAATCATTAATAAATGCCAAGTCCCAAGGGCTTAAATAACCTTGAGATTTCCATCGGAGAATCCCGTAAAGAGAATCAATTAAATCGTGCATAAAGGACTTTTCTGATGCATGTGCCTTCTGGTGCTAGATCGAACAGTGAAAGTGTAAAATAGCTTTCATCCAGTATGATGACACTGGTGACAACATGGTGACATTTTCATTTATGGGAGAATTTCACCTTTTAAAACAGCTTTCTGCCTCTCACAACAGAGGTCCAGTTGAAACTGTGCATTTGTTAGATTTAGTAAAGTGCTATGGAGCATTTCAGTCATTCTGTCTAATATTTGTCAGGGTTGTAGCAGGTTCAGTAAATGTAAATGACCATCACCTCTCCCCACACACATCAATAGCTGAGAGAGGCATGTTATTCATCTTGGTGGCCAGGGAGAAGCACTTATATAGTTAACTGTGTATTTTTCAGCATGATTGAGGTGGAAGGTTCATAATCGTAGGATGTGGATGTCTGAATATTGTGAATATTGATCCCCCCCCCCCCACACACACACAGTACAACTGGGCTGAAGTGAGAACCTAGTGCATACATTTTCCGCCGACATTAGCTGTTCACCAATAGAAAGCACCATACCTCATACCATGTTTGATATGAACAGCTGTTATCAATGAGATAGCGTCACGCAGTAAGCCCAGGTGGAGGGAACAAAATGGCCTTTTGAGCGAGTGTGCTCTAGCATATCAGCGTGGCGCCCACACCCTCCACTTCCTTCTCTCCGTGCAACCTCGTCCCCCACAGTAATTAAGAGAAACATTTTGTGGTGGATTACAGGGGGGACCCTGCGTTGCATTGTGCAAGTCTGCCTGATTAATAGAAGGCAGCTAATTTCAGCCATGGAAGGCAATGTTCCAAAATGGTTTCTAATTACACATTAGAACCGTGAAAGGCCCCCACCACTGCTTCCTCCATCCACTAACCCCTCCCGGCACACACACACAATCACACACACACACACACACACACACACACACACACACACACACACACACACACACACACACACACTTTCCCCCACTGCCCCCTACGGAGCTCTGCAGGCTAGCTTGTCGCTGCATGAATGGCACTCCCAGGAGTCAGTAATGCCAGCCAGCAAGCCTACCCGTTACAATCAGCGGCAGATGTCAGCAATCTAAGATCACTGGCATGATGAATGTGCCAGAGATGGCATTGGGTGGCCAGAGACGCCAAATGAGAGAGAGACAGAGAGAGAGAGAGAGAGAGAGAGAGAGGCGAAATAGAGAGAGAGAGAGAGAGAGAGAGAGAGAGAGAGAGAGAGAGGGTGAGAGAGAGAGATGATTTTCTTTAATGGTGGTTATTTCACTCCAGTCTCCATCATAAGAAGGCCAAAGTAAACAACCAGGTAGATTGGAGAAGTGGGAGTGGAAAAAAATACCACAATAATCTCCTGGTGTCATTTGAGGCGAAAACATCCGTGCAATAAATCCACCTTTTCCAACGTGAGGTGTAATTCATCACACTCTTTTGCAGGTTTGAAAGATTGCCAGTCGGCTTGTTGAGTGCACCTGGCAACGTCGGGGATGATCTGCTTACAGTCACCGGGAATGAGGCAGTTTCCACCCTGGTACCTCTCCCCTGGGTGGTCAGCTCAAAGGCCTGGGCATCTGGAGATGATGCCTGCGTAGTGGAACACGAGCCCCTGTGTGTCCCTGCATTTGCATTGCTATGTGGTTACAGTTGGGGGAGGCGGGGGTGACAGGAACAGCTGCACAGGGAGCAGGGACTGGGGCTTTGAGGATGGGGAGGGAAGAGGGGGGGGGGGGGTCGGGTAGCAGTGGCGGTAATTTAGAGAGATGAAGGTTTTCACCGCTGGTGGCTTACATGCACAGGGAAGGAAGGTGATATGCCAGAGTGCATGTTATTTTTCAAACTGCATAAATTATCAGGCAGTTGCTCAATTGGCACACAGTAGTGTTTGATGCTCCCCTCCAGAGGCAATTTATTCTTATGACAATGATAGATTTCTGTGTAATCTCATCCTTTGTGGTGGGAGACATGCTGATACAAAACCATATCTCCTGTGTGTCTGCTCAATCAAGTGCTCAAAACAGCAATTGAATTAAGTGCAGATGAAAAAGTAGGCCGCTGCAATAACCCCTGCAAATAAAAAAGCCTTACTCTGTGCATATGTAGGTAGTGTTTGTAAACATTTACAAAATCCCAATTTCATGGATAGTAAAGATGACCATTGAACTATGTGATTAAACTGACATCTGAAACATTTAGGAATGACTATATTCATGGCTCCTATGGACATGTAAAACTGTATGCAGTTCTTGAGTTCGCTGTATGTTTAAAGTCCGTATGTATGTATAAATAAAGTCCCCATGTCGAGGCATTTGCCAGCATTCAGGCTTTTGTTACCTTGTGTGGTCATGTCAGCCGGCATCAGCCTCTCTCTGATTAGTGCAAGCCCTCTGGAGGTCACCTAGGTGATTAAATAGTGATGAGTCCATAGAAAGCCAGAGATGAACTTGAAGGAAGTGTGCAGGCGTGGAGAAGAGCGGACAGGAACTCCAAAAAAACGAGAGAAGCCCATGGCCAGTGAAGAATGGTTGTGCTTGCTCCGGTCTTCACCTTGCCATGGGAGGTTTGAGTCAGCCCACTCACTCTCCTTCCAATTCATCAGCGGGGGCCGTGACAGCTGAAATTCTATCAGAGAGGAGGTGGAGGAGGAAGAAAGTGCAGGATAATCCCTTTCTCCCAGACATTGATAGACTGTGTGTTTTCTGGAGGATGGGGTGCAACTCCGTAACGAAATTAGGTTAAAACCGCTTCGGGGGGTGGGATTGAAGATAATTGCCCTTGTCTGTCACTAAGAGTAACATCCCTCCAGTTGCCACTGCAATGACTGCCAGTTAAGATAGGTTGTGTACTTTCTCTTGCTTTCATTCGCTTCTGTTTCACCACCTGCACATCTTCTCTTCACTGCCGAGGAGACATTTGTCTTCTGCCGTTCCTTGTGGTCACCTTCATAGTGGCTGATTCAGTGTCAGTGCCTGTTGTTATACAGCATCAGTTAAGCCTCGAGAAGCCACTGAAAGGCATTTGCATCCACATGTTGTCGGTAATTAGTTTTAATGCCTCTCCGAGTTTTTTCTTTGCTCTCTTGAAGCCATTTCTGCACATTTTTTTGTGATGAGTATGACGCCCACTTGGATTCCGGGAAATGCCACCGTCAGCGTTTAAGTGAGTCCTCTACCAGCGATTCAGCAATATTGAGAAGTGTGGGGAGGTGGGGGAACTAGCAGAAGAAATATACATTCATCAACATATTTTTTTTCTTTTGCCCTCATCTGATCATACAAAGATATCTCCTGCCGACTTGAATCTAGCCATTAGGCAGAAATAGAGGACTTGATTTGGCTAAGGGAGGAGTTCCCTCCACCCCCATAACAGCAAAACACTGAGAACAATGTCTATTAGATAGATAGATAGATAGATAGATAGATAGATAGATAGATAAATAGATAGATAGATAGATACTTTATTGATCCCCAGGGGAAATTCAAGGTCTCAGCAGCATACAGACAACACCTATGACATATATACAGACAACACCTATACCAGACATTAGCCTATGTTGTATTCAACATATGCAAAATGCAAATATCATCTATATATATATATATATGTATAAGAGTGGCTATGCTGCATTGATATGCATGTCTATGAACATAACGGCCCTAAACTGCCAATGTGTTTTTTCTGTTGCCTGTTAGTTAGATCAAAGTCTTTTGATCCATATGATAAACGCAGTAATGTGTGAGGGCCAGTCCCCATTTTCAGCAGTGGCCCTTCTATGCACATCATCATTGTTGCAGGTACCCCAGCAAGGCGTCTCCAAGCAGTCCCACCCTCCCCCATTACTGGCTGATGAGCGATGAGCGGAGCGGCCAGCAAACTGGGAGGGTGACGGCTACAAATATATATCTTCTGGCTCCCTCTCGTCCTCCCTCCGGTGGGCTCCATAAAATAGCATGTGCATGCCCTTTAGGAACGCAGGAGGACGGAGACAGCAAAGAGAAGGAGAGAGAGAGAGAGAGAGGTGGGGATGGAGAGGAGGATAGAGAGAGAGAGAGAGATGGAAGATGAGGGCGCCCAGAAGAAATGGGGTGAGTGATGGAGGAGAGACGCAGAGCAATGGGGGGGGTCATTTTTCTTGATTTTCCAGCACGGTGGAGTGGCGTCTCTTTCTGCCGCCCGCCCGGTCAGCCAGTCGGCCGGTTTGCTGAGGGCCCCCGCTGGTCAGGTGACTGTGCCAGCTGCTGTGTCCAGCCATTCATTTCCCCACGGCCACTGATTTATATCCTGGCAAGACCTGGGAGAGCCGCTCGTATGTGTGTGTGTGTGTGTGTGTGTGTGTGTGTGTGTGTGTGTGTGTGTGTGTGTGTGTGTGTGTGTACGTGTGTGTGTGTGTGTGTCGGTGTGTCTGTGTGTGTGTTCTTGTCTGAGTGTGTAGAGAGACAGAGAGAGATTATGTGTGTGAGTGGGTGTGTATGTGTAAGTGAAAGAGTGCTTTTGCTCTTGTCTGACTGTGTCAGAGAGAGAGAGAGAGAGAGACTGAGTGTGTGTGTGTGTGTGTGTGTGTGTGTGTGTGTGTGTGTGTGTGAGAGAGAGAGTGTCTTTCTCTAGTTGAGTTAGTGCACTGTCTGGCCCTACTGTGCTTTAGCATACAATGGGCTGCAGTGGCTAATTTACAGCTGAGGACAGTGACATATTTCAAATCCCCACCTGGCCAATGAAGATTGGTGGTTTCTCAAAGTGACTGTGTACACAATTGATTTCACTCCAGCCTCACTGCTCTGTTCTCCACCAAGGTGTCTTGTCTCCTTCCTTCTCTCTACGGCTCTCCCACCTCCACATTCTCCTGCCCTTTTTGAGCTGTCAGCGCCTCAAATATATCTCTCTTCTCGCTGGCATCACGTCCTCTCTTTCTCACCCCACCCTACCCTCCTCTTCCTCATCTTCCTCCTCCTCCTCTCCTCTCCTCCATGACTGTAATGTGATGTGACTTGGGTGGAAAGAGGCCACTTTGGTCCCACTCTGCTCCTCTGCTCCGCTGCTAAGGGGCAGATAGGCAAAGCCGGGGCAGGTCGTGCCCCCAAGTCACTGACGATTAATGCCAGGAATCTGTCTTGAGAGGTAGAGGGAGAGAGGAGAGAGGAGAGATAGAGAGAGAGGGAGAGATAGAGAGAGGGAGAGGGAGGGAGAAAGAGAGGGGGAGGGAGGGTAAGCTACAGTGGGTATTTGATTCATAGAGGCCTAAGGGGACCTTTTTGCTTTTTGCTGTACTGTTCTTTTAGTGAAGGTCTCTCAACCCCCCCCACCCCCCCCCACACACACACACACTGATCTCTCCACTGCAGGGTGTATGAGGCCAGTGTCTGGCAAGAGATGGACCCTCGCTGTGATGCTGCCGAGAGCTGAAGTTTATGGAAAGAACACAGAGTTCAACATTCTGCCCTTGAGTCCGTGTGAGAGGTGCGAGGTGGAGAACAGCGCTGCAGGCAGAAGGGGAGGCCCAGACTCAGCATGCGTCCAGTGGCCATGGACACAGCTCCTCACGCCTCACAATTTCACTCTTTACCAGGGGTACCACATCACAAATGCACACATACACACATTACATGGAAGGGTATGGGTATCACACCAACACTGGAATATTTGCTGTATATGTATTTGGTTTTATGGTGTTTTAAGGCCTGAACGTCGTCTTCCAGGCAGCGCTGCATGGAAGGCACAAGGGTCAGGCAAGGGTTAGGGTCAGGGTTAGGGTTAGGTGCCTTGAAGTCGACGGTTGCAGCGCATATCGAGCATATATTTTCTAAAGATTTTAATATTTATCTAATGGCGAAAACTAATGTTGAAAGTGTCAAACAAAATTGACTGAAGTCCCTTGGCTTTGACTCCCTTATTTGAGATGGAACTTTGCTTGGTCACAGTCTGATTATTGCCTTCTGTTTCTGTCTTCTGATAGGAGGTGACTATGAAGCCTGTTTAAGCAGTCACAGTCATGCACAAGAAAAATGGTGATACTCTGTGCTAAGACATTAGGGAGACTTCATATCCATTTCATGGGATAACCTGTTTTTATCCCTTACACCACACTCGGGCTTAAGTCTTCAGCAAGATTTAAGCCCCAACCGATGCAATATACCACAGAATTAGAATCAATTGTGAAAAGACAAAAAAGAAAATCTAGCTTAATCTTGAGGCAAATGAAAATGTACTTATCTGTTTTGATGAAAACACCTAATACCTTGTCAAAATAATTGCTAAAGCACTGTCACCGTATCAGCACTGATGTAAACAACCCTGGATTACTGCTTATGTAACACAAAGTTAATGTATCATATATTTTTTTGCTGGGCTTGGTCCCTTCTTAAGCGCGGATGGAAGCTTTTTGCCAGCCAGTGTTGTGCTGTTGCAATGTTGGGAGTGGGTGGCAGGGAGCAGAGATTTTGGAATCTCCGCTGCATATAGCATGACATGTAGTAAGATATGAGAGGGATTACGCCACTCTAATCCTGACAAATGCTGGAGTTTTGAGAGCGGCCAGTGCGCTCGCTCGCTCACTCACTCGCTAACACATAGAGACCAGGCTTGGCCTTGCTGACCTCGAGGGTCTGTGTGAACATAATGTAGGGTGCTTGTGCATAAAAACACAAACACAAACACACACGCACACACATACAAACACACACACACACACACACACACGCACACACACACACATACAAACACACACACACACACACACACACACACACACACACACACACACATACACACACACACACACACAAATACACACACACACATCCAAGCCAGCCTGCAAATCCAATAGCAGGGGCATCAATATGTCAGAATAGTTAAGAGTGAGGTATCGGGTTACGCAGGTCTTCACTGAGTCTGCTCAATTATTTGTATGGAAAGGACGCACCACACGGGTAAAGAGAGCCTGCGTTAATAGCATGGTGAATCAATTTCAGTGTACAAGATGCTTGAACTGTGCGTTGTTTATTGCATAAATCATCCTGACAAAATAGACAAACAATTGTCATTTCTCTCTCTCTCTCCCTCTCTCTATCTTTAAGTCTTTCAGTCTTCTCCCTCTCTCTCTCTCTCTCTCTCTCTCTCTATTCCACTCGCTCTTTCACACACAGACATCCAGCGGATTTGATGCGTGTCAACCTCAGCGCTATCTGAATAGTCTCCATAAAGATGAAATGAGACAATCCCCATTCTCTATTTCCCCATTGCTCTGGCCCATTCCCGCTTGTCACTAATCTTTAAAAGCTATTTGCAGTTTTAATATAGATCTAAAATCCCTCTCACCCCTCCTCCCTCTTCTTTCTACTCCCCTTCTCTCTCTCTCTCTCTCTCTCTCTCTCTCTCTCTGCCTCTTTTGTGATGGTGCTGAGGAGAGAGCCGTGTCTGTTGGAGGGAGAGCAAGTTGGCTCGTCGCTCCTGCCTTAGTTCCCATGCTCACGCTTTTGTTTCTGCTAAGCTGATGCCCTTGGATTAAACCAAATAATAATCTTTCTTTCCTTGTTGTGGTTTTGTTTCTTCTTTTTCTACATAAAAGAAAACACTTCCCTGAAACGATCTGCTGATCCCCCCCCCCCCTTTCTTCCAAAAGATTATGCTCAAATTGAACTGTGAAGGGAGATTTCTCCTTTAGGTTTGAATGGTTATGGTGTCACATATTCAAGTCTGCAAACATGTCTGTACACATTCAGTATTGAAACAAGGATCATATTTCAGTAGTATATGTGGTTGAATATATGTATTTGTATTTTAGTGATATATTTATTTAATAGTGTTATATACTGTATATGGTTGTTTTAATATTGTTATATGAAGTTGTTTATATTGATTTGGGTTTGGCCTGGGTAGTTCTCTCTCTAGCTGTTGCATATTCCCCTTGCTGGCCTGGTTTGGCCTCTGTCAGCCATGCTGCTGGACAGCGATGGGGCAGAACATGGCAGCTGCTCCTTTAAATATTTCAACTTGAACAGTTGGGAGACTTTCTGTTTTAGAATTTATTCATCTCCCGCGGTCGTTACAGCCTGAGACCTTTATCAGCTAATAGGGCCCCAGCCCAATATGACCCAATATGACCCATGTCCAAGCCCACCAGCCCCCCCCCCACCCCCCACCACCCCCCTCTACACCCCCCTGCCTCACCACCCCCTAGTGGCTTTTGGCTGGCCATGTCAGATGGCAGACTAATGCTGATATTAATGAATTCATTGCTTCAGTCAGAAAATCAATACTCATTGGGAATGGTAGGACTCTTCACTGAGAGGGCTACGGATAGTGACCCACTTATCGGCCGAGGATCAGTCAAAACACGTCCAACCAACGCGTCGTCTGGTGCACGGAACAACAACAGCCGTCGCTCTCACACACACACACACACACACACACACACACACACACACACACACACACACACACACACACACACACACACACACCGGTACGTATTAAACAACAACAGGGAAAAGATAGAGAGAAGCACCGTGGCCAATAGCTCACACATCAGTGGAGACAGGGATTGGGGAAGGGGAATGAAATTGGGTCATCCATAATTTGTTTGTGCACAAACCAACTCCCCTAACCACCCACCACCCCTCCCCTCTCCCCACCTCTTCAAATACATTAATGCATGCCACAAACAGACACACACACACACACACACACACACACACACACACACACACACACACACACACACACACACACACACAAACACACACACACACACACACACACACACACACACACACACACACACACACACAAACACACACACACACAAACACACACACACACACACACACACACACACACACACACACACACACACACACACACAAACATACAACATAGCAGTGGAATTTCACACTGCTGGCCTCTATTGAGAGGTATATGCAAAGAAGTTTGACCCCGGCCTCCCATCCATTAGCAGCCAGAGCACAGGGGAGGGGCGGGCGGGAGCAAGACTGATGAGAGGTTAGAGTTAGTTCAGCATTAAGAGCCGGCCGCCCTTTTGTGAGGGGGCACGCAGCAGGCTCAAATTAGAGAAGCCCACAGGTCAATCTCACTGAGGTATTATTCTCTAGACAGAGGGAGAGAGATAGAAAGAGAGAGAGAGAGGATGAATGACAGAGAGAGAGAGAGAGAGAGAGTCAGAGGGGGGAAGAAAGAGAGAGAGAGAGAGAGAGAGGTAGAAGTACAGAGAGAAAGGGAGAGAGAGAGCAGGAATAGTCAACAATGGCTGTCAGAAACAGGTGATTGCTCCTTTCCAATCTTTCTCCCTAAAGTGAGTCTATTTTGAGGCTTTTTCAGTGTCAGTTGGAATAAACAGCCTCTACGTGGGCAGAGCCACTCTCCCCCTCCTCCTCTTCCTCCTCCTCTTCCTCCTCCTTTCAGCTGAACATTTTTAAAAGAGGCTGGGAGGGTGGATGTGACAGAGAGCCATTGTCTTAGACTGTGCCTGAGTGACAGGTGACTGCTCACTCTGTGTGTGTGTATGTGTGTGTGTGTTTGTGTGTGTGTGTGTGTGTGTGTGTGTGTGTGTGTGTGTATGTGTGTGTGTGTGTGAGTGTGTGAGAGTGCTGTACGGGGGAACAGAGAATGGAGTGAAAGCATCATTACCTCAGCAATGACCCCTTTCATGGCATCAGCACCTGGCCTTCTCTAAATACCCACTGTGGCCATTACGCCCGCTGGCACACGCAGTGTGCCCGCTCTCCGCTGTGCATTTTCCCGCATTGTTAACACTCCAGAGTGACAAACTGACCTTCTCCTCTTTTGTCAGGAAGGGGAAGATGGTGGTGACTAGGAAAGATGGTGGTGATGGTGATGGTGGTGGAGGTGATGGTAGGTCTACCTCTGCCCCCCCCCACACACACACACACCAAACTCCACACCATCCACCAGCCTCCCGTACAAACTCCACACACACACTATCCACTGGGTAAATCATTCATTTGTGTCTGACTCAGACTCGCCAGCCTGTATTGTCCTCATGAAAGCAAAGCTCAGCTTAAAATATAGGCAGGCAGGCAAGCAAGGGAACAGACCGTCCTCCCTTGGACTTGTTGGTGTATGCGTGTGCGTGTCAGTGTGAGTGTGAGTGTGTGTGTGTGTGTGTGTGAGGTGAACAGATGTGCTCAGGAATACCGTTGCATTCCACGCCATGCTGCTCCTCAGGGGAAGACTCTAATTGGTTTCCCCCCCCCACCACCACCACCACCACCCCACCCTCTTTTTCTCCCTCCCTTCCTCTCCCCCCCCCCCCACTCTCTCAACCTCCAATCCCAATCCCCTAGACGTAATTCAGCATTTCAGCTCAAATGTGTTTCTAAAGCTTAAGGGGAATGAGTGGTCATCAGAGGACAATGAGAGCCTGGGAGAGGCAAGATTGGCGCATATCTATTTAGACGGGCACTGGAGGGACGTCCGCGTGCTCTATAATTAAATTGACTCTCTCGCTGATGGATGTGCAGGATTGGGGATAAGCTATGATATTGCAGGATGCATGCATAAAAGAAGCAGGCAGTCTGACGATAGCCTGGATGCCAGTGGAGAAAGAGAGTGAAAGAGGGGGCCTGCGAATACGTAACACACATACTTCTTAGACATCTATCACGGAAATGATCTGCCATCAAATGTTTTAATTAAATCATATTTTATATATATATATATATAAGTCCTGTTCGGCAAGAGTGAGAGGCGATCGTGTTCAGCAGTCATTAAGCTGATGTCATTAACAAAGCTCATGAGGGACTCCATTGTGGTTTTATTTTTAGCCTTGATACATATCCTCTCCTGACAACCGTATCTAATGAGACAGCTGACGTTGTCTCTCAGTTTCTCCGTCTTTCTCCATCGCCTTTTCTCTGTCTGCATTGCAATTTGGAAGTGTTTCATGCTTGTCGACAGGTCAACCATTAATATCAGTTTAGCCTAGTTAGCATTCAGCTGCCTGCGTACTGGTACCTCAGACTAAAGTCAATGGGAGGAGTGACAGAGGGACATTATTTTGGGGGGGTCAGACCCCCCCTTCCCCTCATTCCACCCCACCCATGCCTTTCTCGAGGGGCTCCTCAACCTTCTGAACCCGGGATGAATGGAGGCTCCCTGAGGCCAGCTGCGGCGCTGTCTGTGGTGGACGTCTGTGCAGCCCCCACCCAACCCATATCCCCCATACACACACACACACACACACACACACACACACACACACCATACACACACACCATACACACACACACCATACACACACACACACACACACCATACACACACACACACACACACACACACACACACACACACACACACACACACACACACACACACACCATACACACACACACACACACCATACACACACACACCATACACACACACACACACACACACACACACACACACACACACACACACACACCATACACACACACACCATACACACACACACACACACACACACACACACACACACACACACACCATACACACACACACACACACCATACACACACACACCATACACACACACACACACACACACACACACACACACACACACACACACACACACACACACACACCATACACACACACACCATACACACACACACACACACACACACACACACACACCATACACACACACACACACACCATACACACACACACCATACACACACACACACACACACACACACACACACACACACACACACACACACCATACACACACACACACACACACACACACACACACACACACGCACACACACACCACACACACACACACACACACACACACACACACACACACACACACACACACACACACACACACTTTTCAACACCTTTTCCCTCTCTCTCTTTGGGTGTGCTCTCCATCACACCAAGCACACCTCCACCCAGCCTACCCTCCACCCATGCCAGCTGTAAGTGGAACAAAAACTTTGGAATCCTCTCCTCCTCCTCCTCCTTTTTCTTCCTCCAAATTCCCTGATTCTTCTGAACACAGCTGATCGCCTAGCAGAGGAATGTGAGGACGCTGGGGAAAGTGGAAAAGTGTGTGTGTGTGTGTGTGTGTGTGTGTGTGTGTGTGTGTGTGTGTGTGTGTATGGTGTGTGTGTGTGTGTGTGTGTGTGTGTGTGTGTGTGTGTATGGTGTGTGTGTGTGTGTGTGTGTGTGTGTGTGTGTGTGTGTGTGTGTGTGTGTGTGTGTGAGTGTGTGTGTATGGTGTGTGTGTGTATGGTGTGTGTGTGTGTGTGTATGGTGTGTGTGTGTGTCTGTGTCTGTGTGTGTGTGTGTGTGTGTGTGTGTGTGTGTGTGTGTGTGTGTGTGTGTGTGTCTGTGTCTGTGTCTGTGTGTGTCTGTGTGTGAAGTGAAGACCTGCAGGGTCAGGTTGAGGGCAGGTCTGGTGGCTACGCTGTAGTGTTCCTCTAATGACGTTATCTCCACTGGTTGACTTCCATTTCTTCCACAATTACTCTCTAGTATTAGTCTCCTCAGTTATCACTGTAATATGATAGAGCATAATAGAATTTGAAGAAAGCTCAGCCGCCAAAACAGAATCCCTTTAATGGCCAAGATCAGCTGACATGGGGGCAGAGTTTGCTGGGTTGTGTTTCACATGAAGGTAGAATGCTACATGACTTTTGACGAGACAATTTAGGAAATGCATTTGAATTGAACTGAACAAAGTTCTGTGCTTTACTCTTATGATACAATGTTCCTGTTGCATAAAGTTATCTGTATTTGGGGAATTTGTGTTGTTTTCTGGTAAACAAACTTCAGAGTGGTACTGTAAAATGCTAATTTGTTGGTCTTCTGGCAGACATACTGTATCTGCCTTTCTCTTCCCTTTTCTATTATACATATGTTATTGTCTCCTAACCAAAGCAAAACACATCACACAACAAGTTATGCATGACGATGCTCAAGACATGCCCAAAATTAACAAACAAATTACATTTGCAAATCAGACACACTAACATTCTCTCTATTTGGACAAAAACTCAGTGCAAGCACACAACCCCCATCCACAAAGCGGCCGTCCCTCAGTCTCAACTGATTCACATATTGTACGTCCACCAATCCATCTCACAATGAAGGGGGACAATGGTCCGGGGCCCCGTGGTCATCAGTGACCTTTTCAACAGCGGCAGTTGGACATGAAGCCATGGCAGTGACTCCTGAACTCGATGGCCTGCTGCTCCGCTCCACTCTGTTCCCCTCTCTGCCTGTCTGGGGGGGGGGGGGGCACGGCTGATGGGATGGAGGGGGGCACGCGCCTCTGGCGGACAGCTCCAGGCCACTTGTCAGCTAGCATTGCGATAGCTCGAGATGTCACAGGCACACACACACACACTCTCTGCCTCAATTGCTTCTGCAAACTTTCTTTGGAACTGTGATTGGCTGTCACATTCTGTTTGTTATTGCTATTCTAATGTGTCTCTTTTACAGTGCTCTGCCAATGGTGTGGCTTTGTGGGAAAAATAGGTCTGTGATAGCCTGTATAACCGAGCTAAGCGGACATGGAGCCTGACATCCAGGCAAACAATAACAGTAAACTTAATGATAACAGTACAGAATATAACATACTATATCACAATAATAGCTGTGGAGATTCTCTACTTCGCCATCAGTTGTAAGCCAGTGAGCCCCAGACAGAAAAAACAGCAACACTTGTGAGTCTGTCTCTCTCTACTCTCTTGTCTGTTCCACCCCCCAGGCTTACACATTCATCCTCCCCGGTGGGAGTGTGCCTTTGCCCCCATCACCCCCGGCAGCCGTCTCCCCAAGGCCTGTCTGATGACCTCGCGTCTCCGTTAAATGTGTCAGGAGCATTACTTCATTGGGCCTGTCACGGCGGACAAGTCATGCGCCACTGTCAATTCATCTTACACTCTGCAGAGAGCGCTTGAGGATTCTACCGCCGTGCTTCTTTTGTACCTTCTTATTTTCATTTTTTGCATATGTGTGTGTGTGTGTGTGTGTGTGTGTGTGTGTGTCTGCGCATGCGACACACATGTATGATGGTTTCATTTTAATCTCTGATTTTATATTCAGTGCTTGAACGTAGCGACTGGCAAAGTGCCTCCTTTAAATTACATCCTTTGTGTTCATTCGCTCTCTCTCTTATCTCTTTCTCCCCAATGGAGCTTTTGTTTTGGGAGGGGGGGGGGGGGGGCTGAGAAATGAAAGAAACAGCCTAATTTCACCATAATGCTGCATTGTCTCCGCAGTCATGGTCATGATCAATGTAGCCTTTAAAAAAGATCACACATACATGCACACTCACCCCCCCCCCCCCCCCAACCCCCACACACACACACACACAAAGCACATTCCTTTCACAAAAGCAGCAGTAGAGAGAGAGAAAGAGAGAGAGAGAGAGAGAGAGAGAGAGAGAGAGAGAGAGAGAGAGAGAAAGAGGACCACGGATTGGAGAGATATGAGGTGATGGAGGCGAGCCATGCTTAAATGCAGCCCGCCAATGCTCCTTGAGTAATGCAATTAGGTCTTATTCTCACTCGCACAATGAGGGCCTCTATAGATTGGGTGAGGAAGGGATGAGAGAATTACAGGTTGCATCCGCTCTATTTTCGGCACGATCAACAGTTCCTCTACCACTCCAACCCCCCCATCCACCCCTCCACCTACCCCGCTCCTCCCCTCCCTGCCCCCAGATCCAGGGCCATGTGCGATACCGTCAAACTGTGTGTGTGTGTGTGTGTGTGTTTAAGGGCCCCGCTTTTGGATGTGCAATAAAGTCGAAAATTACAGAGACAGGAGGCAGCAGCTGTGACACAGTTCGCTATGTTCAGACACATGTGCATAATGGATCATTCTCATTCCGGGTGCCACTGCTTTTGCTTTCGCATGGCGGATCTGAGCACATGAGAGAGCAAAAGCAGGGAGGAGGTGTGTGTGTGTGTGGGGGGGGGGGGGGGGGGCGTATAATTGGGGATGGAGTGTTAAATTAAGTGTGGGCCTGAATGCATAATAAGCTATTAAAGTGGTGTCCTAAAAACGTACAGGAGCGTGAGGCTGCATCCTGATGTCTCCTGGAACAAGCCCAAAGCTTTGACGCGTTACCTGCAGATGACGCTGCTCCACCAGGGCATGCAGGGTCAGGTCTGTGTGTGTGTGTGTGTGTGTGTCGGTGGGGTTAGAGGGGTCATTTATTATGGAGATAGACGAGAAGGGTGGAGTTGCTGGGGGTGGCGTGGTGCAGTAGGCACGACCGATGCCAGTTTGTGTGCTTTCCTTTTTTTTTCCCCCCCAGGTTTTTCGGCATTTAGGTCAAGCCTCACTCCAGGTTCTCCAGCCATCTGCCACGGCGATGGTGGCCAAGGCCACGGGGCAGGACTGGGGCGTTTTCCAGAGTTCAGCCGTCCCGTCAGAAAACAAGCCTGCCGAGGCCACCACAGCTTTCTGGAGACCAATGGAAGTGGGGAGGAGGAGGGGGGAGGAGAGAGGGGAAAACAAGGATGGGGGGGGGGGGGTAAGGAGAGCTTGGGGGGCAACTCTGTGACTCCACTTGTTGTCTTGATCCCCTTTTCCACTGCAGTAGATTTCCGCTTCCAGGTGTTTCTTTTTTCCCTTCGTCCTCCTCCTCCTCTTCCTCCTCCTCCTCTTCCTCCTCCTCTTCTTCTTCTTTTTCCTCCCCTTTCTTTCTCTTTCTCTCGCTTTTTGGTGGCGTCCTCCCGGGAGCGGCGGTGCCTGGAATGGATTAGGATGCGTTTAGATGGATGATTGGCCCCGGCCGGCGCTTTAAACGCATTAATCCCGCTCTTATCAAGCAGGAAGTGATGAATTGGGAGAGCCGGCGCTGGGTCCAACCTTTGTTGTCATTTGAACAGAATCAAAGCTTTAAATCACAGCCGCAGCACCTGGTAATAGAGGGAGGGGGGTTGCGGCGGGGATTTGAAAAAGAGTGTGTGTGTGTGTGTGTGTGTGTGTGTGTGTGTGTATGTATGTAAGTGCGTGTGTGTGTGCGGGGGGGGCGGGGGTGGATTGGGTTGCCAAGTTAATATTATGTGTGTGACAAAGCTGAGCTGTTTTTTGGCTGATTTGATAAATCCTGGACAAGGGTGTGTGCAGGTATGTGTTTTCTAGACTAAATTAAACTCACAAGGAAAAAAATAAAATGGAGAATTTTTTTTTTTTTGACAAAGATAATAATCATTTTCCAGATGAGGCAGTGTCTCCACTCATCCCTCACCTTCTCCACCTGCGATGGTTGTTTGTTTTATCTGCTCCCCCTCCTCTGTATCTCTCTCTCTCTCTCCATCTCACAACTCTTTCTCTCCATCAGCTCTCCGCTCCAATCTTTCTGGCAGCCAGTCACTGAGCTCATTTCAGGCACACACACTTCAGCTTATAAAAGTGTGTTTTTTTTCTCTCTGAATACCTTATGTCAACTTCTCACTGTCTAACACACATGCTATACAGTATGCTCAGTCTCTCTCTCTCTCTCTCACTCTCTCTCTCCCCCTCTCTCTGTCTCTATATTTCTCTCATGACTTGTTTTGGTTAAGGAGGAAGAGCATTTATGGCAGATGTCAAGGATGAGAGTATGAGAGATGAGATTGTATTTAGTTCACTCACACACACACACACACACATACAAATATACACATACATACCTACCCACACAGTCACACTTCATTTGTGTCAGCACAGCCATCTCAATAACCAAACATTTCACCCCTGCAGGAGTGAAGGGAATGGAGTCAGTCCCCCCAACACACACACACACACACACACACACACACACACACACCATCCCTCCCTCTATAATCAAGAGCTCCGCTGGCCCACGTTGTGCTGTTCTCAGATCTCCCCACGCCTCTGTGTTTGCCCGCAGCTCATCCCCGCTCACGGCCACGTCCACCTCTCTCCTGTCTGGGTTTGTCCTGAAGCGCTCCTCTGGACGAGGGATGGGAGGGAATTACAGCAGCATCCCTCTCTCTGTGGTCGTTCTGTGTCCCTTGCGGTGTCATGGACAGGGTAGCCGGCGCGTGATCGTCCAGAGGAAATGGGATTAAGGTTTGGAGGGCGTCGCGCTGCTGGGGTGTTTTTTTCTCAGAGTTTGGGCAAGTGGAAGAATGAGGTGACAGTAGGTGAGTTGGGCTAGTTGTTTCTCTTGACTGTGCATCTGTCTGTGTTTTCTAAAGAAAGCCTTCAAATTCACTGACATACAGAACAGGTCAGGAATAGTGGCCTGTCAGTAGTGAGTGTGCATGTGTGTCTGTGTGTGTGTGTGTGTGTGTGTGTGTGTGTGTGTGTGTGTGTGTGTGTGTGTGTGTGTGTGTGTGTGTGTGTGTGTGTGTACAGTATATGAGGGCATCCTGCCGCATAGGAATGTCACTAGAGTAAACGTGGGTGGATGAGATTCAGGTGCTGAAGCTGCTAGGATGATCCTGCAACCTGGGCAGGTCATTATCACCCTTCTCTGATCTCTGCGGAGCAGTTCAGACTGATGTGGTTATCATTTCCTGGACTAATAAAGATTGGTTTCCTGGAGGGGGTGCATCCCTCAACTTCACAATCATGACATCCATCATAAATCCAACTACACGCTGCCAGTGCTTCAGGCAGATACCAAAAAATACAGGCAGAAATCAGGTGCTCAGAGTTGCGCTAGTATACTATAAAAATCTCTATTTTGGAAAATGTCTAAAGATGTAGTCTGTTTGAAATATGAATTCCCTCAGAAGCCACTCTCAAATAAATGTACAAAAACAAATACAAACACAGGAAAGAAGAATAAAAGCTGAAAATGAAAGATATTTTTAACATTTTGGATCCAATAAATGTTGCAAAATATGAAATGCCCTCCCCACATATATCCCTAGATCAAAAGAGTCCATCATCACGCATCCCTAATTGGGCCCAGGCAGAATTTTTTTGCATGATTAAAAAAGAGGAGTGCTCTTTCATTCCACATTAAAGAGATTTGAGTGATTTTTTTCCCTCTCTCTCACGACATTTCAGCAGTGCTGAAGGTGAGTCGCCTCTCCGCACGTTTCATTAGAACTTCCCCTCCCCTTGTTCCTGTTCGCCACTATACTTATGCTGTATCCCCACTAGTCGTTTCAGAGGGGAGAAAAAAAACTCCCACGGGGTTGAACAAAGGACTGGTGGAGCTCTGCTACCTTCATACCACCATTTCACCGCAAAATGTAGTCCGTCTTTCAGCTCTATTTTCAGGCTTTTGACGGGGGAAGGGAAAGAAGTGCTGGAAAAAAATGAAAGATATGGACACATTGCCACAGGGAATACTAATGGCGATCTTTCTCTCTCTCCCTCTCTCTCTCTATCTCTCACTCACTCGGTGTTCACTCTCTGTTGGGATTTGTGTGACAGGTGTGGTGAATGGGTAAGGCTTGGACTCGACACATAGCCAAAGACATAATTTGAATGCATGGAGGTCACAGGAAACATTTGCAAATTATCTACCTGATGCACTCTGTGATTGAGGCTGCGATACTGGGAAAGCCAATCTGCTGCGCTGATTTGTATCTTATCAGTGAAGGCGCTGGAATGCTCATGCTTTTCTCCTTTCACACAAAGGCAAAAAAAAAAAAAATCAGCTACTTTTCCCCAGCATGAATAATCCTGACAAGCACAAACTTTTAGCGGGGAGGCTGCTTCACCCAGCCCTGTTTGTCTGTATATCGTAGACATAAAAATGCGTCAACAGCCATGATATCTTGCTTGAACCTTAACCAAGTCATTGGGAATGTACTGTATGGACAGAAGAATGCAGCCGAAATGTGTCCCTCCTGGATGAGAATCTGACTGACACAGGGCATATTGCTGTCCCGCTGCTGTCACGTTGATCTATGGCATTGAGAATATATCAGCTGAATGCTGAGCCACACACTGATACAGTATATTGGATGAAATAATTCATTTCATTTAAAGTGGCATATCTGCGCTGGCTGAATCTGATCACTGGGTCTCTCTCAATGCATTATTTATTGATTCATTTGCAAATGTAAGATTTATTAGCTGTTCGCCATTGATTTGCTTTCAGATTTCTTTTTCTTTTTTTTCAGCTCATGCTTCTCTGTCTGGAGACCCAGACTGAGTAATGTTATCTGAGTCACAGCACACTGAATCCTGAACACTGACCATACGCACACACTGAAGTATGACTGCTAACCATACATATACACTGAAGCCTGTTCTGGTCTGTTGTGTCTGTAGTAGTAGTAGCACTGTAGTAGGTCTATTTGTGCATGTCAGTGTATTTGTGTGTGTGTGTGTGTGTACACAAGACACATTTGTATGTGACACCTGTCATATGTTATCCATGCACCGTCATGACACGGACCTGAGTTGTGAGATTTCTGCTTTGTCACACATTGTCACACTGTGTGTGTGTGTGTGTGTGTGTATGCGCACCTGATGGATGTCCTTCCCGTAGACACCCCCTCGAACCCCCACCTCTCCTTCCACCTCTCCACCCCACACACTCCATCTCGCTCCACGGCGCTGAAAGCTATTGATCAAGCCTTGCGCTAATCCAGTGCCAATGCGACCGTCATCGCTGCAGATCCTGTCAATCAATGGGCCTGGGCGAAGCCTGGACCTTGGGGTGGTAATGATGTGGGGTGGTGTTGGTGGCGGTGGGGTGGGGCTGTAGTGGGAGTGGGCAGGGATGTGATCTGGCCCAGATGAGATTCACGTGGGTGACTATCCTGTAGAAGCATGTTTCCCTAGAAGAGAGCAACACCCACCACCTCCCCACTCCCCAAAACCTACACCACATAAAAAGTCAGACAGAAAAAGACAAAACAGGCCTGTGGGAATTCAGGGACACGCGGCCAGAGAAAGGGTAAGTGCCTGTTTTTTTCCCCAAGCGTTGCGCCTCACGCTAAGCTCTTTTGATGTTTTCACACTTTTGGCTCTCATTGACGTGCCCGACTTTGAGAAGCCTGCACCATCTTTGTTAAGGCCACAGCACGGCACCACCACAACAAGCTTTGTACCCATTTGTTCATGCTTGCAGTGTAACAGAAGCTAATAGCTGTTTTGTGTTACGCCAGGCTTAAGCTGCTTATTCTTCTTTGCACACACGGAACACGCAGGAAACGCAGTCTTGTACTCTTGTATACTTAGCAAAGGGGCAAAAAACCCATAGGAAAAGACCGAAGATGAAGGACATGAGGATTTTCTTTCTTTTCCATTACAGGTATACATTTTTAGCTAAGCTCCCCTACCGCTGTGATCAATGCTAACACCCCCCCCCCCCCCCATGCTTGATATGAAGCTGTCCAGACATCTGCTGAACCCCACCTACTGTAGCGAATCTGCCTAAACAGAATAATTACATTACGTCTGTTCCGCCTGTAGCCCCCCCCCCCCTGCATAAGGCTCAGCCAGAGACGGATTCTACATGGCTGGATTGATGTGAAATGATTTTGTCAGCCAGGCCCAAGGAGTCGGGGGTGGTGGTGGGGAACAGATCCATAAGGCTCTTATAGAATTGCTTTTGAAATTCCAGCAATCTAGCCCTCCGAGAGAACAGCTGCCCATTAAGGCGAATTGATTGCAACCCCATTGATTCTTAAATATATTTGCCCTCTCTCCTCTCATGCCCTACGCCAGCCCAGCCCCCCACCCCTCAGCTGATGTCTGATTCAGGGCAGATTTACGCGGCGCAACAGAGCGCAGGCCTTTCTGACTAATGCCTCCGCGTGTATCCCTCGTCCTTTCACAGTCGGGGATTTTCAAAGACGGATGCAGTCGTCCTTGTTTCGCCGCCGCTGCCGTCTCCCGGGCCACGTCTTCGGGTCTAGCTTCCCAAGAGAAAAGTATTTTGTCTTTTTTTTTCACCTTGAGTTTTAAAGCCGCAGTATCAATGCGGGTCGATAGGCAGCGAGACACATTGATCGACTGGGAGGCAGGAGGCTGGAATAGACTAGAGTCTGCTGTTTGTCCACTTGGCAATACATCCCATTACAGGGGAGAGTTCTGGATCAGACACATTCAAAGTGACACATCTGGAGGATGGAGCCGATTGAATTGTCCTGCCCCTGCCCTGCCGCCTCGTCAATTTTTAATTGAGTATTGGCAGTGCCCTGGTTCAGGCGAGAAAGAATTATTTCAATCATTACCTAAGCCAATTTTTTTTCCATTGGTTTATTGTTAATCTGTTTCCTGGTGCATATAGTGGCTGAGCATGAGTGAGATGAAATGTTGCACTTGCTCACTCCCCGTTCACTTCCTGGACGGGGTCTAATCCCTCTGAACACAAAAGAGGGCCCGGGTTCACGAGGGGCTCCAGTGCTGCTGCTGCTCCTGCTGCTTGTGGGGATCCATGCTGGGACAGCCCTCGACTGGCAAAGTTCACTGGAGCCCTGAGTTCAGAGCCGGAGGTGCCTTTGATGGGATTGTGCCCCCAGACATCAGACGGGTGGTGGAGGAGGAGGAGGAGGAGGAGGAGGAGGTGGAGGAAGAGTGTGGAGTGAGACAGTGACCGGAAGAGTGCAGCAGGTTCTCACACAGCACCGCCTGTGGCTGGCAGGGAGGAGGTGGGGCAGGGGTGAGGGGGGGGTTAATGTGTGTGTGGGGGGGGGGGGGGGAGAAGAGGAGGAGAGGGAGGAAGTGTACGGCTGTGTTTGCCTCCCCGAGGAGGAGTAGCCCTGTGGGGGTGCTCCCTCTGCCCCCCCACCTCCTCCTCCCCACTCCTGCTGTTTGTGCTCAGCAGCAGGAAGTGATGCTGCTGACAGCGATGCTGAGGCGTCGCGGGGCGTCGCCGGGGTAGAGAGGCTTGTGGGTAAATGGAGGTGCACAGCTGGAGACCCAGCCGCCATCCTCAATGCCACCCCCCCCCCCCCACCTCCACACACACACACTCACACACAGCCCACCCCCTCGTCTCTCCAACCCCCCCCTCGTCCATCCCCTGCTGCGTCCTTATTGGCCCCTGCAGCCCGTTACCGTGGTGCTCACAAGCCCGTGATGATGGAGCAAGACAGGAACAGCAGCGGCCAAACACACATCATGGACCAAACACACGCTCGCCAAACAAGCCAGGCTCTGAGGTCTCCAGAGTTACGCGCGTCTGATCAAAACATGATGCCAACCTTCCTAAGTCCCCTTCACTGCGTGACTGTAATTGAAATTCTTTCGGATAGTTTGAAAGTAGCCTAACCCACAAACACAAGCGCCACACTGCTTCCTCTTTGTACTATTTACTGACCGACATTTTGGCTCACAATCTTAATCAGGGTTCAGTTTCATTTGAACACAGAATCAACTTGCAGGTACAGTATATCAGACTGAATCACTCAGTGCAGTTGGTTTCCATGTTTTCCCGTGCCTGGGGTTAAGTGTTGATTAATTCTGACTGATTCAGGCTGGTGATTAAGCCTCCTTTGTTCTGTGTTTCCAGGAAATCGGTCTGATGCTGAATCGTATCTCTGTCAGCAAGCCTGAGAGGTGTCGCTCGGCATAATCTTTTTTCTCCCCAGTGACCCTGCTGAGGTCATTGAAGTCAAAGCGGGCTGCACATGCACAGAGAGGACCTGGAGATGACACTGAAGCCAGAGACACATGGGCTAACAGATGTATGTGCGGATGTGTGTTAATGCCACCATGGGGTTTGTGCCATCTCTATTTTTGGCAGGCATTGATGGTTAATATGCATTTGCACAGTCACACAGGATCATACACAGTCACACACACACACACACACACACACACACACACACACACACACACACACACACATACACACATACACACACAAATAAAAAGTAATGCTTCACCATCTCTTCTCTAAGCCTCTTTTCTCGGGGTAAGGTTTTAGATCACATTAAGTACATTCTGAATAACACTCGCAAAACACGAAGAAATCCTCTTATAATGATATTTGTATGTCTGCTTATCAGAATCCTTTAGCACCACAATAGTAGTTGTAATTCAAAGCCAGTGCACATTACAAGCGAGCACGGGTTAGTATAACAGCAGGTGATCTTACAGAAACCATTCATGGGGGAAAAACTATCCCTCCACAATGTGTATATCTATAAATGAGACGAAAAAACAACTGAAACATCACAGTCGCCGTAACAACACTGAGTGCTAATCACATTTAGAGAAATAAATAAATATATATATATATTTCTTGAATTTCCCCTGGGATCAATAAAGTATCTATCTATATATATATATATATATAAAGCACAGCATTATGTTGAACAGCTACGGCAGCATGGCTCTCCTCGCTCTTTGCGTTCCCTCCCTTTGTCAGATGCTGGGAGAAGACGACTGGAGCTTCCGTCAGTGGGGTGTTGGCTCCCGCTGCGGGTGTCTCTCGGAGGAGTGATGTGCGTTTCTCTCCGACATGCCCCCAGCTGTGCTTCAGAAGAACGGCCCGTGTTTAATGCGCTCGTCAGGGTCGAGGTGTGCCAGCTGCCGGAGGAGGAATGAACGCCTCCAAGATGGAGCGTCGGCCTGCCGCAAAGAATGGGTCGGCTCGTGTTATGACACAACTGTCTGTCGTAGCAAAACGGCTCATTTCAGCTTTTCCATTTGTTGAGTAATTCAGGATGATTTGCCCATAATCCTTCAGAAAAAAAGACTTACTACATGTACACTTTTACAATTCAGCTCTTACACCAGTTCCTGAATTTGCTCATTTTCTTCTTGCCTAACATGCTGTCTTGCACTAGATAATTTTATGATGTAGGTTTTGTAAGTTGTAAAGTGTATGTTTCTGCAATAAAACAGAAATGAGTGTAAAGCTGGCCTAAGAAAAGCTAAGTATCTTTTAGCACTGTAGTGGGTGGAGATACCCAAGGAATAAACCAGACCGAGCACTGTGAGAAGTGAACAGACCATCATTGGATGCGTTTTAGGTTCGGCGATGGGTGAAATTCGAAAGCAGGAAGCAGAGGAAACAAGAAGCAATTGCTCCTCCACGCCTGCCAATTTTCATCAGGTAGCTGAGCTGGGGAACAAACCCATGGCTAGCCTTCCTGAAGGAGACCGAAGCAGTGGGTTATTAGGGGCTCCTGGAAGCCCCTGATTGCACACGTGACAGCCGCATGATTGGCGTGTGGGACAGACGGCCCACGGGGGAGAGCGACTGACTGACTGACCGACTCATTTGGTCTCCAGTGAGCGTAGAGGCTCAGAAGGAAATGAGGCGCGATTCCAGGCCAGCTGATGCACACCTGTACACATACACAAAACATGCGCACACACACACACACAAACATACACACACACACACAAACATACACACACACAAACATGCACACACACACAAACACACACACACGCGCGCGTGCACGCACGCACGCACTCACGCACGCACAAACACATGCAATCCAGGCAGACTTATGCACACCTGCATACACCCCTCACTCACACACAGACAGACACACACACACACATGCACGCACACACACACACAAACAAATAGGGTTGCCAGCATTCACCATCGGAAGGGAAGAGGAATGGTCAGTATAAACCCGACCGTCGCAGCCTAGTCCTTGGGACCCTACCTAGCTAGCTCAAATGAATGTCACAGAGAAGAGCTTTGTCCTTTTGTGAAACTGAAATCTGTCTTCAGCGGCCTTACGTTGGTGTTCTAATAGCAAGAACGACTTCCAGGTGAGAGGTATTAGGGAACCAGTAGGGTTAAGTAGACTACTCTAGAGCCGCCTCAGCTGTACCCACAGCAGCAGCCATCTCTTGGGCTACTATTGTCACGCTCCCTCATTTGAACCCAGCAATATTCACCCACTGATGTTTTACTGCACTTCAAGGGGCTCTTCAAGGGGAACAAACAGAGTGAGCAAGACAAACGAAAATAAATCTCAAAAACAAACTTCGGCTGATGAAACTCTCATCTCTCATACCCCCCCCCCCCCCCCCCCATCACTCCTTTGGCATGGCTGTCGAGGCCCACACACAGCATTTTCACCCCCCCCACCCCACCAATGCACAGTCTGCATGATGAAACCAATTTGTTTTCAATCAGAGAAACACAACTCCGCTTCAACATCCCTGTGTTCTTACCACAAAAAAATGAGAAGGAAAGAAAAATAGAGAAGGATAGGAAGAGGAGGGGAAAAAAACAAGAGTGCTTATTGTTCAGCTGAAGCCTTCAAAGTCAAACTTCAATAACTCCGCTCACAAAGAGGTGTCAGATGTACAAGAATCCGCTGCTCGCGCTTGTCAGAAACGCCAGTCCTTTCACATCCCCTCTTTCTTCTTTTCTAGCCCTATTCTCCTCTATCCTTTTACATTAAAAGACATCATACGTGTGCATGTTTTGTTAGAAAATTGGCCATGGTATACATACTGTG
>NW_027468848.1:20248366-20280866 GCF_046254945.1 Alosa pseudoharengus | reverse complement strand
GTTGCAGACTCTTCGCCCAGGTCAGGCTGCTGTGCTGTGTTGGGGCTCTCTGTCCATTTGCAAGGGACAGTGAGGGGCCTCTCAGGGGGAGTCCCCCAAAAGGCATTGTCATCTCTGAGTCTGTAGGTCACACTACTTTCAGAACATGATTTCTTACTAGTTACGCCGAAAGAAGATCCATTTATTCCCACTCTGATTTTTCGACACGTCTCGTTTGTTCTCGTTTTGCGGATGACACTGAGCATTGTGCTCGATTCCAGGGAAGACAATAAGAACACAGGGGCAGGATGAAAAATCTAATCGCTGTGTCTCATCTTTGTCTCAAATCACCATTTTGAAAATCAATATGCTGACAGGCAAAAGAAAGGGAAAAAATAAATGTACAAGGGCTTCCATACACTGGCAAATGACTCTCTTTCTGTTCGTCTGTCAAAATTATGTGAGAAGTAATGATAGCACCCTAGGGAGTGGACGTGCTAAATGGGAAACAAAGGGCTGAATGGAGACGTGAGGCCCACTCTCTCTGTCTCTGATATGCCCGTCCTCGTGTGACTGTGGTATGTCCAGCTCTGACTGTGTCTTTTGGGGCCTTTACAGAGGCCTGGGGGCTGCCGTTATGCGCACAGAGAGGTCAGAGGTCATCTACAGAACGCTGCTGAAATTGAAAGTCAAGGAAGAGACGGCAGACTGAAAGAAATTACCCACCAAGCATGTGTGTGTGTGTGTGTGTGTGTGTGTGTGTGTGTGTGTCTGTCAGTGTGTGTGTGTGTGTGTGTGTGTGTGTGTGTGTGTGTCTGTCAGTGTGTGTGTGTGTTGTGTGTGCATTTCATGTAAGCATGGGTAAAAGGAAGAGAAGGGGGGGAAACAATTGCACCCCTTTTCTCTACCAGATTTGCTGATGAAATTGATTTTTTTCAGACCAAAAAAGGAGAGAGAGAAAAAGAGAGAGAGAGCGAGAAAGAGAGAGAGAGAGAGTGAGGGAGAAAACGAAAAGGGCTTGATTGAGCAGCTTTAAGCCTGTATAGACGAGCCGGGGTAAGGAGACCTCCCTCTGGGTCTGGCAACCCAATTCTATTTATTGATTTTCTGTCCTCTCCTTCAATATGTGGAATGCAGCGTACCCAATAGATTATGACAAACGGGGCCGCCAGAGACCAGCGATGCTCTAATTGAACTTGATGGAGTACAGCCGAGGAGCAGAGGTTGGAGAAACTCTGTGACATTGCAGGTTCTCCTCTCCTCCCTCCATCTCTCTCTCTTTCTCTCTCTCTCTCTCTCTCTCTGTCCATACCACCCCCTGCCCCCCTCCTCAACAAACTCCAGACCCAGCCCTCCCCACCAGGATATTTGTCTGGGGTCGCTGAAGGAAGACAGAGGTCTTAGAGAAAGAGAGAGAGAAAGAGAGAGAGAGGAGAAGGAGGAAAAGAAACGTTCCAGGGCAGGAAGAAAAGGTGTGATAAGCGTTCTGTCCTCCGACTTGGACAGACAGACTTGCTCTCTCTCTCTCTCTCTCTCTCTCTCTCTCTCTGTCTCCTGTGCAGCACAGGCGAGCACAAAGGCGTCAGTACAATAACAACCTCCTGTCAAAAGCACACACACACACACACACATACAAACACACACACACACACACACACATAAAAAAAAAACAAGGAGGCACGGAAAAGCTCACTGCTCTATTTTGATGAAAGTAACAAGCACAGCTTGTTGTAAATAGGCTTTCTGAGGCCCGCGGCAGCTCTTCTCCCCAGGGGAGCTGCTTTCTGCTTTCTCCCGGGCCTGCTGTCGCCAAGAGGCTCTCACAGGAGCAGAAGAACAGAAAAAAGAGGAGAAGAAGAAAAGGAGGAGCCAAGGAGAAAGAGAGAGGGAAGGAGGGAGGGATGTGAGAGGAGGGAGGAGAATGAACGCACAAACAAGATGTACCTTGAGTTGTTTCTGGAGAGGGAGGGAAGGAGGGAGGGACAATGACTTCCATAATGGGGATTGAGCCTCTCTTTGGTTCTAGTGAAGGGAAGCAACTCCACGGAGGTCACTGGTGCACACAAAGTGAGTTTTAGCGTCTAGACATTTAAATTTGCATGTCTGTGGTCACTCCTCATGATGATTGATGAAAGAGCAGTTTTCATAATTGGACTGCGCAGCGGAACTCTAAAATCCTCAAAGGATTCTCTGCCACTGTATCTATAACTTCTGAGACTGTAGCGTCAGTCAGTCATGAATGAGACAAATCATTAGACGGCGCAAGGACAGTAATCACCAGCGCTCTCAGGAGGAGAAGAGTTGCCTTGGAGGGTCCAGAGAGGAACACATTGTTACTGAGAGAGAATCCTTGAGTCTTTCTCAGGGCCAGCCGAGGTTTGGAGGTAGAGCTGTGTAAAGGTAAAAAGGGTCACATCTCGGGAGAGGGGTCACGTGGAGATGTCTGCTGATAAGGTGCTTTTTTCTGTTCCAGATAATTCCGGGAGTGAGAGCATGCCATGGGGACAGAGGGAGAGGGCTGTGTGTGTGTGTGTGTGTGTGTCAGAGAGAAAGACAGGGGTTGTTTTCAGGATGCTGTCCGGACAAGTCCTACAATCCCCCCCCCCCCCCTCCCAATCACACACACACGCACACATACGCATAGTCATATGCATACGCACACATACACACACACCACCCCCAGGCCCATGTCTCCACTCTACCACTCCCCGTTAACCTGTGTGTGTGTGTGCTTATTCAAATGGGAGTCAGTGCCAGCATCTCCTGTGCAAATCAGGTGCATGCAGTGCTGTGTGTGCACGCTGTTGTCACCCAAATTAGGAACTGACAAGGCTTGGCACAGACCGAGGGTCTGGTCAGGACTGCTGGACCCAAATCCCCTTTGATGATCCCTCCTCACTCAGCCCCGGCCACCCTGCGTGATCTCCTGCTCCGACCTCACCTGAGCAAGAAAAAAGGGAAAAAGAGGATAAAATGGAACGGTGAGGTGGGGGGAAGGGGAGGGGGGGGGGGTAAAAATGATTTTCTCCACATTGCCACCTGTGTTTGAAACTGGAGATTATTGCAGAGAAACAAAGTGAAGGAGAAAAAGAAAAGAAGAAAAAAAGAAATCTCCTCAACCCTTCTTTTCCCCTCAGTTACCTTTCCACCCGGCTCCAGTAAGCCTCTCTGATCCTTTCCAATAATAATGGCATTGCCAGCCAATCTCTGTGAAAATGGGTTCTGCACATACCTAATCCTCTTTAATTACTTAGACACACAGGGCTCAGGACAGTCTTCTCCAGGCGTGGCCTCCCGGTGAGCCACCCAGCCCAGTGCACCGACGCGCCGGCCACCCCAACAACCCGTGCCGTGCTGGCCAATCATGGCCCAGAGGCGATAATTCTGCTCACTCTCTCATAAGCCAGGGGAGGGGGAACAGAGGACAGTGTGTGTGGAGGGGGGTTATCAGATCCCTCAGTAAATATAGAGCCTGTCAAGCCATGCTGATGATATTAATGTACACAGGTTTCTCTCTCTCTCTCTCTCTCTCTCTCTCTCTCTCTCTCTCTCTCTCTCTCTCCCTGCTGCCTACTCCAGATCCTTCAGTCTGTCCTCTTCCATTTCTTTTGTTCTTTTTTCTCTTCCTCAAACACTCCCCCAGACACACACTCCTCTTGTCCTATCTCTCTTTCTTCCTGTGTTGGTCCTGGTGGGGGAGCGCGGGTAAAACCGCCCGAGCTTCCGGGCGTCACGCCTGTCCGGAGCCTCTGTCACGCTGGCTGGCATTATGGCATCATCGCGGCCGACCGGGGCCCGTTGCGCCAGGGGAAGCGGCCGCATGGCAACAAGAGAGGAGCGAGCTAATAAAAATAAACAAATGACTCCACAGGGCATGCTGTGTGACTTATGGCAAAGCCCCCAAAATCCCCGCGGCCGCCAGGAACCCAGCGAGCTGTGTGTGTGTGTGTGTGTGTGTGTGTGTGTGTGTGTGTGTGTGTGTGTGTGTGTGTGTGTGTGTGTGTGTGCTGGCGACGCGACTCGGAGGCAGCCACAGCAGAGAGACACAGAAGCGCTTCAAGGGTCCCTCGGCGTCGCATGAGTGCACAGTGTGGCCTAGGTACTGTACAGGGGGCTTTGTTAGCAAATGCAAAACTCACATGTATGTGTGCCTGTCTTATCAGATCTGGACTGCAGCCAATTTGAATACACATATCCTGTCAAAATGTGATGTGACATGCTTCAATAGCACTGGCAGGGCTACAGGAACCTACACTTCCCTTCTGTGATTCACTGCCCTGTTACGATAAATTAGTATTGCAGCGATCTTGACTATGAACTAGCCTGAACAATTTCAACTTTGACAACTTTAACCAATGGGCAAAGATAGAATTATATATTTGAGGTAGTTTCTGTGCATACAAGTCTCAAGGGGACCAGGCTTGTGATCTGTTGGGATTTGTTTACACTAGATGACATGTGAAATGCTGTAGTAAAAGCTGTCTGAGACCCACATTGGAACTACGAAGTGTTCCAGGGTTGACAAATAAAGACAGGAAATATTGACCTGTTATTCTAAGTTATTACTTTGAACAGTCTCTTTCTATTTTGACTTGGAACAATCCAATATGTTTTCTCTGTTTTCATTAGTGACTCAGCCAAAAGCACATCTATTCTAGGAGTAATTAAACTTGATCACTTCGTGTACTGTAATTGAACCCACTCATTTCACCACAAAAAGCAGAGAAAGAGAGGAAAGGAACTTTCGAGGGGTGATTTATAGCCTATATTCTGGCCTGTTCCAATACGCTTGGCACCTGTAATAATGACAAAAAATAATGACACACAAATGAGCATTTACAGGGAAGTAGTTTCACTGAGGATATAAAAGTCAAACAATGACTCTTCAAAGTGAAATCAATGTTCTCTCCAGGCAATGAACTGTGTATGCTGTGACCTTTCAAAGTTTCTTGTTGCCCCACAGCACAAAACAAGCTGCACAATAAAATTAACATTGTTATCCATTACATGGAGAGACAAAAAGTAAACGTCAAAAGGCTTTTGACCTTTATGGGTTGGAGCACCGGCCAGACCGGCCAGTGTAGGGGTTTGATGGACAGATAAGTCATGCTTTTGATAATGGTGGTAAATTATAAACCTGCTGTTGCCTGGAATGCTGTTGTTACATGACCTTTGCTCCTCTTTGAACATTCTGGTTCAAAGTAGATGGGGGCCATTCAACTAGAAATAATTCTGTGGGGTCATTTGTACATCAAAAAGGCACAAAACTGTGGACAAGCATACATTAAATATTTTCAATATCTGGAGAAATTAAATGAAAAAGATTTAATGCTGTTTCTATAACCCTGTTTCCAAAAAAGTTGAGACACTGTGTAAAATGTAAATAAAAACAGAAGGCTATGATTTGCAAATGTAAACAATATATTGAATTGAGAATAGTGCAAAGACAAGGGTTGAAACATAAAAAAATACAGTTTCAATATCTGTACATTTTAAATGTAACGCCCGCAACACGTCTCAAAAGAAGTTAGGACAGGGGCGTGATTACCACTGTGTTGTTTTACATCTTCTTTTAACAACAGTCTGTAATTGTTTGGGAACAGAGGAGTTTTGAGAATGTAATATTGTTCCATTCTTGATTTCAGCTGCTCGACAGTCTTGGGTTTTCTTAATTGTGTATTTCGTTCCATGATGCACCCAATGTGTCAGGTCTGGACTGCAGGCAGGCCATTTTAGCACCTGGACTGTTCTACTATACTGTTGAAATGTGTGTAGAAGGCAGTTTGACAAAAGACGTTGTCTGGATGGCAGCATGTGTTGTTTATAACCTGTGTCATTTAGCATAAATTGTGCATTTCCAGATGTGCAAGCTGCCCATTCCATAGGCGCTACTCCACCACCATACCATGGACGCTGGCTTAGAGCTTTGCACAAATAACAAGTTGCATGGTCCCTCTTCTGCCATCTGAGGTCCCAAAGATTACAGCCATCCAAAATTGTCTGCCCTGCATGGTTTCCAAAAACTTCTCTGAATTCTCTGAATATTTCAATTATGATGTACTATAGATCAGTGTTTCTCAAAATCTTTCAGACCAAGGACCACTTAACCAATTAAAAACCTCACCGACCACCACAGTGCTTTGACCACCACAAAAAAATACCTACTTCAACATACACAATAGGCCTACTCACTGAACAACCTTGCTTATTGTCTTTCTACCTTGCTTATTCACTAAAACCCAGGAAGTTACCTTAACTCAAATTATTTGAGGAAACCGGATGCCTTGAGTTTGGTAACTCATTTAAAATAAGTGTAAATAAGTAATTCAACTGAGTTATGAGTACATTTGTGTTGAAAATAACATACAGGACTCAAGTAAGTACTAATTTTATTCACCTAATTTCAATTCCAGTGAAATATTTGCTTTCCACTCATTTCAATCAAGTCATTATGACAAGTAAGAATTACATAAGAATGACAGAAATTAATTATCTGAACACTACCTTTTTGTTTGAACAGTGTTGTGTCAGAGGATTCATATGATTTAAACTGGCATAGCTTAGGCAGTGTTGTAGAACTGTTTGGATTTACAAACAACTTGGTTCAATATTGCCAACAATCTGTATTATATTTTACCACGTCTGCTCATGGACGACTTGGAATAGCTTGCGGACCACCAGTGATCCCCGGACCACACTTTGAGAAACACTGCTATAGGTGATGAAATCCCCAAATTCTTTATCCTTATATTGTGCCATTACTTGCCCACACAAGTTCTCAGAGTGAAGAATACATCCAGATCTTTAATTCTGAGAGACTATGCCTCTCTGGAATAGCCTGACGAGCCAGACCCAAATTAAAATGTAGGGTCTGGGCACTCATCGTTCGCAGTGCTCAGTCCGAGGGGCGGGATAATCGGTTGTCTTTCAAATTCCCTCTGCACGCAATAGGACAACGCTATGAGTCCCATGCGTTTCCCACCAGCGGAGCTAGTTGGCTAGTTCAAATTTTTGCCAACTTAAGCTTAACTCATGTCACACTGTTCGCCAACAGCAACATCCATCTTATTTGTTTTCAAGTAGCAGGGAACGACTCTATACATGATTTGATTGGCCTGATAGAAGTTTAATTTTTCGAGCTCACAAGCCAACGGAGAGTTGCTAGACTCTATATATAATTTGCTGCCGCTAGGGTGTGTCTAGATTTCTAGGCTATCTCTGGAATGCACTTTTTTATAAACAATTAAGGTGCCAGTTAACCTAATTAGTTGTGAAGTGTACATCCTTTTCTTTTCACAACACAACATGAAATAGCTAAATTTGTCAGTTTCAACATTCAATATGCTCTATATGTCCTTTCTGCAACTAAATATAGCTTTATGAGATTTGAAGACTATTCATGAAACTAGAAAGTTTCACGCACGCACATGAAAGTTTCACGTGAGCACATGAAACTAACTGAAACTTTAGATTTTTTTTTGCTCATGTCCCCTTAGGGACTCCGTATATTCCATTCTGTTTAATACGTTTTATTTAACACAGCGTCCTGACTTTTCTGGAAACGGAGTTATCCTGATGATTTTGAACTTTTGAGCATGTATGGAACTGCTGTAGCTTAGGCTCTGTTTACAACATGATCTCCTGAGCATTGTGAATGTCTAAACATACATGGCTAAAACAGCATTTTTACAACCCATATCCATACAGGTACCTAAAGAACTAATGCAAATGAAAGTGTCAGGGTTTAGAGACATTTTTATTGTTTTACTAGTGCATGTTTCAGTTAGGCTACCAGTGTTAGCATTTTGGAAGCATCGGCTAAAAAATAGTTTAGAATACATCGGATTAGCATTTTTTTGCTCCCCAACGATCAAACTCATTATCATGCTAAGTATATCCAAAATCTATTTTACATCGGATTTCCCCTTTAAAGCGTAACTCCGGAGTAAAAACAACCTAGGGTCTATTTACGCTAGTTAACAAGTTCAAACATTTGATTGAGAGTAAAATTACGTTAATTGGTGGAGTTTTGAGCAAGACCGTTTTCTTGAATGGGGCTTATAGTGAAACCTAAGAGGGCCAGCTAGCACATCAAAAAACAAACGCTAGGCTATTTTATACCACTGACAATGCTCTATACAATACAGCATTATCAAACAATAATTACACTTCTGTGGTAGTGTGGTGAGGGTCCCTACAGACAAATTGAAGTATTGTAAACTTTGAAAGTGTACAGGTTATAACAAGACATGTATCTGAAGGAAGCAAATTGCCTGGCTTCATATTCCGGTAGTGTAAAATCAGCGTGTGTGTTCGATCTTGTGGCGCTGCGCAGATCTGGCTCAATCTCAACATGCCTTACGTTCAGCCAGATCTACACAACGCTGAAAGAATTTGAACGCCCACTGATTTGGCGCTACTGGAACGCTACTGGAACGCGAAGCCAAGCAATTTGCTTGTAAAATAAAGTGTTACCCACAATTATTATTAAAGCAGTAGCCTAGCTTTTGTACAATGTAGTTGTTAGCATCACATTATACAAAACTAAGCCAGGGAGAATGGGTAGCCTGTGGTGTAGGCCAGTGGTTTTCAAAGTGGGGGCCGGGGCCCCCTGGGGGGCCGCGAGGGGGTGCCAGGGGGGCCTCAGCAAGTTGGAAGGAAAAATAAAAGCAACAAATAAATACATTTGAAAATGTTAAAATATACCTATTACTATGAGGGTTGTTATACAATGCCATTATAATAATGTGTCGCATATGTGAACATTATATTTTTCATGATAATGACTGGGAATAATAGTAGAGTGATAGCTCTCATATAGCAGAAAGCCCCAAATACAATTTTTACACACTGTATGCTCCATCGCAAAGTGTTTGTGGCTAAAATAATTATTAGGATTAGCTTAATGTATTTTTACATTTGCTGTAGTATTCTCGATGGGTTTAATAACACATCACAGGGGTCCTTGGCCAGAACCTAGTGGTATTTGGGGGGCCTTGTCGTGGAAAACTTTGGGAACCCCTGGTGTAGGCAACTAAGGCCATCACCTAATGCACAAAATGCCAAAGGAGCGCCCCAGAAGAGTCCTTTTTTGAAGTGTGTCTACTCATATAAAGTAAACTTTTTTCAGTTTTCGTAAAAACTCACCGTTTTTACCGTTGCCGTGTTGACAGCCCCTTAGTTTGAGTGTTGTGTAGAAAGTTAGTGTTGCTTTAACCTCCATGTGTCATTAAACCCAAACAGCAAAGCAGATGTGAAGATGGATGGGAGACAGCTACGAGGCAGATTCTTAGAAAATCCTCACATGCTGTCTGTCAGTGATCAAGCTGTCGGCTCCGAGATCGTCTCGAGCTGTCTGTCAGCACCCCAGAGCCTGCTGTGGCCTAAAATCGCCTTGCCACTCTAAATGCAGAGACGTCGTCGGCTGTTTATATCGGGTGATTCTGGACACCCAAAAATCGCTCTCTGCCGACTAAAGCTGTCACAAATAAGCTTAATAGGCTACTCATCCCATTTCTGGTTTATTTGATTAAAAAAAAAAGTAAACAAGACAGGCTAAAACAATGGAATGGAGGCCAAATGCTGAGTCTTTAGTTCTGATTCTGAGAAAATGTAGGCTATGCTTAGCCAGCCAGCTTTCTTGCTTTTGTTTTTGTTCCATGCATATTTTGGCCCATTATAACATCAGGATTACGCAGAGCGCTAATGACAGTCAGGTGGCTTTTGGCTGATTGGAGCAGGAGAACAAAAGCCCTCTCACGTCCTGTAGCCTCTGCACTCTCAGCATTAGCTTTTTGCACATGCACTCAAATATCTGCCTGTCAGTCTTCTTCTCTGTGAAAAAGCGAGGACATATCCGTCTCCATATCTCAACTGCTTTATTTCCCCCCTGTGTGGATTCACGTGGACCAGACTGCGGCAGGTTAAAGCATATTCCAGGAATACATCAGAAAAGTGGAGGACCTTTCAACCACTTTGCCACCCACACTGAATACCCTCTGTTGTGGATGAGTGCTTTCAACCCTCTCCTCGCTTGACTGACATCCGTGGTCACATGGTGCAGGTTAATTACATTATTTTGTTTGGTTAGATTTTAAAGTTTACACAAACAAATAAATGCTGTCCATCGTCGTGTTGGTAATTAAATGGACTCCGATCCTAATTTCTCCACTCTGGCTTAATGAAACAGACTGTCTCTCAATCTGCCATTTTTTCTCCAGTTGCTGACTAAAGTGCTCTTCACATTGACGAGTGTCATCTAAAATGCTGTCTCCATGGAAACAAGAGACTCGTTACAGTTAATCCACTAATTGCTAACTACCATCACAATTGGTAGTAATTACCTTTGGGGATGCAGTTAACCCTTCGCTTGGTATGCGGGTGCAAGCCCTCGCTTCCTCACATGGTGTATAGGCGTGACAATAGCAATCTAGTGTTAGGCTCTCCAAACCATCCACTTAAGCACCCCCCCCCCCCTTGAAAGACCTACCTACATGCCTCATGTTTCTTCAGTTCTTGGCTTAGCTAAGAAAAAGACCTATAGTAGTCTCTGTGATTGGAAATGTTTATATTTTATATATTATTCCTGTTTATGTGGGTTTGGATATTTATAAGTTGGACCTTATCAATGTGTTAATACTGTAAGATAGCCTATCATAGAAGAATGAAGAATGAATGTATACATAAAGTTCTACTTAAATAATTAGTAATAAATGCATTATTTTAAAATACAGTCTTGGAGTATGAACCGTGACCATCAATAAGGTAAGCCTGCATATTTGTTAGCTAACTAGGCTGTAAAAGAACTTGCTTGAGAGAAACACTATTGTTGGCTGACGTATCTAAATAAAATAGAGCCTACTTGCATTTGCAAATTTGGTTTACAAATACAGTTTTTTTCAACTGCTTACACACTAAATCTTTGCTTGTCACACAATTTTCTAAACATGTCTTCCAAACATCATTACCCCACACCAAATCTGCAAAACCATACACTGATTCTCAGTGTTTGACTCAGTTTTCAATTGACTAAAACACATTTTGCAAAACACCACACACAATTTTCTACCTAACACACAAAAATCTAACAGGAAGTAACTTGATTTCGTTCTTCAAACACAACCCATCAAAATGCCACACTAAATCACCAGTGCTTCACTCTTTCTCTTCACATGTGCAAACACTCTTTACTTTACTGAACACCATCCAATCATTGCCTTAGTATAAGTCTATGAATAGATATAATCTCTATATAGGTATAGACCCTTTCAATCTGCTCCTAGAGGATTTCCGGTTGAAATATTCAGAACCAATGCAGATACTTTGAAAATTACAGTAATCGGACTTTAGCTTACAGTAATGTTCTACAAAAAGTTGACTTTATGTAAAATTTGTCTTTTTACTCTATTTTTGTTTGTCCCCATGTTACAGTACCATTACTGTAGCTCAATAAATTTTTCTGTGCCTCCAGAAATGCCTTAGGAACGCTTAGAATTGTTTGTTTCTGCAGTTGAAAGGGTCTATAGGCCTATGAATACATACTGATACTGTACACGACCCCCCCCCCACACACACACACACACACTTGTCTTTAGAAAAAAACTAAATCAGTCTTTTCAAAACTCCATGTACATCTGGTGGTCACTGTATTCTTCTTTGCTGTAAAATACTGTATTCACAACAGCAAATTATTTGGGAAAAATCACTATTTTTGGTTTCTATATTGCCAGGGATGGATTACTGCACGGGCCTACCGGGCCCAGGCCCAGGGGCCCAAGGGGTCAGGGGGCCCTGAAGCCCAAGCCTTTGCATGGAATCATTGCCTCAATATCAACAAATCAGGATGTAGGCTATGAATCTGATTGAATTTAGTATTGGCCATCCCCAAAATGCACCAGAATACAGGAAATCACATCAAACAAATTAAAAAATTTCTGGGGGAGGACCCCCAAACCCCCCCTCCCACATATACGAAAATGGGTGGGGGGCCCTTACAGTTTTTTTCAAATGCTTACACACTAAATCTTTGCTTGTCACACAATTTTCTAAACATGTCTTCCAAACATCATAACCCCACACCAAATCTGCAAAACCATACACTAATTCTCAGTGTTTAACTCAGTTTTCAATTGACTAAAACACATTTTGCAAAACACCACACACAATTTTCTACTTAACACACAAAAATCGAACAGGAAGTAACTTGATTTCATTTTTCAAACACAACCCATCAAAATGCCACACTAAATCACCAGTGCTTCACTCTCTCTCTTCACATGTGTAAACACTCATTACTTTACTGAACACATCCAGTCATTGCCTTAGTATAGGCCTATGAGTAGACATACTGTACTCTCTATGTAGGTATGGACCTTTTCAATCTGCTTCTAGAGGATTTACGGTTGAAATGTTCAGAACCAATGCAGATACTTTGAAAGGAATGTTCTACAAAAAGGCGACTTTATGTACAGTAAAACTTTCTGTAGTCTTTTTTGTACTATATTTTTGTGTCTCCCCAAGTTACCATTAGCTCAATAATTTTTTCTATAGACCTATGAATACATACACACACACCCCCCCCCACCCCCCCCCCCCCCGCCCACACACATAAACACACACACACACACTTTTCTTTGGAAAAAGCTAAATAATTTGATAGTAGTCAGTCATTTCCGTCTTAGGCAAAATCAGCTTTTTCAGAACTCCATGTACATCTGGTGGTCATTGTATTTTGCTTTGCTTTGTTCTTGTTGCTGTAAAATACTGTATTTGCAACAGCAAATTATTTGCGAAAAATCACTATTTTTGGTTTCAATAATCCTGTGTATTTCAACTTCTCTCTGTACTGTAACTTTCACTCTTGTATGGAAATACATAAAGCCTATGAAAGACAGAAGAGCGTTAGGTTTTGAGCAACAGTGTCTATATGATGTATCCAAAATGTCATATTATGACAAAAGTGTTTGTAATGTGAGGCGAATGTTTGATTTAAACATGTGTTTTTGACATTTTGAATGTAGTGTGTCATTTTGCTGGAGATTTGAGGCATTTTGCATTTTGTGCGAGCAATTGTGGGTTTTGTGTGTGGAGTTTTGAAAAATAGACACAGAGTTTTGAAAACGTGTGTAAACAATTGTAAAAAACTGTAATACATCTGGGCCCAGGGGCCTGAAAGTTCATAATCCGCCCATGAATATTGCTTGCATTTTTACTGTGTATTTCAACTTCTCTTTGTTGATACCGTAACTTTCACTCTTGTATGTAAATACATATAGAAAGCCTAAGACAGAAGAGCTTTAGGTTTTGAGCAACAGTTTGTACATGATGTATCCAAAATGTCATATTATGACAAAAGTGTTTGTAATGTGAGGCGAATGTTTGCTTTAAACATGTGTTTCTGACATTTTGAATGTTGTGTGTCATTTTGCTGGAGATTTGGGGCATTTTGCATTTTGTGTGAGCAGTTGTGGGTTTTGTTTGTGGAGTTTGGAAAAATAGACACAGAGTTTTGAAAACGTGTGTAAACAATTGTAAAAAACTGTAATGTGTAACATGCTACTATGACATAGCCTAGCCTTCACCATAACCAGCCCAGTGTTCGCATATTTAATATGTTTCATGCTGTAGCCTGTAGAGGCCTTCTCCAGATGTGGTACATTTTGGAACATTCCTTACCAAGGAATGTTCCAAAATGTACCACATCTGGAGAAGGCCAGACTATGTCATATCATTGCCTTTGTCTTACCAAGTGCAACCCACCTGCTGCCTGTGGGCCTTCACATTTTGAGTCAAAATTTGACAAGATATTGGGTGGACAAATATATTGGGTGGGAGGGGCTGTGCACCCGAAGCCTCTATCAACTCTCCCATGAATCATAGACACAATGAGAAATTCTCAATCTTCATATTTTTCATGCTGATGTAATCAGCCTAAATTTCTATTTTTGATACTCAAAAAAAAAAAAAAAAACTATTGAACTCCATACCTTGGTGACCTTGTAACTATAGTTTACAACATGATTGCTTTCAACAAAACTTTGGAAATCGTTTATGTACGTGTGTATTCTGAGAGGAGGCGTGCAGGCGTTGCTATGACAATTAATCATTCAGGATTTTTTTTTACTGTCAGCTCTTTTGGGGGCTAATGAGCTCTGTTGTTTGTTAATGTGGCAGTAAACAATACTTGTGTGTATCTTTTGTCGCTTTCCCTCACCATGCGTCTGTCATTGGCTAATCCCATCTCACTGAGACAAAGAATGAGTCCACTGTCAAGCGTCTATTCAGCTCGTCAGAATAGGTACCCCCCACCCTACCCCCATGCAATACATTACTTGCATCCTCTAATCACTCCATTTGTAGCAATTGGAATGCACTTGAGTTATTTGCCAAGAATGGTCGACTAAGTTATTAAATAGCGTTGTTACTGCAATTATAGATGTGCAGGAAGGCAAACAGAAAAACAAATCTTGCCATGAATGTGCAAATGTAATTTCTATCTTTTGAGTTCAACTTGAACTACCTCATACATTAGCCTGCTGATGGTCATATGATAATGTCACCAACTGCTGTGTTGCTGTCTACTTTGTACGGACTGCTAGAGATAAACAACTGATTTTTAGACATGGCATATAACAGGATTAAGAATGCAGAGGCAGCTGTCTTAACAAGTGGCAAAAACGAGCACAAAGAACAAGCTGCCACAGTAATGTCCACCATCAACACCCCCAAAACACAGGGAGATTGTAAAAATTGTGCTGTCACCCCCTCTGATGTCTGACCTTCACGTAATCAGTGTTACAGTCCCCAGTGCCTGTTCTCACTCATGCAGGGTGTGTGTGTGTGTGTGTGTGTGCGTGTGCGTGTGCGTGTGTGTGTGTGTGTGGGCATGTGTGTATCTGTGTGAGAGAGAGAGAGTGAGAGAGAGCTTGTTCATAATGTGGGTTTGTGCATCTCCTCTCTCTCTCTCTCTCTCTCTCTCTCTGTGTGTGTGTATGTGTGTGTGTGTGTGTGTGTGTGTGTGTGTGTGTGCGTGTGCGTGTGTGCGTGCGGGGGGTGACCAGACTGACGGAATAAACCAGTGACTCCTTTGAAGAGCCCACAGCTCAAAGGCCAGAGAGGCAATCTGAGAACTTCACAGGCGCACAGGGAAAATTGCCTTGAACCCAGAGGTGTAAGAAAGTGCAATTTGTGGCCCATCTGTGCGGCTAGCTTCTATTAGGTGCAAGGGGTGCTCCAAGCGCTGGTTGTGGAGAGAGAGAGGGAGAGTGAGAGTAGGAAAGAAAGACAGACTGATAGAGAAAGACAGAGAGAAAAGAAAATAGAATATCTGGGAACAAAGACACTAACATGATCAACATTTGTAGTACAAGAACAAGAGGAGGGAGAGAGAGAGTAAACAGGACCAGTAGGGTATAGCATGGAAGTCATTGTTCTGTCTGTCAGAGTCAGTCAGCTCCCTTCTTTTTTTTCACAAGATCGTGCAAAATAGTCAAACTGTCTTTTTTAAAAAGTTCTCACTCCCTTTCTCTCTCTCTCTCTCTCACTCACGCCGTGATTAACATAAAAGAATCCTGGAAGAGAACTGGGTTGCTGGGGCAACGGATTGCCACCATTTGCTGAAGAAGCAGAGGTGTTAATTGTGAGGCCAAAGCCCTCAACTCCAGGTGAGAGCCAGGATTCCTCTGCTGGTTGACTACTTGGCAAAATGAACAAAATATTTGCACTAGCAGTCGGCACTTGTTTCTCCCCTACAGTACTGCTAAGTATGCATCCCACATATATAGTAGTTATCATGCACAATGGTTCGTTTGTATTGTAATCCTGTGGAATTGTTGCCTCAATACAGTATAATTGGTGCAATGTTGAATACAAGCGGTTGTATGCTACTATGAAACTATGATCATTATGGGCTATGATGTATGAGTTTTTTTTTAAGCTGCTTTTGGAGATACCAATAAAGATGCTCTTGTATTGCTGTTTTGTAACATGTACCATTACATGTAATTAAGACACAAATGACACATTATGTCACAAAATCATTGTGGGAGTATTTTCTTTTAGCGGGGCCATGCTAATACAACATTTTAAGCTTTACAAAATTACTGCAGAACCGTTCTGGAGTGCCTCTCAACACCCACATCCACATCAGAAGCTTGACGATAGTATGACTAAAGACTCCCTTGTGTGGCATACAAGTAGCCCTAGGGGACTTCAAGGAAAGGAGCATGGGGAGGGGGGAGGGGGGGGGGCTGCTTGACCTGTCACACCCAAGGCATTAGGCAGCGACGGCCACATTCAGAGCGAGCGCACGTCCTGACAAATTGATTTCCAGGTGTGAAACTGACTGGGGCCCCCGGGGGGAAGCTCAGCAACACCTTAGTGCCTTAGCGCAGACACGCTGACCACTAATTCAGGAACAGGGATGGATCGGGGGGGGGGGGGGGGGGGGGGGGGGGGTGTAGAGGTGGATAGAGAATTGCACAGTTTGCTAGGAAGGCATTTAAAGGACGGTGTAAATGTCCCTGTCTGTGTGAGTGTGTGTGTGTGCATGCGTGGGTGCGTGCGTGTGTGTATGTGTCTGTATATGAATGTGCAAGTCTGCTAATAAGTGTGAACTAACTGCATGTGGGTAAGTGTGTGTTTGTGTGTGTGTGTGTGTGTGTGTGTGTGTGCGTGTGTGTGTATCTAAGTGATTGGGTACACTGAGGAGGAAGTGGGATGGATGATTAGCATTAGAGGCTACACCAAGGGAAAGAGTATCCTTCCGCTACCATGGCAGCTGTGAAACAAATGGTGTTTAAAAATTGAATAAAACAGTCTCGGGGAAAAAGATGGGGGGATTTGCACACAAAGACTGACTGACAGATGGAGACAGCAGAGGAGCAGTCAACCTTTAAGAAAGCCAGGGAGGCAGAAAAAAAGGCAGGGAAAGGGCAAGCCAGATTAATAGATTGGCCGGGCATAGGGGAAGGTGAGGGGATCATAATTCAACCGAATTAGAAGAAGAAAAAAAACATTTCTGGGTGCAGGAGTAGACAGGTTCATGTATATAAGATGGCAGAGAGGTGAATGTATAATACACATCTAGTGGATGTGTCGTAGCAGGATATAGTGGACAGGGAGGGAAGCAATTGAAAAAGCAATATGACAAAAGAATAAACTAGGGGGGGGGGGTTAGGAAAGGGGAGACAGATGGAGAGAGTCAGGGGCAATATGACTGAGCGAGAGAGAGAGAGAGAGAGAGAGAGAGAGAGAGAGAGAGACTCTCAGGCGTTGGGGGGTGGGAGGCTAACAGAGGCAGACGGATAAGGAGATGGTGTGAGCTGGGTGTGTGTGAGAAGATTAGAGGAGTGTTAGAAGAAAAGAGACAGACAGGCCAGGAGGATGACCACAGACAGCGGAGCGCGGACGGTGTCCCGGCGTCTCCTTCCTGCCTCGTCCTGCCTCTGAAAGCGGCCAGAAACAGGGCTGCTGTTGTGCTCCGACATGGAAATGAGCACCTGGCTCTTCCCCGTCTGAAAGCTACTCTGGGCTGTCTGTGTTTTTCTTTTTCCTTTTCTCTCTCCCCTCTTCGCCCCTCTTTATGTCATAGCACATGCTGAATAGCCATAAAAAAAATCACTTTGTGAGTCAATTATATCCTGTGAAAGGGAAATGGACAATTTAATTGTACAGTGCTCCATTCCATAACCTTGCTAATTGCACGCTGGTTATTTCCCCCCCCCCCTGTGTGTTTGATTGTATGTTTCTTTTCATTGGTCCTGGTCTGAGTCAAATGTCTCTCTCTGTCTCCATCTCTCTCTCTCTCTGTCTCTCTCTCTTTCAGACTGGAGCACTTTTGTTCCTGTGATGCTGTGGTGGGCACTGCAGGAAATTCACTGTGGTTGTGTCCACTAGCACCAACCTGATGTCTAAGTCAAGTCAAGTCAAGTAATTTTTATTTCTATAGCACACCAGTCCATTTTTATTAAAGAGTTATACTTTGGGTTCATTTGGCCTACCTATTCCAAAAAGGCCTATTCAGTGCTTATTCAGTGTATATAAGTCACTCATATATATTTTAACTTGACCACAATAACAGTAGTGGGGCCGAGAGAGGGTTTTCTGTTATGTTAGCACATTGTAGAAAAGTGAGCAGAGGTGTTTTAATTTGGTCACTTCAGTGTTTGCATTGCCCAGCCCGGACTAGTACTAAACTTGAACCCACAAACCTTATGCCTCCATATTGAATCTGGTTGCCATGGTGATGCACAGTGCAAAAGAAAAATGGAAATAGTAATTTATGTTACAGTAATATGGTCTTTAGGAAAATGAAAATTTCCATAACAAATAGTTTGGAAGAGAGCAAAGAAAAATTGAGTTAGCAAAGAAAAATATGACAAAAGTGGCAATTGTCTTGTACAAAATGTTGAAATTATTTTTAAATTAAAGCATACCATTCATTTTAACATTCTGGCTCACTGGCGAGATATGGGGAATAAAGTATCCATTTGCATCGTGGAGTGAGTGGAATGAAACTGAAAACATTTTCTTCAAAAAATTAAATTTAAATAGAAGTGTTAAATTAACCAAAAGGGAGACTGCATGGGGCATTCAGATGAGGTTATCATCACCCAGACTAGATGTAAAATCTGCCTGGACATAATAATGTGATCAGTGGTCAATTTCCACTGAAAATGAGAATGGTAATAAGAGTGCAGACAGGCTGTGCTATTGTCTGTAACAGCACATTCCCCCCTCTCCTTTTCACTGGGCTAACAGCTTCTGTTATGCTATCATTTTCACCCTGCTTTTCTTTAAACATGGTGGAGAGGGAAAGAGACAAGAAGAGAGAGGTTGTGTGTGTGTGTGTGTGTGTGTGTGTGTGTGTGTGTGTGTGTGTGTGTGAGAGAGAGAGAGAGAGAGAGAGAGGTAGTGAGAGGGGGAGAGAGAGGGCTCTTAAATCCAAAAATGACTCCAGAGGGCTGTCAGAGCTGATTGTACTCCATAACCTGCTAGGGAAGGTGAGTGGAGGGGCAAAGCTCAGCGTTCTGAAAGTTTCCACTGGCACAAGGTGTGATCTGTCTGTGTCTGATGGCTCAGCATTATCACAAGCATAAACATGGTAGGTACCAACTGATTATGATTTACTTTTCATGAAATATTATTACCTATTGTCAGTAATGCAGAAATGAAACAGGTAACCAACACCATTCTGTGATGGTTAATTTTTACTTTATGAAAACTAAACGTAGCCCCGACTCCAAATCATGGTTGAATAAGCACATAGTCATTTGATTTTCCATGAGATACGTCTTCTCGGTTTAACTCTTTCCAGTCCGCCAATGCAAATATCCCTACTTACATACTGATGAGGCAAATGCTTGTCCTTTGCCATGGAAATACTTGCTGCCTTGCGCACGATTTTATTCACGCTGCTAGGCAGCCTGGATTCCATGGACTTTGTTTTCACCTCAACGAAGGAACCAATCACAGAACGGAGGGGGGAGAGCAAGATGATGACGACACACCGAAGCGGTTATGAGCTATGTACAGACGCATTTGATAGACATTTGTAGCGCCCAATAAACGGCTCTGGGCATTCGTAAACCACGTTTCAAATACGAAAAAATTAACATGTAGTTCCCAGACCCCATCTCAACTCCAGGCTAGGAAATAATTGCAGTTATCCTTAAATGTCTTAAAAGATCTCTGAGACATGTATGACACCAAAACAATAGTGTGGTGTGCTAAATAAGAGGTCAAAGGTCAGAATAAGGTGCACTCTTACTAAAGGGTGATTCCACGCAAAACTAACCACGCATTGTGTTGCCACGGAACGGCACGGTTTTGCACAAATTGACCTAAAGTGTATCTGTATATGGGATAGGAACCCTTTTGCTGTGTTGTTATGCTATTGACTCTTTTATCATGATTAGCTCTAAATAAAGTATAATAATTGTATTATAAAAATATAAAAATTGTGATACTGTATTTTCATAATTTCCACAGAAATATATTGGCAATGGCTAGAAGCATGTTGGTTCAAAGTTGTTTATTGAGAGATCCTTTTATCCAATTGCTGCCAAATTTAGCTGTAATTTAGCCAGCAGATGATTTTCCCTTGGGGATCAATAAAGTATCTATCTATCTATCTATCTATCTATCTATCTATCTACTGTATATGCAACTTTCTGCAATAACACTTTCTTCATAACATGCAGCATTTAAGCTGTAATTGACTTTACACTCAAAATTAGTTTACGAAATATGCAAATTCTATGCAAATTCATGCAAATCAATATCCATAAATAATGAATTAGTGAAGCACTTTCAGGCTTCAAGGAAAAATAGATACTTTCGTTAAGATATGCTTAGGTCACTAACAACAGCAAGATCTAGTAAAGAAGTCATTTTTGACCCAATTTTGCTCAGACAGGAAAAAGTTTAAAAGATTCAGAAACCCTGTCAGAAGTTATTGTTCTTCTGGGTCTCTCTCTCTCTCTCCCTCTCTCTGTTTCTCTGTCTGTCTCTCGTGCCAGAGGCTCACTTGTCTCCCGCACCTGTGCCCTGGCCATGTCGACTGAGATCAGGGCCTTTGTGTTGGGGAGTCTGGATGCTGACACAGCTCTCTCACAGCAAAGGTGAAAAGGGGGGAATGTTCTTGGCAGTGCTGTCCAACGCAGCTGAACTCGAGAGATGACTTTCTCTTTGTTTTCTGCCGCCTCGCACATGACAAAGGGACTGCGTGTGGTGGCACCAAGCTCAGGTGCAGACCTGAGGAGTCACACCAGATCCAGGCAGGTTTAGACACCAGCTTTTACATAGTCTTGTATGTGTGTGTGTGTGTGTGTGTGTGTGTGTGTGTGTGTGTGTGTGTGTGTGTGTGCATATGTGTATGCGTGCATGAGTATGTGATGGAGGGAATATATGTGTGCGTATGTGAGTGTGTGTATGCCACTTTGTGTGTGTTTGAGAGAGTCTTGTGTGTGTCACTGTGTGGCCCTTGCCTGTATGTGTGTGTGGCTGTGATGTGCATGTGTTGTGTCTCATTTGGGTGGGGCTTCTAATCCCTTTCATTGTACGCCAATATCCTGTAAAGTCACCAACGCACAGAGCCGTGACTTTTACTATTGACCTCATTTACAGACAGAATTAACAACTCTTTGAGGAAAATGCTCATCTGACACCCAATAAAATGCGAGATATATACCGGTAGCCTGCGTCCACCGACACCCCTTTTGTTTGGTCGTGCCTCTGTTAGCCAAACGACTCCTTTGCCACCCAGCGCCATGTCACATCCCAGTGTCTGGCTACTGTGGGCTGATGAAAGGCCCAGTCGCCTGCTTAATGACTGTGGCTCCCTTCACACCTAAGCCAGGAGAGGTGCGATCCCATGACACCTTGGCCCTGGAGCCACTCTGAACCGTCTGAGAACATCAGCGACATTTCTCTTTGACTGGGAAGCCCTTTTTTCTTTTTCTTTTTAATAGGTTGGTTTTTTTTTGTCAAGTTAATAGGTTATTTATGAGGACACTGTCGTTGCCTGAAAAAAAAAAGAGATGTACAGTACCCTGACTCGGAGAGGTTTGAGTGGACAGTAAACATTTGAAGACAAAATTATGTTCTCCTCTTGCTGATGGGCCAGTTCGGCATTTGGCGCTCTTTAAAAAATGTGATATCGGAAAACCAATTTCAGCCCACACTTTTTTTTCTGTCCTGAAGTACAGCTCATGTCTTTATTGCACACCACACATTTATTATTGGGAAATTAACCGCCCTGCAGTAAAAGACAAATTTAGAGCAAGCTGCATATAAAATGACTCCTCACATAATGCTGTAAGTTCGGTGTAATGTCTGCATGGAATATATTTCCTTAGGGGAAATAGCCAGCAGCGCTGACCTTCATGTTACTGACCTCCCCCCGACATCCCAACTGCCCCCACCTCTCCCCACCGTGCCCCAGGCCATGGTCCAGGGGCTGCATGAACAGTCCAACCTGTTTATCCCATTTGCAAATCCAAGCGTGGTGCCTTCATTTGCATTTCCCCCTACCATCTCATTAGAGGACATCCGCTCCCTTGTTTTGTATACTTTTACCTTCCTTCGCCCTTGGTGCCCTCCCTCCCTTAAATCTCTTCAACTTTGGCATTACTCCCCCAAATGTAATGACCCTCAAAAGAAGTCCGACAGCAGTTATTACACCGCCCAAGGGCATATCATAGTGATTCCAGCCTATCGAAGGAAGATAAATCAGTGCTGCTTATTATTTCCATATCTCAGTTGTAATCAGTTTTCTACATCCCCTTTTACGGTGTAGTTGCCAAAGACCAGAATTTTGTTCAATTATGCATGGTTCACACTGGCCAGTCTTGAAATGTGGCATAGCTGATTGTTAGGAAAGTAGAACAAATTATGTATGGATCCCCAGAAGAAAATAATGGAGCTATTTAGTGGGGAACATTTTCGGGGAAATATTCCGACTGTATTTTAGAAACTTCAGAAACTTTTGAAACTTTATGAAACTTCAGTACCTGCCAAATACTGTTAACGCTATAAGCCTTTCATGGAAATACTCTAATACAACAACACATATTTTTCTGTAACGCTGGTCTAGATGTATGATCTCAGCAGGCTCCTCTAAACTCTGCAATATGTTGTTTTCAAACATCTAACACAGTGCAGCTGTTAACCTGTCAGGACCACATACTGAAAGCCTGTTGGATATTAACCAACATGTACACTTTCAAAATCACCTGACAACTAAATTTGCATGTGAACAGCACTTTGAATGGACGTGGTAAGTGCTCTTCCTTTAGCTACACCAAAGCTAGTGTAAGCACTAAGCAGTAGGCTACTTATTACTGTAGAATGCATCAGCTCTCATAGCTGCCACAAGGCCTACGCATATTTTCTACGAAGCATGTGGCTGTCTCTGGGAATACCCTGTTTTTTTGTAGTCAACGACTAATGTTCAACCTTGTCCACCCATATTAAGCAGTCAGGTTATAAAATATGAGCCTCTCCCCCACACAATGCAATTCGGTCTGGTGGAGGTGAGCTGGAAATATGACTTACTCTCGTACTATCTCTTGCTAACTTTCTTTTATTTAAAACATTTCAAAAATATCTAGAAATATCCACAGACTTTGAAAAATCAAACGCTGTTACACAATCTGTGTTGCCCAGATATCCACCAAAGTTAGCATGCAAACTAGCTAGTGCCGGCCTTGAAATGTGGCCTCTTGTAATACCACATTGTGCCACATGTAGCGCTGTACTGAATACAATTCAGGTCAGTGGAAGAGTGCCATGTGGACAACTCAGAATTCCACATAGCACCTTTCAGTGTCAATACTGTATTGATAACAAAAGAGTGGTCATCTGTGTTTAGACTGATAGAGATATGTCAGAGCAGTTTTGCAATAGATGTTCTTTTAAGATGCTCTGATAAGGCACATGAAAGCTGCACATAGTTCTACATCGGTTTAGTTTGCCTCAGAACTGAAAGTGACAGTTGCAGCACAGTCATCTGTAAAGTCCCGTGAGCAGTGGACATAATCTGTCACGGCACTTTGTGAAACTGTTGTTACATGTCCTCAGATTGCCAATTCATGACAACTTCTGTAGAATGAGATCAGTTAAAAAAAAACTCAAAGCACTGCACTTGTCTAAATGTCAGTTTCCATACAAACACTCCACTGTCCCAAATGTACCTGATGCTGAAATGAAAGCCAGACTCCAACACATCCACCTCCCCTTACATGCACACACACACACACACACACACACACACACACACACACACACACACTTGCGCAAGAGGAGCAGGTGAAGTCCGAGTAAAGCAAAGCTAAGCCTCTTGCCTGTGCTCATAAGAGTCTGAGAGCATTAACCAGACCTGGCTGGCTGGCCGCTCACTGAAATCCATCTTGAGCCAGGTCATCAATTCCCCCCTATCTGATAACCCACATATCCAAGATTAAAGGTATGAGGGCTAGAGTCTGCAGAAGGATTTTTCTTAGTTCTGTCTCTCTCTCTCTCTCTCCCACACACACACACACACACGCACACAGAGTAAGAATGCATACGTCATGTCAGCCAGTGAGGTTGTTAAGAGACCGTCTGAAAGAGAAAAAGGGCTGAATTTGTAGTTCTGTCTAAATGAGACACTCTTGTGAATGACTTCAGGCACACTGAGGTCTTTGCGAGTCCAAAAAAGGAATCTCATTACGTGAAGGGAGTGAATGGTGCCATCAGCCCAGCACCAGCTGACGGGAAGTTATAGTTGAGTATTCTTCCTCCCTGTGGGCACGATTTGTTGTTTGTTGTTTATTTACAGGCTGAGGCTGTGGCGCGCTACCACTCCTCTGTTTGAGTTAGCGATCAGGTGATGGTATGAGCAGCCGATGACACTACAAACATTCAAAGCATGTTTACTCTGGGTTGATTAAAAGCGGGCCTGATTTGCAGAGGATATAGGTGCAAATACCCACTAAACCCCCCCCCCCATCCAAGCATGTTGTGGTCCTTCAGACAAGCATGAGGGTGCATAAGAGTAAAATGATTTGGGAGCCAAAACAAATGTGTCAAAGGCAATTTCACAGTGAGATCATTTTCTGGCAGGCTATATATAGTTAATCTCAAATCTCAAAATGAGATGGCAGGGAGTTTATTTGAGGCTTGTAAATGAAGCACGTTAATTTCCACAGTGATATTCTTACAGAGACGAATAGATGACCCTCATCAGACACAAACAGGGCTGTGTGCCATGACATGCCCAGAGAAATGTGTGTGATGTGTTCTCAGTGCCTCCTGTCATCATTTGTTGAAACCTCCCAAATGTGAAAGCTACCTCTGGGCTTTGGGAGTTAATCCCCAATTGTTTCCAAGCAATTTCCATCCGTTCAAATGAGCCGGAAAGTTGTCTGGCTATTCTAGGTGCCAAGGCACTAAATTAGCTTATTAAGCCTTTCTAAAGTTATGGCCTTTCATCAGGCCAGGTGAAAAAAAAATCAAAGGGATCAAAATCTCTAGAACACTGGCAAGAATTAATGAGGAGAGTATTACAGATATAGTGTTACTGCTGTCAACAAGCTAACTCACCTTATTACTTATTGATGGACTGTTTCAAGGGAAAGCATGTGCAATTATGGTTCAATGCATAATGTCCTTTTTAACAGCAGGACTGACAGTGCACTATCAGTTACCGGGCAACTAGTTTTTTTTTCCATGTTGCCTGAGCCTACATTGTGATTCCTCTCTGTTGCCTGCAGGGCATTAGTTCATGATCTAAACGCCAACATAAACTACTGGCACATCAGAAGCATCAAGGGCTTACTTTATATTTGCTTTACAGACTTTAATGGCTGTTTTTCTTCCATATGGTGAGGGCTAATATGAAAGCTAACACAGGTTTATGCATATCTACTTAAAAAAGACTTTGCTCACTAGAAAAGTAATAACATATTGCAAGCAAGCTTGCATACGAAATCATAGGAAACACCTCCAGAAAAAGAGATAATCTGAATGTGTTCTGTTTCCCTGGTTAAATAAAGGTAAAATAAAAATGTCCATAGGATTATAGACAGGTTTAAATGTAGGAAAATCATCAGGTCTTTGGTCTTTCTTCGTTAACCATTTAATTGAGTAGGTTTAAGTAGGTCACCCAAAGTTGTCTTTGCTCATTTAGGTCTACTGCTGATGTTAGCGCAGTTTTAAAGCTGAATATTCAGCTTGTGTGAATTTTGCCTACGACTTTGCCCTGTTTCATCATCTGAGAATAAAGTCGCCAGGCTCCCAGTCCCCTAATAGATTATGCCGACTTCAAATGTTAGATTTACCTTGGTATCTGTCATTAACAGTAGCAGTAGGCTATTTTCGATTGCTTAGGTTGTAGAGCCGAACATCAGCGAGGCATACTGGCAACAGTGCAACATCATTACAGTGTTTCAGTGATTGATGTTATGCAGCAAACTATACTTCATGGTGAAATGTTAACTTTTGGTGAACATTACACTAACAGTCTTTCCGCCTCTTGGCAATGTGGTTTCATACATGATGCTGAGACGCTGACAGCGTCACCGTGGTAACAACCCTCAATTACCTTTGATTGGCTTGCCCGTGGGAATATTTAAATACCCCCAGTGCAAGGATTGGTTAGTGGGCGGTCTATGGGCGGTCTGTCGAGCCGTGAGTCTCCGCATCGTTCCGGGTTATTGTCAGTTTCGGGAGCTCGGAGGACGGGCAGGGTGGATGGCTGTGATAGCAGATGGCTTTAATCACTATTGCAAAATAATAACTGACTCAAATTATTCATTTACAGGCTATCCACAGTAACAAGAGGATAGTGAGCTAAAGAAAGGTGTATTATCACAACCTTGGTACTGGAAATTAAAAAGAAAGGATTGGAATCAACATTTTTGGGAGCGCAGAATGAAAGCACAGCCTCCGGAAAGTGCAGACGCCCGATGATCACTCTTCTGGATTAAACACATCATAGGTTATACATTCTGGAGACTGCAGTTGACCCAGGGAATACAGGCCTTTATTCTATTTGTCGATTGTGGACGGCTGTCATACATGATACATGGTATATTGGCTCCACGGACTGCGCTCCGTTTGTTTCGTTGATCAGGAGGAGTTGAAGTAACAATTCATTTAATCGACAAGGCTTTCATCTATGGTCTCACAATCCTCATCGGTGTCATGAAATTCGAGACTTTCCTGAATCTAGCCTTATTTTTGGAGATTGCTGTAAATCGAATGTAACGGTTCGCATACGCGGAGATCGTTTCGACACTTTGGAAGGGCGAAAGGTTACGATTGCATTATTGGGGTCCGCAGTTCAACGGGGAGCATTTGACATCACAGCCTGTCTGGAATTGCTGTATCGGTTCCTTTTAACATTTTCAAGTTACATAGTAAGGCATGTAATAGTTTCTAAACAATCTTGTTGTTTCGGATCACGACAGTCTACAGCATTCGGAAGAAGCGGATCTCTTTTGCGTGTCTTTTTTCCATTCGAGAATGCTCGTCGCATTAAACAGGAGATAATAACCATAACCATCAAATTAAATATCAAAGGGAACGTACATATCTTTCTTTCATTTTTCCGGGATGGCATGCTTTTGAATTTTCTGTCGACTGCAAGCCTCCGAAGCTGACTGCCCGACCAGCGCTGCAACCTGCATGGGATTTTAGCTTTGCACCACGGAACAATTTATGGTAGGCAAAATTATTTCTCCCTTTCCAGTACTCGACTCACTGCCCAATTAGGCTAGATTGGTGGCGCAGATGCTGTTCTGCGCAAATTCAGATAGCCTAGTGCACTATTATTAATCTAGTGAGGCATATGGTTACTGTTTTATTTCACGATGACTTAAAGCTGCGCCGACCAACCTCTTTGTGCACCAGGCTATACAGCAATTCACATGACAGCTGCCGAAGTTATTAGAAGCACAACAATTAGTCTACTAGGCCTACAGCAAGCACATAAACACAGTTGCTGTTTGCAGCAGCTATCCTTTTGATTTGTAGGTTAATTATAGATGCAAGGGCTGCAGAAGTTTAACTCGTCAGTGTAAATTGCTTCATATTCTGGGCAGCTGTCTTTTGATTTGTAGGACTAGTTGTCTATGGAATGTCATGCCTCAAGTTGCCAGTGTTTTGCCAAGCGTCATTTGAATGCATATGTTATAGAATGAAACAGTCAGTACTGATATGAATTTGGTTTAAGGTAAATGACCGAATTTGCATAGTTGTAGGCAACGACTCCAAGGACAGATATGATGAATTTTAGATGTGCTCCTCCTTTTATGACAGCCCATACCTTTGTTTCCTCACTACACCTGCAATAAAGGAAGTGTTGTAAAATGGATGCCAGCTTGTGAATGGCCCTTAGCAACTGCTTTGATGTGTGATATGTGTGATATCGGCTTTTTGAAAGATGCTCTGACATGTAGGTGCAGCAGGATGGGAACAGGTAGGTCATAGTCGGCGAGCAAATAAATGGCAAATAGGCTACATTGGTTCAGGAGTTAGGTGAGACATTCCGTCCTTTGCGCCCTCGTGTGTTTATTCAAGAGGCCATTAAACAAGCACCATTAATTAAAGCTTCATTGGTGCATTCAAATGGTTTCTCATATGTGCCCTGCAGATCAGGCTTTAGGCTACTAAATGAGAAAAGTACACGCACACACACACACACACACACACACACACACATTTGTGGTTGTAGGCCTAGTGATTGAGCAAGAGAGCAGTTATATTCTTGTTTCTAGTTTAATAAGATTTCACACAATATTCCGTTCATGTCGGATATGGTACGCAAATGTGAACGGGTAGTTTCCAAGAACACAGAGTTTGCCTATCTGTAATCTAATCAGACCCAGCACCAGTAAATCGACTGACTAAAGTGCATAGGCCGTGTCTCATTTTATTTGAATATGAGCGTTGGGTCAGATGATAAACAACTATGTTTTCTCTGAAACTTTGCAGTCTCTTATCTGTCTCGAACTTTGAGTCATTGTTGTTTACTGGGAAAAACATACGTGACATTAATTCATTAATTGATTTGTTGGCAACACATCACTGGTGCGTGTTTTAAAACAGGCACCATTAAAATATTTGTGCATAATTATCCCCGCGCGCCTGCATGGGAACGGGTAATGAAAGCAAGTCAACTAGTTCACCCACCGTCCTAAAACAACAGCTGAGTCGCTCATTATGAAGGATTTATTCAGCTGAAGTCCCGTTTTTGAAGGAACTTGTATTATTTATAGGGGTCCACTGACCCCCTTTTCCCTTTAATACCCGCTTACTAGGCCTAATTTACATGATCTGCATAATTTACCGGCCATAATTTTGATCAAAGGATGCATGGGGCGAGAAAACAGATCTGTGCTTTGGATCCTGTGGCTAAGTGATGGACTTGTGTTTTCCTAAATCACTCCAGGCGGTTTTTCAAATGATAGCCCTCATAGATCCGTTGCATGATGTAATGTGCTTGCCAGTAGAAGACAGTATAACAATATGCTTTGATTTGTTGTTGATGTTAGTCCTACTGATAGATATTGGATTACTTGGGATGGCCTTTGCTCAGAAAATTGTTAGGCCAGAGTTGTAAATACCATAATTCAGGTGAATATCACATGATCGAACATTAGTGAATATCACCTCAGTGAACATCCTCTGGAAAGGTATCATAATGCCCCCCCCCCCAACTCCATCTCTCTCTCTCCCTCTCTCTCTCTTTCTCTCTCTCTCTCTCTCTCTCTCTCTCTCTCTCTCTCTCTCTCTCCTTGATGTCTCTGTCATCTCAGCTAGTTTGTAACAGGTTAAAAGGTCTTTAAAGGTCTTTGTTTCAGGCTCCATGTTGGTGTTGTAAATCATGGCTTCTTCTATTAGACTATGTACCAGCACCTTTGGGCCTGTGCTGTGCTCATTACTGCGAGGGTCCACCATGATGAGGGCCCCACTACTCCTAGGCCCACTATGCGCCGGTAGCAGCGGCGGCGGCACCTGTCGCAATGCCCGTTCCATACTATTGAATAAAACATCCAGTGATGTATGAGGTGGTGGCTTCATTCGAGGGGGAGGTGGGTGGGTGGGTGGGAGTTAGGGGTGCAGAGCCATTTCGTTCTCACCCCTTCTGCACGCACCCAACCCCCTCCCATCATTCCCCCCCAAAGCCGGCTGAGCAAATTGTGCCTGTATTAGCTCTGCGTCGCGCTCCTCACCAAAACAAATAGTGTTCCCAGCACAGTGTCAGCCTTAACCCAACCCTGCATCTCCCCCTTTGTTTGGGGAGTGGGGAAACCACGAGAGGCGGAGAGGATATGTAGGTCACTGCATTACCTCTGGAGGATCTTTTTTAATGTTATTGTTGCCCTCATTTGGGTATTTGTTTGTTTCCTTATTTTTTTTCCACTGACTGCAGTGACTCATTTGTACGATTGCCTTGGGTTTGTGCTGTAAGTCGCTTTTACTCTTATGGGCATATCCTCATATCCTCTCTGAACATTAGCCACAGCCCTCAAAACTACTGCTCATATCCCTTCACAGTGAGAGGAATAGGGTTGAGAAGCCCAATGTGCAATATACACTCAAACATAATGACTGTTTATCTGTTGTTGTTTTTTATACTAGTAAGCATGTATCATATTTAATCACTGGTATTTTGATTAATTAAGTACTGCTGTATTACAAATGAATGGCAGATCATACACAAACTCTGGGTGTATTACAATGTGATTCTTCTCATGGTTATGTGGGCAGAAAGAGAAGGATAAACCAAAGAATTGAGGTTTCGTTCTTGCAATAAGGAGGCTGCAGGTGTCTGTCTGTGGTAAGTTTAATTTTGCAAGCGGATTGCAAGAACAGATTCCGAAGTGAGCTTAATTTAAAATCTTTGCGATCGCTCTCCTAAGTTGATTGATTGATAGCCCCGAGGTGCCTGAGCCATGCTAAACCTTATTAAAAAACTGTTGCCTTCTGAGAGTGTTAGAGCAATATTCTCATGAATATCTCTTATATTCGGAAAAAAAACTTTAATTTCCTGTGCTTTGGTATTAGTCATTTTTTTTGTCAAACTTAGCCCCTGGGTGTGATTTGTTTTAGCACAGCTCACCCCCTGTAGGCAGCCCTTCCTCCTCCTAGCCCACTGCTGAACTAGAGCAGAGGTCTTAAAGTCGCAAGATGAGATTGCCTTGAGGGAAAATCTCAACTGCTCCTCTACAGCAGTGTTCTGAATCAGAAATGCAAACTGGTTTGAGCTGTGTGTGGTGTGTGTGTGTGTGTGTGTGTGTGTGTGTGTGTGTGGTGTGTGTGTGTGTGGTGTGTGTGTGTGTGTGTGGTGTGTGTGTGTGTGTGTGTGGTCTGTGTGTGTGTGTGTGTGTGTGTGAGATGCTCTATAAATCCCCATATAGAAATGGAATGAATCCCAGTCATCCTTTATTGTCCCCGGGGGTCCACAAGATCACCAGTGCTAATGACATTTTTTAATTAGTATGTAAAGATTCATTACTTTAGTGTTTATGAATCAGATGCCACCCAGGACCTGACATAGGACACGGACAAATCTAGAGTATTTCTATGTTTCTCGTCTCAGCTTTGAGATGTGAGAGTCTCTGCCTGTGTTTCCAAAGAGCCTCAGAAAGAACCCATTCCCCTATTCTCTTTGTAGTAATCAGCATTGCTTGGGATTCAGGATCATTTGGATGATGGATTGTGATGTGGTTTTGCAACCTCTGTGTTCCGAAATGAAGGCTTCGTCAACTTGTGTGTGTAATGCACAGGGGTTTGCTTAAGACTCTGATTTGTTTGCCTTTACAAGCAAGCAGTGTTGGCTGAAGCAAATTTGTTTGGCAATTTCTTGTACCTAGAACGTTCATTTCCCAACATTCCCGTCACACCGGAGTGACGGTACTCCTTTAAGGGTTAAGTCATTTAATGCTGTCTTAAAACAACACTGTCAGGGCTGGCACTGTCCTAGCCAAGCCCAGCTGCTTAGCCACGTCCCATAGCCGCTGTGGTCACCTCTGTCCTCTTTCACCCCCCTCTGTCTCTCCTCCACTGAGGCCTCGAGTCCTTCCCTGGCCTCAGCCCATGAATTAGAAGCATTTGATGTCTGGACTATGCTTTGGTGAATCACCTGCATTGTTTGTAATGAAAGAACTGCTCACGACAGGAAGCTCGGAGAAACAGAGAGGAGAGGGAAAAAAAGAGAGTGACACCAGCTCATTGTTTGCGTTGCATTCTTGGCAGCGAGGAAGAGGTTGAGTCGCTGTTCCGGCTCCCTATCGCCGTGACCCCGGTGTTTGTGGTAATCTGTGTCCCTGCTTGCTCTGCCCTTCTGGCTCTGCCGCAGATGAGCGGTGCCCGGACCAGCTGTTTGGCCGGCCCTCGGCGCTCGCGCACCTGCAGTGATGACGGGCTGGTGTTTGTGACATTCCTCTTGCGCTCTCTCTCTCTCTCTCTCCCCCTCTGTTCCCACAGCCCCGACCGCCTCTGCGTCTGCCTCTCTGCCTGCCAACGCCGCCGAAATCGCGAAAAGCTCAAGGGGTGGTGGAGATTATCGTCGATTTGGAAACCTGGCCACGTTGTTGAAGGCGGGAGTGGATTAGGAAAATGAGAGCTGGCATTTGTTCTTTGTGTGCAATGTCTCTCTCTCCCTCTCTTTTTCTCTCTCTCTTTTTCTCTCTCTCTCTCCCTCCCTCTCTCTCTGTGCCTGTCTTTTGTCTCAGCATTCTCCTTTTCCATTATAATTCTCCAGTCATTACGTCGTCGCATGTGGCATCTACTCAGGTGCTGTCATTAACGCTTTGTTAATTTCCTGTACGCTTTCAGGGCCCGCTGCCGAAACAGTGATTAGGCCGACAATTCAACATAGTTTTTAATCAGCGCAATTCATGCATCACCCTCGAAAAATTGGCCTGCCACGAAACAAGCACTTTCCATTTCCGCGCATTCATTCCTCCACCGTGGCTTAACCCGCTGCGTGAATAGGCCCTAACAAGGATCGCGCAAAAGGGGTCAGGCGGCA
>NW_027468848.1:20238366-20243366 GCF_046254945.1 Alosa pseudoharengus | reverse complement strand
TGTCACCCTCCCTGACAGCTTCGCCGTTCCGCAGAGACGCCGCCGCTACTGCACTTAAACACCGCCGGCTCTGTCTCTCCCTCTCTCTCCCTCTCTCTCCACTCTCTCTCCCTCTCTCTCTCTCTTTCTCCCTCCCTCTCTCCCTCTCTCTCTCCCTCCCTCTCTCTCTCTCTATCTCTCTCTCTCTCCCTCTCTCTCTATCTCTCTCTCTCTCCCTGGCACACCGCCGCGCTTCTGTGACTGTGCCGCCGCCACCGCAAAACATCTGTCCAGCTGTCAGCTCCCTCCAGCCAATCAGAGCAATCCTCGGCAACATCTGTAAACGGAGGGGTGTGTGTGGTGTGTGTGTGTGTGTGTGTGTGTGTGTGTGTGTGTGTGTGTGCGTGCGTGTGTGTGTGTGTTGAGTTGGATCTCAGAGGACAGAGCGAGGGAGTGTGCGAGGCTGCTGAGGCTCTGTGCATTTGTACTTACCAGACAGGCGCTCTCCAGAGAGACCCGTGTGGAAAGCTGATTTGCACAAGAGCTGCATGGTGAAATAACTGTAAAGACACATTTTCTTTTACCCCTTAAAAAAAAAAAAAAAACGGCTGCTTGTCTTTTAAAGCCAAGCTTAATCTGCTAAAATCAAAGGGCTATGAAAATAGAACAGATATAACATTTCTGCCATTTCTTGTTAGTGTTTAGGATATCGATATTATCAGCAGACTATTTTCAGCTTTGTGAAGTGTATCTCTGGCTTGTGTTTAGTCATGACCCTTTCCTTCAAAACCGGTAGGAGACGAAAACAATCACCGACCCAACTGGTCAGATCCCCACGTGGGGCCTCCGTCTAGTCCTGTCCCGGCCGGCACAGGCGGCTGACGGAGGGTGAAATCAGCCGGGGCAGATGACTGGCTTGTTTCCCCTGCTCGGGGATGAGTGGCGCGGAGGCTCGGAGGAGCGTTCCCGGGGCATTAGATCCGTGTTGTGGCCACACTTGGCTGGCTGCTCCGCTGTGGCGGCAGGGCTGCTGTGAAGAGACAGGCTCCAGTACTCACTCTCCTCCAGGCTCTCTCTCTCTCTTTCTCTCTCTCTCTCTCTCTCTCTCTCTCTCTCTATCCCCCTCTCTCTCTCTTTCTCTCTCTCTCTCTCTATCCCCCTCTCTCTCTCTATCTCTCTCTCTCTATCCCCCTCTCTCTCTCTTTCTCTCTCTCTCTCTCTCTCTCTCTCTCTCTCTCCCCCTCTCTCTCTCTCTCTCTCTCTCTCTCTCTCTCTCTCTCTATCCCCCTCTCTCCCAGCCTTCCCAGTACAGGGACCAGGATGCTGCCGGAGATGAGGCGGAGGGGAGGGGGTGCAGGGGGAAGGAGGGAGATGTTGGGGGATCTTTTTCTATTTCTGCCTGCCTGTAAACAGTGCCCCAGTGAGTGAGGGGTAATGGTGTGGAACTGACAAGAGCCCGTTGGGGGGTGGCAGCGGCGGCGGTGGTTGAGGGAGAGAGGAGATCTCTCTTGTCTGTACCTCTCTCTTCCCTCTCTCTCTCTCTCTCTCTCTCTCTCTGTATCCCCCTCTTCCTCTTTTTTTTATCCCTCCCTTTCTCCGTCTCTCTGTTCCTCTCCCTCTGTGCTCTGTGTGAGAGACGAGTGTCAGAGAGCAGGATCTGCGAGGTTGGGGACGGGAAGTCCTCCTGCTGAGACCCTGCTGGAAAGGGCCCAGCTGTTCAGTTTCCTTTCACTCCCCTTTTATTTCTCACTTCTCTCTCTCTTTCTCTCTCTCTCTCTCTCTCCCTCTCTTTCTCTCTCGCTTTCTCGCTCAGCGTGTCTCCTCTTAATGGATTTCAAACTGCTTCATCACCTGTACCCTGGGCTCACATTATGTTGCACCCACGTCCTAATGGGTTTTGACTTTAGGGAATGTGACAGTGGAGTGACTCCACGGAGCTGGGGCTTGTCTCATGAAGACGACCTAAAGAGAACAACAGCAGAGCGGACTCTTTCACCTGTCTGTGACGACTCTGTGATGGCTGGTGTTTTGTGAGCGAGTTAGGCACATACATCTTCCTCCAAACCTTACCCCTCGTTTCTTATCCATGCGGAGCAGGTAAGGAGATGCAGTGTTTCCCATAAATTGACTTATTTGTGGCGGCCCACCACAATATCAACATTGACCACCACACAATGATTTTCCAGGTTGTACTAAATCTGATTAGTATCATAACTACACTGCGCTAATTGTTAAAAACTGTTGTATTCAAGTTAATTCTGCAAACCAACCACCACAAATGGAATTCAATTCTGTGGGAAACACTGAGATGCATATTTTTTAGACCCTTTAGTGGAGGGCAACATTTGCATCTGGCTGTGAGACAGCTGGAAAATCACTTTTTGTTTTTGTTCCTCCATAGACGAACTTTGATTGATGCACCCTGATGGAACAGAGGGACTACATGAATGTCTCCAATTAAGTGTCACTTAAAGTCTGTCTCCTTTTTTTCCTTTTTCCACGAGGCTGCCACTCAGCATTGCTGCTTTCCCCCTGTCAGCACAGTACGCTCTTTTTGGAGAAAAAAAAACACACACACACAAGTTTAGAAAGAAAATTGAAATGGAGGGGGCATTGTTGAGCAGACATTTTGGGTGATGGGGCTTTGTGCGTGTGATTGAAGGTTGAGGCTGCCTCCGACAGGGGCTGCGACAGGAGTGCCCCCCCCCCTCCTCAGATGGGTTTGAGGAAAGCGGCCTCTCCTGTTCTCCTCCTCCTCCTCGTCCTCCTCCTCGTCCTCCTCCTCCAGAAAGACATCCACCCCTGCCCCGGTGACAAGAAGATTTCCCTGCTCTCAACTTTGCTGTTTTTATCATTCAAATGTGGCCCATTGATGTGGGCTGTCGTGATTGGCAGGTCGGCTCAGAAGTGGAGCGATCGCGATCTCGCAAACGGAAGCCTCATTCGTGGCCGCCACAATGGCCTCTCCTTCTCTTTCTCTCTCTTTCTCTTTTTTTTCTCTCTCCCTCTGTCTTTCTCTTTCTCGTACTCACTCTGTAAGACACTCTCTCTTTTTTGTCCTTGTTTTCACACTTTGCCAGCCAACTTCCTCTCCTTCCCCTTGACTGTCGCACACAAAAAACCTCCTACGATTGCATTGCTGCCACAACAACATCCTATTAATCTTTCTTTAAGTAAAGGGCTGGAACCATGGCCGCATTGTTTTGAGGGAAAGATGAGAGGTCCACTGTGGGACTACTCTGAATGGGTAGGGGCTGGGGCGGGGAGGTGTGTGTGTGTGTGTATGTGTGTGTGTGTGTGTGTGGAGGACTAGGGTTGTGGGGTAGGACTAGTTCTCATTGTGCGGAGTCGGAGGGCATTGAGGGGAAAGGCGACCTCCCTGAAACGCACACAACGTTAGAAATTTAATCCATCACAAGTGTCGCTCCTGTGCCGGCTGGCAGATCACAGGTCTGCCTTAGACCTCCGGGGCTGGTGGACTCACCCCCTCTAAACACCCTCATACACACACACACACACACACACACACACACACACGCACACACACACACACACACACACACACACACACTGACATAAACATTCTCACATGCTCATACATCATGCAACCATACTAACATTCACACACACACACACACACACACACACACATAAACCTAAAACCTCTACTCACAAACAAACAAACAAACAAGCTAAACCTCTCACACATAGGAATGCTGACACACGGCCCCGTCCGTGGCGCAACTGGTTGGGGCACCTGCACCGTACACCGGCGACCCAGGTTCGATTCCCGCCCCGTGGTCCTTTCCGGATCCCACCCCAACTCTCTCTCCAGCTCGCTTCCTGTCATTCTTCATTGTCCTGTCATTAAAGGCATAAAATGGGATAGCATGAGCTCTGGCCCCACCTGGAGCCCAACATCAAAGTGCCGAGGAGGAAGAGAGCACTTGTCATGTGCCATTAGGGGTCCATAAGAGCTTCGCTTTCGCCCAGGGGCACACAGATCTCTACGCACACGCACATGCACATGCACACATGCATGAACACACGCAAGATATGTAAGGACAGAATGGCTGTGGAAAATGGACTCGTTATGTTTTTGTGCCATTATTCGGAAGCGCATGGCGTGTGCTCTTAATGATACACTCTGCAGAGGAATGTGGACAGAAGAAGAGAAAAGAGTGTGTAAACAAAAGACCCCCCCCTCCATCCTAACCTTGTGTCTTGATGAACCAAGGCCACTGAGTCATCTTCAACATTCATATATCTGGCAGTCCATTTTATGAAGGGAAGAAAAAGGCATAAATTAATGTCTTTTCTTTGTCGTAAATAAACTGGCCTTGTGGAAAGAATATGAGCACGAAAGCCTCTCTCTTGTATAACATGCCGAGCGTGGCGAATGCAGCATGCCAACGTTATTAACAGTGTTTGCTGATTTACTGTGCATCAAAGCAATGCTATTAGCAGGCTCTGTGGTGGGGGAGACCTGGGTCGCGGAGCCTTTGATTACTTTGGCTTTTTGAGAAAGAAAGTACTTGGCGGTATATTAAAGAGAGAAAAGGCTCTGTTGATTTTCCTTTCTTACTCTCTCTCTCTCTCTTAAGCTACAGATTGTTGTTTATTTGCCTCTTAAATGAGGGCTGGATGGCTAGAGCGAGAGGGGCAGGCATCATCACAATCTCGTTTGGGTTGGGCGCAGCGAGCTGGCAGAGCGAGTTCGTGTTTGTCATTAATTATTATTTTTCTACAAGCTATTTTTTCCCCCAGCATTGGCCTTCTGCAGCAGGCCCCTTGCTGGTCGAACTCAAGACATTCCACCCTCTTTCCCTTTCTCTCTCTATCTCCCTCCCTCTTTCTATCTCTCTCTCTGTCTCTCTCTCTTTCTTTCTCTCTCTCAGCGGCTTCCGTTATGCCTTTCTTCCTGGCTAATTAGGATGTCGCCCGGCGGTCCGCGATGCAGGAAACCCAATGCCCCGTGCTGGTGCTGGAGCCCCAGACTGGCTGACTGGGCCTGGTTTGAT
>NW_027468848.1:20228366-20233366 GCF_046254945.1 Alosa pseudoharengus | reverse complement strand
AACACACACACACACACACACACACCTACACACACACACACACACACCTACACACACACACACACACACACACACACACACACACACACACACACACAGACACACACACACAGACAGACACACACAAACACACACACCTACACACACACAAACACATACACCTACACACACACACACACACACACACACACACACACACACACACACACACAGACAGACAGACAGACACACACAAACACACACACCTACACACACACACACACACACACAAACACACACACACACACACACACACAAACACACAATTTCCCCCCTTAGTCTCAGCACTGCTTAGCACCAGCGTTGCACGCTTAATAATTCATCCTCTGTGAAATATTCTCTCTTGGCTCACATCAGGCAAAGAGCTGCCACTGGAAAAGGGCAGCAGAAGATGGCAGTGGGGGCAGGAGAGGGGGGAGGTAAGGGGGGAGGTAAGGGGGGGGGGTAAGGGGGTATCCCTACGGTGCTCATTTGGGGGACAGTGATGTGCGCAGATTTCCGAAAGGTTCTCTCCATCTCTCTCTTTCTCTCCATCTATCGCTTTCTCTCTTTCTCTCTCTCTCTATCTCTCTCTATCTATCTCTCTCTCTATCTCCCTCTGTATGTGTCTTTTTTCTCTGTCCATGCCCCGGTTGTATGCTTGTCTCTAACTTGTGAGTCTCTCTTTCGTTTGCTCTCGTTCCTGCTTGAGTGAAGATGGAACCTTTGACATTTCCATGTTATTTTTGGCCTTTTTATTTTGTTCCAGAAGTAGCTAAGCCTTAGCCTAAGCTAAGTTTGAGGGTGATTTGTTTTTTTCTTCCATTTGTTAAGATTGAGATTCCTTTTTCATTTTTTTCAATCTGATTTCAGCACAGAAACGCGGTTTGGGAATGTCTAAGATGTGCATCCCAAGCACCTCTCATTCAGTTATATTGCTGAATTGAATTTAGTTTTAGTTTGATTTTCCCCATGACCCTTAGAGTCACAGGATATGGGTTGTTTTTGTATTTAAGGGGTTTACAGTACATTGTTCTCCTGAAAACAGATCTGGTTTTGCCATTGTGTGTGGTCAACATTAAACTAGCCAGCCTAAGTCCAGCAACAGGTCTCTTCCGCCAACTACTTTCCAGTGGATAGTAAGACCTCCATTTTCATCAATTTCATTGTTGTCGTTTTGCTGTTGTGACCCTCTGATACATGGGCATTAGTCGGGGTGTTTGTTTGTGGTTCGTGGCGTCGTGACAACAGAACTCCGGGTGCGCCAGTCGGGGAGCGGTGACCCAGGGCGTCCATAATGGGCCTCATTGTGTGCGGGGCGGCCGTGGCGGTCCAGAGGCCTCATGCATGTCCTTTGTGTGCAGAAGCACCGTCTGCACTGGCCCTTTGTTTTGGCCCGCGAACTCGCTCCGCCAAACCTCTGCTCCCATGCAAACTGGGTGTTTCTGTCTGTCTGTATGTCTGTCTGTCGTTTCTTTCTTTCTCTGCCTTTCTTTCTTTTCTTTTATCCTTTTCCTCCATTTCTAAAAGTCCTAGCTGAGCTACTCCCCTATGTCAATTATGCAAACTATTAAAAATTTAAAGGGGGTTGGTGGTGGTGGTTGAGGGGGGACAGTCTTTTATAATTTAATCCTAAAGTAATAGATTCTATTAAAAATGCATGAGCGGGACTTTATAGATGAAACTAGAATTAGTGTCTATCAAAGAGTCCACTCAAGGATGCACCGGGGATAGGCATGGGGGGGGGGGGGTGATATCTTATCATTATTCAAATAGGATATGATTACCACAGAGAGAGAGGGAGAGAGAGAAGGGGGGGGAGTGACAGAGTCAGAGAGTATCCAGACATGATAGCTTTTTTTATATGGGAGAAAATGTGGAACAGACTCATCCAGAGGATAAGTAACGGAAAGAATTGAGACAGCAGAGAAGTAGAGAACTCGATTTGATTTTTAGTGTCAATTTGTCTTCTTGAGCCGCGCAGATCTTGGATAGCTTTGCTATTTAGCCGCTTGATGACCGAGTGATTGAGAACAAATAGTGCTGTGAACGAGGAAAGCTGGTGTTAGACCGCCGGCGCGCCGAGATCATGTTCATCGTCCCTTCAGCCGCTCTCCGCGCTTCAGTGTGTCCCGTCCAGAGCCATATAAAGGTACCTTTATATGGCTCTGGTCCCGTCAATGCACTTCCCTGTTTCGGTGTCCTTTCATTGTTTCATGTCAGCCTAGAAGCAGAGAAGCAGCGGCAAGCTCAGATATCTTGGCTAATTACGTGTTATTTGTGTAAAATTCATTAGCCCGCCATGCGCGCGTGCTTGACTTCCCTAATGATCTAGAAGTCCCCGGAGATTTGCGGCGAGAAAAAAAATGAAAAGAAAGACAAAAAAAGGATCTTGTAATTCGGGGGACTTCCCGGGGTGCACACGAAGGTACCGCTGGATTGGTTACAGGCTGTGGCGCACGCTCCCAAGAGGGATTGGTCCCGTATCCTGTTCAGGGGTGAGTGACAGGTTTAAAGATGTCAACACCGCCGCTGGACATCAATCGACTCGGTGTGTCCGGCCTGCAGCTGACCGCCAGCACAGGGGAATCTGAGCGTCCCTCCAACGCACGCTCACAGAGACCTCTTTCATCCGGGCAGTGGCTCTGACTGCAGAGGGGATTTGCGTCAGCGTGAGGTGCACCTGCAGCCCAGGGCCCTTCCTGACCTTCCCCTCTCCCATCCTTTGTTATTGGGACGATTTATTGAATCTGAATAGAAGAATATGAAATCCAAGACTATAAAGCATTTAAGATGTTTTAAAAGTCACTGTTTTGTTTCTATGTCCATACATGCAACTGAGGGAAGAGTCAAATATGACAGCTGAGTTTTTTTTTTTTTTTACATTTCAAGTCATGGAAAGATTTGAATATTTTATTTTTGTTTCCTGCCCACGTCGGGGTGCATTAGGTGCGTGCGTGGGATAAATCCAATGGAATGAATCGATCGTCTTGGTCCAGGATGGGGAGGCAAAGCCAGCCTGCTTTTCTCAAGTGCTTTATCCCCAAGTTTAGAGAGAAATACGACACCTTCATATCACCCGGCCTGCCAAGGAGGATTAGCCCGGGAACACTGTGGCCAACGGGGATGATTTAGGGATATCTGGCCTTTAATACACCACACATATATCAAAAAAAAGTTTAAGCTTCCTAAACCAATCCCCACATTCAACCGAAACGCATATTAATAGATTAAACTACACACAAAAAAAGAGGATATAGCAAAAGTTCAACGGTTCCAGAACAGGACTAGAGGGGAAGGGTTCAGCGAGGTTTTAAAGTTCTGGCTGGAGTGTTTTATTTAATTTCTATCTCAATGGTTTCATCCTCTCTCTCCGGTAATCTAATCTAGGGTCTGCGGTTGCCAGCAGCATCTGTGCTGAGCAGACAGAGAGAGAGAGAGAGGGAGAAGAGAGAGAGAGAGGGAGAAGAGAGAGAGGAAAGAGCTTTTTTCAGCTTAATCCCTTGATTTCTTTTAGCCCCGACCCTGAGAGATCACTCAGTGGGGTGAAGACAATTACCACCCGGCTTTTTTCATGTTAATGTAATCTCTCTCTCTCTCTCTTGCTCTCTCTCTCTTTTTCTCCTATATCATTTACCATCCCACTACTCACCCACTACTTCCTTTTTCTTTTGCCATCCATCTCGCTGTCTCTGTCTCTCTCTCTTACCATTTCTCTCTCTCCTCTTTCTCTCTCTCTCTCTCTCTCTCTCTCTCTCTCTCTCTCTCTCTCCCCCTCTGTCTCACTCCCAAAAGAGCCAGGTCGAGAGCTGTGATGCAGGAAGGACACTCCAGCTGCAGTCATTTTTTTAGATTAACATTTAATTATTAACAATTCCCCAGCAGTTGACCCCAGGGTCAAGAGAAGGCGATGTAAAAGAGGCAGAGGGAGAGAGAGAGGGAAGACGAGTGAAATTTAAAACACCGAAACTTGGCTAAATGTGGGCGTGGGGGTCGAAGAAATGGCAGCAATGTAGAGAAAAAAAGCCTCCCCCAAGGTTGTGAGCATGCCATATTAATTCGCATCGCTGGTGTTTTTCACTTAAGTATTTATACTGCCAATGAAGCATGAACAATTTGGATTTGTGGAACTCAGCCACGGATCTGTATTTTAAAACATGAGGTCGAGGCTTGTCTGAAATGAGACCAGGCACCTGAATTTTATCTGCGCTGTTTTGACTTCAGCCGTTCAGCTAAGGGGAAAATATTTTAAATTATCCCTCACTATAAACACGCACAGCGGACAAATCATGTTTGACACCCCTGCGCTGTGAACTGCATTTTCTAATCTCGTCTTTCTTTCTCTCTCCCCCACTCCCTCGTTCTCTCTCTCTATTTTTTTGTGTGCGTGTTGAGCAGGAACAACATGATTGAGTTAACAAGCTGTTGATGTGAGTCAGATGGACGTTTTTCATTTCAGGTTTATTTTACAGGCGTCAGGCTCTTCAGACCCCTGCTAATTTGTGTATCTTCCCGCGAAGCGGCTTTTTAAACAATCCCGGGGCAGCTCTCTTGGCCGAAGCAATGGCCAGCCGTAGCTGAGAATGTGCGGCAGAGGTGCAATCCCACAGCTCTCAAGTTTACCTCCTCCCTCAATCAAACCTTCCCGAGTTAAAATTAAAGTAAAAAAAGAGAGGCCCCAAGTCTTACCCAAGTGGAACTTTTATCAGAATCCTTCGGATGGAAGAGATAATAATTTTTTGCCACATGGGGTGTTATATCTCTAACTACCCCCCTCCTTCCAGCTCCACTACCACCTACCCCCCCTCTCCCCCTGTCTATTCTATCCTCAGTCCACCCCCACCCCCCCTCTCGGTTGGTGGAAGGGCTGATAACAGCTCCAGTGTTATCAGGCAGCCCTGTGTCATGGAAAGTGCCGGTGATTTTCTGTCATTACCGACAGGGAAGTCATTCACTGTTTCTCATTATTGGGAGAGATAATG
>NW_027468848.1:20168366-20220866 GCF_046254945.1 Alosa pseudoharengus | reverse complement strand
GAAATATTCAGCGGCGGGCTTTTGTGCGAATGCGACGAGGCGGGCTCAGAAGAACAGAACAGGACAGAGAGCGAGAGGGGTAGAGAGAGAGAGAGAGAATGAGAGAGAGAGAGATGCAAGGACAGGATCAGAGGACCTCATTGGAAAAAAAATACGAGAAAAGTAGTCAGGCTGTTGAAGTGCATTTCTTCATCTGTCCCAGGATATGCTAATTGTAATATTTGCTTTTATTGTTGTGTTGAATTTGTTCTGAGAGAATTTAGTTGGTTCTAAAGAACATGTCTGAGTAACTGATATGTGCTGCATGCATCTTTGGTGTTGCTGATGCACATTACTTAGGTTACAGAGAGAATGCTGACATTTTACTAGGTAGTTTATGCTTGCCATTAGTGAGGCTGTCAAGTTAATGTCTTCATTATGCTGATCTCAGAGCAGTGCTTTCTCATTGCCCTGCATCTAACACTGACTCTGTGGCTGTGTTGAGGTCAGTATGTGTAGCTGTGTTGAGGTAGTATGTATAGACTTGTCAGTGAGAGGGCTGCTGTTTTTCTGATGTGGTGGCAGCCAGCGCATCTTACTTCCTGTACTGTTGGAGGGGCCCCACATTGGCAAACACACAAAGAGAGACAAAAACACACACATGCAAATGTGTGCAAACACACACGTACATGCAAGAACACACACACATGTGCACAGACACAGACATGCACGCGCACACAAACACACACACATGCTTGCTTGCTTGCAGGCAGGCATGCACACACCAACAGACACCCACACACACACACACGGACACGCACATGCAGCATCTGAGATTTATGGCCAAGGTGAAGATTGATTAGTGCTGTCACAGCCCCTGATGTACGGCTGGCGTTCAACCCCGCCCAAACTATCAGCTCTCTCTTTCTCTCTCTCTCTCTCTCTCTCTCTCTCTCTCTCTCACTCTCTCTCTCTCTCACACACACACACACACACACACACACACACACACACACACTCTACACACACACACACACAGAACCACCACACAAGTACACATCCACTCTCTCACACACATGCATACACAATCTGTCACACACATGCCCCCCCCCCCTCCACCCACCCCCACCCCACCCAAACACGCAAATCCTCAAGCCTTTTCTGACAGTCATCCAAAGCTGTCGCACCAGTTGAAGCCCTTGCAGACAGACTGCTGTTTTAGGCATTTCCTCTGATACTGCCATCAATCAGCCATTCCAACTCCCATGAGGTGCAGAGACGGGGCAGCACGTATGTGTGTGTGTGTGTGCGTGTGTGTGTGTGTGTGTGTGTTTGTGTGTCTGTGACTATGTCGTTAAGAGTTGTGTTTTGCTTTGCATGCATAATAAACTACTGCTGGTTGGGGGCTTGTTTGTGTTCCTTGAGGAGACTGTAGCGTCCTCTGTTTTAACGCTAGTAGCACACATAGGAGCCCCGTTGAGTGCCTGTGCAGAAGGGAGTGTGGTCGTAAATTGCAGGGCTCGGGGCAACAGGCTACAGAGCAGGTGTGCATTAGACATTCCGCACGCACGCACGCACACACACACACACAGACACACACACATATGCACACAGAGGCAGGAAGGATGCAGCTCGAGTCCCATTAGCCACAAACAAGCTCTCTCTGTTGAAAGAGTGAAGGGGAGAGGAGTGAAGTGTGTGTGTGTGTGTGTGTGTGGTGTGTGTGTGTGGTGTGTGTGTGTGGGGTGTGTGTGTTGTAGATGGGTAGCTAGACTGGCTACAAGACTCAGACCTCCCCCTTCCACAAGCAGTTAAATCAATGGCAGCTTAACTCACTTACCTTATGACTTAGGAGGTGTATGATGGTTTGTTCTCTCTGTTTGCCTGTCTCTCTTTTGCTCTGCTCTCTCTCTCTCTCTCTCTCTCTCTCTCTTCCATTCCTTTCTATCTGTCTGTTTGTCTGTCTCTCTTTTGCTTTGCTCTCTCTCTCTCTCTCTCTTCCATTCCTTTCTATCTGTCTGTTTGTCTGTCTCTCTTTTGCTCTGCTCTGCTCTCTCTCTCTTCCATTCCTTTCTATCTGTCTGTTTGTCTGTCTCTCTTTTGCTCTCTCTCTCTCTCTCTTCCATTCCTTTCTATCTGTCTGTTTGTCTGTCTCTCTTTTGCTCTGCTCTCTCTCTCTCTCTCTCTTCCATTCCTTTCTATCTGTCTGTTTGTCTGTCTCTCTTTTGCTCTGCTCTCTCTCTCTCTCTCTCTTCCATTCCTTTCTATCTGTCTGTTTGTCTGTCTCTCTGTCTCTCACTGTCTTATCTCTATAAAACTGAAGATGTAGGGGGCCCTTGTAGCCCAAGCGCATGCAACATCCATATCACATTTGGGTCCAAGTCCCTATATGGACCCAGGTTCAAGTCTGACCTGTGGTGACGCGTCGCACCTCATCTCTCATTCCCACTTGCTTCTTACTGTGCACAGAGAACCACAGGCTCAGTCCCTGCCTCGGTCATTGCACGCGCCTCTTGATTGATTACAGTTTTTCTCAGTCGCTTTGGTGCTTTTTTCAGATCAGAATGAAAATTCTCATAACCATTAGTTCAACCTCCACAACATTTAGTCATTTGTGCACATCATAGTAGCAATTTCTCCTTCCTCTGAACAAATTGCAAATACTTTTGGACATGTATCAGTTGCTTAAATACAATTCTCTGCTGTTTTTTAACATTATCATTTGCTTATGTCATGTCAGTCAAAATGAACTATACTTATGAATGCTGAATAGTCGTTCCCAATAAAACTAATAGTCTTCATTTCATTGCTTGAGTCATTACATACAAAATTGTTGAACTAGTTATCAAATTCTGTCACAATGCTGTAGAATTGCAAAGAGCATACAGTAAAAATTTACGTATTCAGGTGTCTTGTACTCACTTACTCACCTAACTACAGCAATGTGTAACTTTACTGTAGTTTTCAAATGGCTGTACAAGTACTGTATAGTGCTGTCTTGAGCATGTTCAGGTAGTGTCACCGAGTTCTGACCTTTTTCTGCATTGGAAAACACTGAGAGAACTGTCATAATGAAAACATGACAAAGCCATTTGACTATCTTGTTCATAAACGATGGTGTCAAGACTTCTCATTTTGATTACACTGACAGTTTCATTGACATGAATACCTGCTTTTGAGGAATGGACTATCCATTTTGAGCAAGTGACGTGCTTTTGCAGGTCATCCACTAGGTTTTGCAGTTTGCACTAATTGTTTTGAGAATTGCACTAACTGCTGTGCAAATGTTAATAGTGATGTGAGAAAAGCACCAAAGCGACTGAGAAAAACTGTAATCACCACTATGTGGATACTGTTTTTAGAATTGATTTAGATTAAGTGTTAGTTAGTATAATTTGTATTTTAGTATATTTAGTATATTCTTTATCTTCTACTGTCCTTATTGCTTAGTTGTGTTTTTATATTATGTACTTTAAATTACTTTTTCTGCTGTTAGTGAATGTGTGTGTGTTGTCTGTATGCAACTGAGACCTTGAATTTCCCCTGGGGATCATTAAAGTATCTATCTATCTATCTATCTATCTATCTATCTATCTATCTTCTTTCTCTTGATGGTCCTATCTGAAAAAAGGCAAAAAGATATATACATATAAAAACGATGATTTGTGACCAACAATTTGAATGTTGTATGGTGTGCTAGTATGAAAGAGTTATTTGTGTTATACATTACACCCTAATAACCCTCTCCATCTCTCTCTCTCTCTCTCTCTCTCTCTCTCTCTCTCTTCCTCTGTCAGGTCTCTCTCGGCGGTGCCCCGGCTGTAGTTGTCCTCCCGCGCTGCCATGCTGGCCTGCCTGCAGAGGAGGCAGAACCCGCCGCCACAGCACCACCACCACCCGGCCTGCGCCGGCAAGGCTCTGGAGCCTCCGCCACAGGCCCTCAGCCGAAAATGTGAGTCCACTACCGCCAGCGTGGGCTGGGACACTTGGGTGGGGTGGGGCGGGGTGGGGTCGGAGGGAAAGGAGCAAGGGGTCAACGGGCGACCTCCCGCTGCAGCGTGGGAGTTTTGTCCCTTGTTTCCTCAGGCTGTTGAGTGTGTGTGTGTGTGTGTGTGTGTGTGTGTGTGTGTGTGTGTGTGTGTGTGTGTGTGTGTGTGTGTGTGGGAAGGGTTGGTCTCAGGGTCAGGGCTAAGGCCGCGGCTTTTGACTTTTGCCTGTGCGGTTGTTTGGTGTCCATGGATACGCATGCCGTTCAGGTTGCGCCTGCTCGGCTGTAAATGTGAACTGAGGCGAATGCCGATAAGCGAGGCTTGATGGCAGGAGGCTGCATTCTTTGAGGAATTGCACAATACCAGGTGCCACGCTTAGAACTATAGCCTTTGGAATCAAAGGGAATGTCTATTTTTCTTTCTTTCATTCTCTCTATTTTTCTTTCTTTCATTTTATCTATTTTTCTCTTTCATTCTGTCTTTCTGTTTCTTTTGTTTTGTCTTTCTTCCTTTCCCCCTACCCACTGTCCTTTCATGACTAGAGAACAATTGTCCTATTGCCTAGATTGGTGCATGTGAGCGCATATCTAAGATAGTGTGAGTGTGTGTGTGTGTGTGTGTGTGTGTGTGAGGGAGGGAATGTGTGAGTGCAAGATGCTGGCCTCAAGGACCTATCTTTTTCTCTCATCTCTCAAGGACTTGACCCCAACCTCAGGCTTTTGTTCCCAGTGAGTATGGCTATATGTTTGTGTGTGTGTGTGTGTGTGTGTGTGTGTGTGTATGTGTGTGTGTGTGATGTGATTTAAAGCGCTTGTGTGAAGGTTGCCAGCATCTGTTTTTCACGGTCACACTGCAGTCAAGTCGCAAATCCTCTCGCCTCCCCACGCGGCTGCAGTGGCGGATAGTCTTCAGGCACAACGCCTCCCTGGCAGGCTATTAAAAGAGCTGGGCAGGAAATGGAGGAGTTTGCTTGTCAACCAGAAGTGATTATCTTCCCCTCCGGGCACATGTGGTCAGTCCAAACACCCGCGGTAACCCCCGTAATTATTCATCAGCACCGGGCTAAAGGTGTCGGCGGTCGTTACAGACCATAACACGTCCATATACCTTCGTGGTCTCAGGCGTTTGTGTGAACGCTGAGCGTTGACCGGGGCAGACTTTTGTTTTTAGAGTCTGTGTGACGTGTGGGGCTGCTGGGTAAGTTGTGTTTGAGGACTGGTCTGGAGCCATGGCCCCTGTGGCTCTGTAAACAGGAGCGCCTCAACAGCCAGAAGAATCCTAACAGGATGCACCATAAGTAATACTGGGTTAACTTGTTAAGTGCAAAATCAATGTGTGCCCACTGATGTGTTGTTATGTGCAGTTGTTTTATGCTTCTGCTGAATGTCTGAATGGTGATGGCAGAGTCCACACAGGTCAGAGAACAGCTGCTTTGAAGGAGATGTTTTTGCAGAAAAGATTGCACACACTGAGGTCATGTTTTTTTTCTGTTGGATTTTCTGGAAGTGTCGAGAATCAGAATCAGAAAGCACACCGGATGCCACTTTACACAAGGATACACTTTGCACAAGGATACACTTTGCACAAGGATACACTTTGCACAAGGATACACTTTGCACAAGGATACACTTTGCACAAGAGCAGCTGATGCTGTTTCTGTATGGCCTCGAACCAGACCTGCGTGTCCTTCAGCCTGTATCAGTGGGAGACAGTCCCCCCCCCCCACACACACACACACACACACACACCGGTCAACGGGAAGGCTACGTGACAAGGTAACACTGGCCCAAGGTTTTACAGCAACAACAACAAAAGAAGAATGAGGGCAAATCGTTCCCTTTTTTCCATAAATACATGCTCCCTTCGGATTTTCCTCGAAACAACAGATTAGCCTTTAACCGAACGCCATTCCAGGACGAGCAGGGTCTTAGCTGTTTTTAGAGCGTTCCAAAAGTGCTTGTGCCCTTTTGTTTTTCGTGCGGTGGCCTGCGTCCAAAGGCAAGCAAGCCGATTAGAAGGGGTTTGGGTTTGGATGGGGGCTTTGTATGAGCGGAAGAGATAGAGAGAGAGAGAGAGAGAGAGAGAGAGAGAGAGAGAGAGAGGTAGAGAGAGAGAGAGAGAGAGAGAGAGAGAGAGAGAGAGAGAGAGAGAGAGAGAGAGACTGTAGCCAGTGGACTAACACCTCCGGCAGTAGCAGTTTCAGCCTAAGCTTGGGGCGGCTTAAAGGTAATAGGATGGTGTGGAGATCCCCCCCTTCCCTAGCTCTCATGGTGGCCTGATATCGGTTGGGCTCTCATGTAAGTAAGGAGAGCCTTCCTTGGGAAATTCCCAAATGGTTTCCCTTCGCTCTTAACCAAGAGGCACATTCTTGTGTCCTTGTTATTGACAGAAGCTATTGCTGCGACGCTGCTGCTGTTGGCTTTTTTTGGCATGTTTGCGTAACGTCTCAAGTGAAGATTCTCACGGACAGACTGGTGCCCAGGCATGGATGACACGACATGAGAGAGAGAGAGAGAGAGAAGCCTGTCCGTGTGAGTGACGGGGCGGGTGCACACAGGCGAAGAGGAGAGGAGGAAGGAGAAGAAAAAAAAATGTCAAAGACGGAGGAGAAGGACAGAGAGAGACGCAAAGAAAGAAAGCAAAAGGGTGAGGAAAGAAAGAGAAACAGAGAGGGAGGGAGAGAGGGAGAGAGAGAGAGAGAGAGGGAGAGAGGGAGGGAGGGAGAGAGAGAGGGAGAGGAAGCGTGAGCAGTGAAAGAGTGGCTCTTGGAAAGGAGAAGAAAGGCCGCCACGGCCATCTTAATCGATTCCCTCCCTCCAATTTCCCCAGGATTAGCCCACTTCCTCAGAGGGCCTTTACCCAGGCTGCCAGCAGGAGCTTGGCCCCTGCAATCAATACAAGAAGAACCGCTTCGCTCGCTCCCTCATCTCTCTCTCTCCCGCTCCCTCCCTCCATCTCTCGCCCCTCCTTATCTCTCTCTCTCTCTCTCTCTCCCTCTCTCTCCCCGTCTCTTCATTCACCTGTTAAAAGGCTCTGGCCTGTGCTGGGCCGGTGTGCCGCTGGTGAGGTCCATGGGGGGGGGGCTGGGGAGATGGAGGGCTCTCTGAGCAGTGACAGCACACATTGACGGGAAGGGCTGAGGAGGTCACTGTGGAGAAGGAGACACATGTGACATTCACTCACATGCAGCGGCTCACACATATACAAATACACACATACACACACACACACACACACACACACACACACACACACATACACATATGTATCTGTGCACATGTGTGGGTGTGTTTATGTGTGTGTGTGTGTGTGTGTGTGTGTGTGTGAGTGTGTGAGTGGGTGTGTTTATGTGTGTGTGTGTGTGTGTGTGTGTGTGTGTGTGTGTGTGTGGGTGTGTGTGTGTATGTGTGTGTGTGTGTGTGTGTGTATGGCGGTGTGTCGGTGAGGCGGGGGGAGCCTGGTTGGCAGGCATAATAGAGTGTGTCCTGAAATGATGGAGAACGCTCAGCAGAGGAGCTGGCAGCACTGGGGAGAGGAGAGGTGAGCGCTGCCATTTGCATCTGCTGTCCTTTGCACAAACGCAGCAGGGGGGTCCATTCCCTCCATCTCTCCCTCCCTCTCTCTCTCTTTCTACCACTCTCTCTCTCTCTTTACCTCTCTCTCTCTTTTTACCACTCTGTCTCTCTCTCTTTATCTCTCTTTCTCTTTCCCCATCATCTTTCCCTCTTTCTCCCACGGTCTCATTGTCGTTTATCTCTCCCCATGCATCTATCCATCCCTCTTTCTCTTGTTATCTCTCTCACTCACTCCCTCGCTACCTTTCTTTCTCTCCAGCTCTCCTTCATTCTCTCTATTGGCTCGTTTGCTGGGTATTTACAGAACCCCATTCTTTCCCAACTCTCTCGTCCCTCTTTCACACACCCATATGTATGTATGTATGTGTGTGTGTGTGTGTGTGTGTGTGTGTGTGTGTGTGTGTGTGTATGTGGTGGGGGTGGTGGTGGTGCTAGAGAGGCATGCAGATGCTGAGCGCCTACACAGTTCATTGATGCGACTCCCATTAAAAATCCCTCATACCCTCAATAAAAAAGGGCTTAACTGGCTCCGGCATCAGCTGCGAGCGTTCAGATCGGCTCGCCAGACAATCAATTTCCCTGGAGTGCACCGAGCTTAGCGGGCCAAACAGGAGGCGGCGAGAGGGGGGATGTTTCCATTATCACAGTCCTCTCGCTGTCTGGAGAGAGAGAGAGAGACAGAGAGGGATGGAGGGAGAAAGAGAGATGGAGGGAGGGAGAGAGAGAAAGAGGGAGACAGAGACAAGGAAATGAGAGAGCAGTGTACTGTACATGGAGACTGAAGCAGCTGAGAGAGAGAGAGAGAGAGAATGTATGAGACAGGAGGAAGAGAGAGATGGAGTCTTTTTAAAAAGCCATTGACTGCGCGCCCTTAAAAATATCATATTGGATTAGCCTCACTGGGTTAGCGTTTGGAATTAGCTCTCTCCTCAGCGCAGAATTAAAAGGGAATGTTGAGCGTTGCTTAAATTATAAATCACGGCCGCTTACTTCCAGCGTGCCGAAATTCCTCGCGCGTGTGCCACGCTGCCAGCACCCGGCCCTGTCATCTTTAATTAAATCCCCCCTTTTGGGTGACATTTGCAGAGCCTCCACACCCCGTCCCCCCCCCCACCCTCCAGCTCCGCCTCCCCCAACATTCCCCGGCACCAGCCTGTTTGCCAGTGGCGTGATGACACGAAAATGAGAGAGAGAAAAGGAGGGTGAGAGTGAAAGACAAAGACAGAGAGGGAGGGAATAGCAATCAGCTGAACGGCTATATTAGAGTTGCTAATCAACTGGATGAGCACAATGCTGTTAGTTAAGTTTGTTTTCTTTCGCTTCTTTCTTTTCTTTTTTTTTTTTTTGCTGAGCCTTCTTATCGTCTTCCTTGTTTTCTCTCTCACACCCTTTGTCAAATTATCTCTATCTTTCTTCTGTCTCTCGTTCCTCTCCTCTATCTAAAATTATCCAGTAATCACTGGGTATTTGGGGCAGCCATGGCCTACTGGTTAGCACTTCGGACCTGTAACCGGAGGTTTGCCGGTTCGAACCCCGACCAGTAGGCACGGCTGAAGTGCCCTTGAGCAAGGCACCTAACCCCTCACTGCTCCCCGAGCGCCGCTGTTGATGCAGGCAGCTCACTGCCCCGGGATTAGTGTGTGCTTCACCTCACTGTGTGTACACACTGTGTGCTGAGTGTGTTTCACTAATTCACGGATTGGGATAAATGCAGAGACCAAATTTCCCTCACAGGATCAAAAGAGTATATATACTTATACTTATACTTATACTTATACTATACCAACTCCTAGCGCTTAGCTGTCACCCAACTGTCACCTGGCGCTAACCTCAGGCTGACCCTTTCGCTAACCCCCACCTCAAACAGAACTAGCTCCTTCCTTCCGCGAACCTGAGCACGCACACTGGCACACTAAGTTTGAAGTGCTAAGTCTAAGCCTATTTGTATTCCTCACTGTCAACGGCCTTAGCGGATAGCAGGGAATGTGGGGAGAGATAGGACAGGACAGAGAGGATTATGGGACTGTGCCAGCCGTGGCCGGGTTATGTGAGACTTGCATCATAACCTCGAGTGGACGGATAGACAGAGCCGCTGCTTCGGTCGGCACTGAGTCTACTCGCTACTCTGGGGAGCAGAGGTCCTCGTTTGACCGTGATGTTTGCGGATGATTTCAGTGTGGTATCTCACTTTTGTATCATGCGAGAAACTGAGATAGGTTTCACCTCACCGAACATTTTCATCGATTTCTGAAGCATACTTGTTTTGCTTGCAAATGAAAAATGTAAAATATCAGAACACGATCTAAGAGTCAGAATGCAGTGCATTCTGTAAAGAGGGCTTTTTATGTGAATATTTCAGTGAGGTTTTGTTTTCCTGGAAACTGAGCCCATCGATTGGCATTGCCTTCCTCCCAATTATGCTAAGACTTTTTGGCAACAGGCTTTGCCTTGAACCCTGGAAGCTGCACAAATGAGAGCGATCAGGTGACTAGATGCAAGGTGGATCTAAATTATGCTCATGTTATTGTCTCTGTCTGCTGTTTGGCCTTTACACTTCTGTGTTAAGTGTTTTCCCCCCTTCATGCTCCCTCTGCCTCTAGAAGTAGTCTCCAATGTGTCCAGTCAAAGACTCCTGAGCTCCTTTTTGGCAAGGGGCGTTTGGATCCGAGGCGTCGTGCGTCCTGTCGCGGCTTCGCCTGGTCGCGTGCCCCGCGGTGGGCATCCCGCTGGAGCAGGCCGGCCCATATGGCAGCGTGACATCATCATCGGTCAGGGTCAGTGGAACCAATCAGGCCGAGCTGGATTAGAGACCTCACAAGACCGGATGGCAGGGAGGCAGAGGACAGAGTCAAATGAAGGAGGGATGGATGGAGGGAGGGAGGGCGGGCAGACAGATATGGAGGCACACACAGATATGGAAAGACACAGATGGTGAAGACATTCTGAAAATCACCGAGCCAGGAAGGAAGCTAGTGGTTCTAAAAAGAGAACTGCTGATTTGAAGAACCTCTGAATTGTACATCAGCCATTGTTTTTACTGATAAGTAATAATTTTCCATCACCTTGACATTTACCATCAAGCCCACACAACCATAACTCTCGAGTCCATCTAGTCCTCTGTCCCTAGCAACTGTTTCAGTGGTCAGTGTTCAGTGTGGACATGACGGTCTGACCTGTTTTGGTGTTTGTTCAGCATGCGTCTGATTGCACCATCAAAGGGGTCCTGGTGGATGTGAGGAGACAGCAGCAGCTGCAGTCACTTCTGCCAGAGCTGGACTCTGGAGAGCCTCTTCACATCCTCCTCAAAGAGCATGCATCACTCGCCTGCATTTTCATCTTTTTTGTATAAAAGTGTGTGTGTGTGGTGTGTGTGTGTGGTGTGTGTGTGTGTGTGTGTGTGTGTGTGTGTGTGTGTGTGTGTGTGTGTGTGTGTGTGTGTGTGCGTGTATGTGTATGTGTGTGTGTGCATGTGTGTGCTTATACAGTGTGTGCGTATGTGTGTCTTTGTCTGTGCGTGTGTGTGCGTGTGTGATATATAATACAAACTCCTACCCATTAAGTCCAGCTAAAATAACATTTTTATGTTTTTTATGCTCATAAAAACCCTGTTTCCTTAGTTTCCCTTGACTTTTACGGTAATCACTCCATTTGTGCAATTTACATGTGCAATGCATCTGAAAATGTGTTTGACTTTTAGGAGGCTAAATGTGTTTTTAATTGAATTTAAAGTAATTATTTGGAATGGTACGATATCTTAAGTGGTTCACTTTCCTGACTGTAACTGCGTAGTTGAAGTGTGTGTGTGTGTGTGTGTGTGTGTGTGTGTGTGTGTGTGTGTGTGTGTGTGTGTGCAGCTTTGCCATGTCATGTGGTTTCCTGCTCGCTGTCTGCGTGGATGTTGAAAAGCCGGGAAAATGTGCCTGTGAAATATTTAAATGTGGTCACAAGTGGCAGCTGAGATGACAACCTTTTCCCTGATTACCAGTGGGAGCCGGAACCATAATGAGCCAAGAAGAATGAAGGGATGGGAGCCAGGGAGAAATGGAGAGAGGCGGAGAGGAGGCGAAAGAGAGAGAAGGAGAAGAAAGAGAGGAAGTCAAATTTGAAAGACTGAGGGAAGAAATCAAGTGTGTGTGTGTGTGTGTGTGTGTGTGTGTGTGTGCGAGACAAGCAAGACCACAAAAGAGAAAGGTAAAGAGAGAGAGGCGAGAGAGAGAGAGAGGGGAGGGATGAAGAATTCAAACAGAGAGGGAGAGAGTCCACTAGAGAAAGGTACAAAGTCAGAGAGAGAGAGAGAGAGAGAGAGAGACAGTGAGAGAGACAGAGAGAAGGAGAGAGAGAGAAGGGAGGGAGGGATGTGGATTGTGCGGGAGGAAGGCAGTGACTGTGGCAGGAGGGATCTGCATGCTCTTGACCTTTTCCCTGCTGATTGAACAGCTCTTCAGCAGGCTGCAGTCACCCCCCTCCGCCCCCTTGCCCACATCGCCACGCCGGGCGCCATCATCACCCCAGCCTGCTGGGACAAAGAGCCTGATTTTATGCCATTTCCACCCCCACAGCAACCCCCCCCCCCACCCCACCGCCGTCCTTCCATTTGAACTTATTTATTTATTTGCCATTCTATCACTCCCCCTCTCCCTCTCCGTGTGACTGGCAGCAATCCCTTGCGAGGGCCAGTCACAGCGAGAGCCCAATCTGCAGCTGGTGCTCTCTCTCTCTCTCTCTCTCTCTCTCTCTCTCTCTCTTTCTCTCTCTCTCTCTGCCTTCTTCTCTCTGCCACCTGTTTTTTTTTAACTGAGGGCGTTGTGGGACCGGTTGGCGACTCCTTGCTGGTTGGCACGCAGTGTAGATCATTTCCGGAGAGGGAAAGAGGTGTGTGTGGGGGGGGGGGGGGGGTGCGGTGGGGGTGTGGGTGCACTGCCGTGCCCCTGTCTCATGGCGGGCACCAAGCCGTCTGTCTTATGGGAGGTTGGGCAGGTTGTTAATCACGCAAGCAGCCAGGGTGGCACCGGGGTGGCACAGGCAGCGGGCATGGGCAGGCAGCGGCTGTCACCTTGGCTGTGACAGAGCCGCCAGAGATGGAGTGCCATGCTGCACACACCTCCCACCTCTCCTTGTCCCCTTGCCCCCCCCCCTCTCTCTCTCTCATCTCTCACTTCCTCTCTTTTTGTCTCTCAGCTAGCATTCAAGGGGCTTCCCAGGTGCATATTTGTGTGTGTGTGTGTGTGTGTGTGTGTGTGTGTGTGTGTGTGTGTGTGTGTGTGTGTGTGTGTGTATGTGTGTGTGTGTGTGCGTGCGTGTGTGTGTGTGTCAGGTTGGATGACACACACCTCCCCTACCAAAAGTCAGGGGCGTATTGTCAATGACATAAATGGAAAGCCTAAGTGATAGAGATGAGAGAGAGAGAGAGAAGAGAGAGAAGGAGGGGAGGAGAGGGCTGGGGGGATGAGAACTGAGCATTAGTTAGCGCTATTGATCTGTGTGTCTGTGCGTCGCTCTGTTACACTTAATCAAGAGCACGGTGACCTGTCATTCACAGCACACAGCACAAATATAAACGGCTGTGCCATTTAATCAGTCCCTGAAGCCCATTACTAGAATCTTCTCCATATAGTCCGTCCTAAATACTTGATCCATATGTGCCGCGTGTTGTATCTTATGCCATGCCATGCATCTATGCATTTATGCCATGCTACATATGGACATGCTAAAAGCTAAAATCCCTCAGCTTCTCTAAAGCCCAATCTACTTCCTCTGCATTAAGATAACATGGAATGTTAAAACGGAAGCCTTGTGGGGCCAACTATGATGCTGATAATGAAACTCTCTTGAAAGGGTCATTAGAGCTTTTTAACCCCAAGGCCCATTCACATCGCCACTGGTGTCTGCTGTCTTCAGTTGCTGTCTTGTATTTTGCTATGTGGGACAACCGGGGCAATTATGAGTGTGGAACGGGTAATGTGAACATGATTGGGAGTAAAAGCTTAAAGTGTGTGTGTGTGTGTGTGTGTGTGTGTGTGTGTGTCAGTGTGTGTGTGTGTGTGTATGTGTGTGTGTGTGTGTGTGTGTGTGTGTGTGCGTGTGTGTGTGTGTGGAGGAGGGGGATGGTGAGGAGGATGGGAGTGAGTGTGGGCGAGACAGAGTGAAAGGGTGGGTTGGGGGTTGTGTGTGAGTAAAAGCCTGCCTTGATGGTTGATGAGAAGTGTGTGTGTAAGAGAGAGAGAGAGAGAGAGAGAGAGATGGAAGAGGAGGAAGGAGGGTGAGAGAGAGAGAAAGAGAGAGAGAGAGAGAGGGTGCATGATGACTTCTGTGCGCTGTGCTAACACCGCCACTCCTGAGGGACCTTTAACTGCAATTAGTGCCCACTTGTCTGACGCAGTCAATCACCACAGCGTAATGAGAGGAGGATGAGAGAGGGAGAGAGAGAGAAAAAGAGAGAGGTAGAGGAAGAGAGGGCGTGGGAGAGGGGGTGGTGAGCAAGGGAGTCACACATGAAGAGGCCCACTGTGACTAACTGGTACAGGCTGATCTTACCTGAGCACTATGTGTGTGTGTGGGTGTGGGTGTGTGTCCGTGTCTGTATCTGTGTGTGTCTCCATGTGTGTGTCAATGTGTGCCTGTTTTAGTATGGAGCTGTTGTAAAAGTGTACCCTTATCTATGTTTTTTCTGACAGGCTGTGGTTTTCTTTGTCTACATTGGCCATCCAGGCATTTGAAACAACATGACTGTTGCCTGGCCTTGCCTGCCTTATTGTGTGTTGTTTTCCTTTCTGCTCAGCTGTGCTGAGAATGAAATCAGGTGTCCTTCTGTGAGTAGATTGGGCATCTAAACATCAAAGCATTGTGTTACACGCACAGAGAGCCATTTCTTTGCTGCTCTCTCTCTCTCTCTCTCTCTCTCTCTCTCTCTCTCTGTACATCTCCCATGCTCTTGTTCTCTTCCCCTCTCTGTATCTTTCTCTTGTTCCCTCTGTCCCTCCCTCTCTCCCTAGCTCCCTCTCTCCCACTCTGCCTGCCTGGCTGCCAGAGTGGAGGGCCTTGTTGCCTGTGCCTTGTTAAATATTAATTGGGAATCAGTGGAGGACTTGTCTCCTAAATGATAGAACAGAAGGCCCCCGCTCTTGCTCCAGGCTGCCCGCAGGCGGCTTTCTTCTCCTATTTACCTGCGGCCCCACGCACCACACACTCCCATCTTGTGACAGGCCTCTGCCACACACACACACACACACACACACACACACACACGCATACAAACACACACACCCGGGGCTCTTACGCGCCACACTCACTCACAGGCTCACAGGCACACACACACACACACACACACACACACACACACACACACACACACACACACACACACACACACACACACACACACACACACACACACACACACACACACATTCACATTCACCAACACATTCACATACACTCACACACACACACGTAAGAGGCATGAATCAAGGGAAACCAACACGACTAACCTGTACCTGTTCTCAGAATGCTGTCTCTCTCTGCCAGCCCAGCTCATTGTTCCCAGGCTGTTGTGTTGTGCTGGTGCTCAGCCAGGGTTACTGTAGGTCTCCTCACACAGGCCTTATCTTTAGGGCATATCACACTGAATAAAACTTGTGTTTGTTTTACCCTTCAGCTAACCAGCGTTTTATTAGCATGCCATAGACATCAAAGACACATTTATAACTGGCTTTATATACCCTCATTTTAAACTGTGTGTGTGTTGGTGTGTGTTTGCGTGTGTTTGTGTGTGAGAGAGGTTTATGTGTACATCTAGGGATGTTTATACACGCACATGTTTCCGACTCTGTGTATATATGTACATGCTTCTTTGTTTGTGTGTGTGCATGTATGTGTGTGTGTGTGTGTGTGTGTGTGTGTGTGTTTATGTGTACGTTTCATGGCTGAGTGCTGTCTTGACCTGGCTTTAGCCGGAACAGTGCTAAGCCTCATTGAACAGCAGAGCGGGCTGTTTTTGTCCATCTGACTTTAAAGTGAAGTGCCGTGTCATATAGAGTCTTTCTCTCTCTCTCTCTCTCTCTCTTTCTGTATCTCTCTCTCTCTGTATCTCTCCTAGCCTCAGGTCTTCAAGTGCATTTGCTAAAGGGGAGAGGGGGATGGGGCTGATGGCAAATGCCAGAATGGGAGAATGGGGGCAGTCCTCTTAAAAGGGTAATGAGGGCAGATTGACTCTCTGGAGGTAGAGATGAAATACTGTAGATGTGAAGGAGAAGGATTGTATTGTAGGAAGAGAGAGAGAGAGAGAGGGGGATGAATATCAGGGACAATAAGACAGATAATGAAATGGAGAGATATGGAGACAGCATGAAGGGGGAAATGATTGAGGTAATGTAAAGAGTGGGAGAGGGAGGAGAGGGAAGAGAGAGAGAGGGACAGAGAGCTAGAGTGATGGAGGAGGGCCAGGCTGGTGGGTGGGTGGATGGGTGGCCATTTGTGTGCGGCAGTGCCGAGTTCACAGGCTGCTGAGCAGAGGCCTAATCTCATATGACACCACAGGGCTGGTGCTGGGCCTGGTGCTCTGCGTGTGTGTATGTGTGTGTGTGTGTGTGTGTGTGTGTATGTGGGTGTGTGTGTATGTGTTTGGCTTTGTGCTGACGGCAGGGGAGAATGCTGATGAAGCGCGGCGCTCCACTCGGATCCAGAGCCACCACGCTGGCTGCACAATGAGCCCGCAGTCATCACACGTACACACACACACACACACACACACACACACACACACATACACATTGCAAACATACTGTACGTCATTTTCGATTCACACGGCACTGAGCTTGCATACCTAGGGTGTGATGAGGGAATTGCAACCTGTCTGCCCAATTTAATGCCCCCCTCCAAAAGACACATGCATACTTCTCTTGTCCCATCCACTCCCCAAAATCAGACCCCGCCCTGATCACTGCACATGCACTCACTCACACTCACACGCACACGAACACACACACACACACACACACACACACACACACACACACACACACACACACACACACACACACACACACACACACACACACACAAACTCATCTCCCATCTCTCTCACTGAATCAGGACATTCAGGTTGGTGCCTTTGGCTAGCTGTGATATTTCACCAAGAGCCTTTGAAACATGTGAATACATTTGATATATTACATGGCCCCACCCCCTCATGGCCCTACTTTCCACACATGGAGAAAAGCACACACACACACACACAGACACACACACACACACACAATTGCCAGTTTCAGTCATGCATAAATCCATATATTACAGTAAATGGAGGATGCTCAGTCAACCCAACCCAACCCAACCCAAGCCACAGCACAGGGAAGGCCCCATATTGCCTCACGACGCCTCCCTCCCACATTTCATTTCTCCCCCTCCGTTCTGTCTCATCAGCTGAGCTCTTCATGGGCCTACAACTGCACGAGTCTCTATTTGTTGTGTGTTAGTTGGCTGTTTGTTGATTTATGGCATTTTACCTGAATGTGGTGGCATTGGCAAGCAGTCATGGTTGTGGTGGTGGTAGTGGTGGTGGCGGTGTGGGCTGTTGTGGAGCTGGTTGGTGTCGGTGAAGAGATGGCGCTGGGCGTTGGGCCCACACCAGACCCGGTGTGAATGCTGACAGCTCACATTCCGATACGGCCCAGAAAAGCCCTCTGGTCGGCCTGTCAGCTTGTTGTGGCGGCAGCCGGCGCGCAGCCGCGGTCAGTGGAGCAAGGGGGCGGGAGGGCCGACAGAGGGTTCTCTTTTGGCAGCCAATGTCTGGCATGTCATCCCCTGAGATGGGAAAATGCTTCTGTTGTTGTTGTTGTTGCTGTTTTTTGTTGTCATTGTTGTTGTTGTGTATTCATGAGCTAGTGTTCGACATGCATGTTTGTCTGAATTGTGATCCTGCCCCCCCCGCCCCCCATTTTAAAACGTAATCTAAGCATATAAGGTACTGTGTGTAAATATAAACGGTTTAAATACATTAACATATATGCGTGCAAAAGAATATAACCATATGTATTATGCATAATCATGTTATATTCATGAATGCATATACAAAGACATAGCATTCTATCAACATGCATATATTTCTCTAATGATGCATACATATTTATTTATTTTTCGTCTCACACATATGTCTGTCAGTCTTGATGCGTGGATGTATTGTACATGTGTTTACATTAACCTACATAATGTAATGTGAGGGAAGGTCAGCTGGTGGGCTTCATTAGTGCTGTTGTTATTACCGTTGTTGCTGGTGGGTGTATGTAGGTCGATATGGCACTCACTGCTGCGGGAGGGAGCCTTTTTTCCCACGCCAGTAGCTCCATTGGGCTCTCCGCTCAGGGGAGAGAATGAGAGAGGGAGAAAGAGGGAGAGAGAGAGAGAGAGGGAGGGAGAGCAAGCCCTGTCTGGCCGCCCTAGCCCAAGCCTAATGCTGCCCACACCTAGACAAATGGAAAGTGACACTTGTGTGTGTAGAATGGTATTTGCGGTGACGCTTTGACTACAGATAATAAAGTGTTCACCCCGAGGTGATTTAAACTGAGAGTGGCCCCAGTGAAACTCACTTACTCGGGGAGCAAGAGAGGGAGGTGGAGGGAAAGAGAGGGAGGGGGGAGAGGGAGAGGCAGAGGATGGGGTAGAGGGCAAGTAAAGGGAAGGAGACAAGAAGGGGAAGGATGGGGACAGAGAGAGCCTGAGAAAGGGAATTCTTTGAAAAGAGGCTCAACAAATGCGGAGGGAGTGTGAGCTCCTCTGGGCGCCACAGTCTGTTTTATGGTGCAATGTTTTGTCACTCCAAAGGTATGCACACACACTCAGACGCACACACACACACACACACACACAGAGAGAGAGAGAGAGAGAGAGAGAGAGAGAAACACCTGTAACAAAGACAATGCTTTCATCAATGCAAATCAGTGCCTCAGTGGCCTGCCTCCCCTCTGTTGGTGTAGTTCCCCATAGGCACTTAAATTGATTGGAGATGTCTGTGTGCATATTCAAACACCGCCTGCCCAATCTCCATCTCCCCTGGCCTGAGCTCCAGTCACCGTCACCCTGGTAACGCACGCCTGGCTGACCACCATGCACACACACAAATACACACAACTCCACTTCCAACACACAAACACACACACACAAACATACACACACACACAGACACACATGCAAATGTCCTGCATTCTCACAAACTCCTGAACACACCCCTCATGTAATCCACACTTACAGTAAATCAATGCTCCCCTCCTCCATACACACACTGAACTCACACTCACACGCTTACACTATAACACACACACACACACACACACACACAGAGAGAGAGAGAGAGAAAGCGGTGTGTATTTGTGTGTGTGTGTGTGGGGGGGGGGGGGTCATTAGAGTGGGCTTGCTGAGGCATCCCGGCAGGCAGGCGGGGTTAATTGTGGACGCCTGAGCAGCTGGCTCTATCAGGGCCCCATTGTGCGCCCTCGCCAGTCGGTCGTTACGGCGACAGAGGCGCAGGGGCCATAATGGCTGACTAATCAGCCCTCGTCCAGATGACATATCAGTTAGCCGCAGACAGGTATTGTTCAGGGTATGGAAAAGAGCCATAATGTGTCCCGGCCCCTCTAGTCTCCTCTCCTCTTCTCTTTTCCTCCTCTCCTCTCCTCTCTTCTCCTCCTCTCCTCTCTTCTCCTCCTCTCCTCTCCTCCTCTCCTCTTATCCTCATTTCTCTCCTCTACTCTCCATCTCCTCTCATTCTCCTTCTCAGTTGTTGCTTAGGGTACAGAAAAGAGTCATAATGTCTCCTTTTTTCCCTCCTTCTCCTCTCCTCTCCTCTATCTGTTATTTTCTCTCTTCTCTGTTCCATCTCCTCTTTCTCCTTCTCATTTCCGCTCTTCCCCTCCAACCCCTCCCTTCCTCACGGCTTCTCTTTTTGCCGTTGTTGTTCATGTCAGTTGTGTTTGAAGGCTCGCACTCACAGAACAAAAAAGGAGCCTCATACAAACTCCCTGAACCCGTCTGGAGGAGAAGTGTCACAATGGAGGGAAGGTCAAAGGTCGTGTCATGAAAAGCCTGGGCCCGGGGAATCTGTGCATTTCGCCATTCTCCTGTTTCCTATTTTTGTCTTCCCAAAGCTACAAAACCCATTTAAAAGCCAGTCAGAACCCCCCCCCCACCACCACCACCACCACCACCATGGTGATTGTCAAGCATATAAGGGTTTTTCACTGGGCACTCCGTCATTAAATTATTAACCACCGGTGACGAGAGGACAATGAGAGGGGAAGGCCAAGGCGTCACTCCGAGGGGCCGAGATTTAAAATGCCGCTGAAGACAGTGGAGGAGAACCAAAGGCAATGGAGGTTTAAAAAAAGAAGAAGAAAGAGAGAGAGATAAAAATGAGTTTGACGTTTCTTAAGAGTGTTGGTTGGAGGTCTTTTGAGTGGGAGCCGCGGGCTGGTGTGAAAGCAGACTTATGTTCTCTCTGGGCATCTGCTTTGACAGCTCATTCACTTTTAACAAGCAGCTTCTCTCATGAGGTTCATGTGGAGACAGAGAGAGAGTGAGAGAGAGAGAGAGGGAGAGAGAGAGAGAGAGAGAGAGAGAGAGAGGGAGAAAGAGAGAGAGAGAGAGAGAAAGAAAGAGAGAGAGAGAATAAAGCGTAAGGTTCGGCTCCTGAACCAGGTGCATGCTGCACTTTGACTGACCCCTCTCTCGGCGTCTGTAGTATTTCTTCTTGTTTCACTCTTTTTCGTGTCGTTTTTCTTCTTCTTTTTCTTCGTCTTCTTCTCCTCCTCCTCCTTTACATTTCTTCCTCTTTTTTTCCTCTTCTCAGAATCGGTTCCTGTTTGCGTCGTCCTCAGCGCGACCCTTATTTACCCAGCCAGAATTGATGTGGCTTCCTCGGCTGTCTGTTGTGTCAACATGATCGGTGACACTTCAGCTACCTTTGTGCTTTGGTGTCAGCCCGATCTGTTTCCCCCTCCTCTGAGTCTCGCCGAGCAGGTGGGCAGGATGAAAAGCTCACCTGTCAGTGGTGCTTACACGTCGCGTTTCATTAGCACTCGACTGAACTTAAACGTCTCGTAGGCTATGCTCACCTGCTAGCATGTTCAATTATAATCCGGTTCAAACACACTCACGCACAGTCATGCATTCTGAAGTGCACATATTTAATCAGAAATATACACACATCTTTTTATTCTTCTGTGTGGGTTTTGTGACTTTCATTCTCATTTCCACACTCAGTCTATTTTCATTATCAACAGCGTTTGACCCCTCACTGAAATAAAAGGCTCTGAACTAAATGGATTTCTTTTTTTATGGTCTAATCTAGACCTCCTCTGCCTTATTGCAAATTTGTACTTGGTGAACCTTCCTTCATCACTGACACATACTCACACATCACACACACACACACACACACACCACATATGCTCACAGGAACAAGTTAATCAGAATTCCAGGCAGCCCAGTGACTAATTAGAGCACTGTTAATTGAGTGTACAGGATTATGCCCCCTCCCTCCCTCTCTCTCTTTTTCTCTCTCTCTCTTTGATTCTGTCTCTATCCCTCTCTTATTTTCTCACTCTCTCTTTTAGCTGCCCCCGCACCCTTCAAGGACAGGCCAGGCAGGAGTGTGAAGGGCATGGTGGAGGCGAGGGTGGGGGTGGCCGAGAGGTGGGGGTGCTTGAGGTCGGGGGTTTTTGGGGATGTGTGTGTGTGTGTGTGTGTGTGTGTGTGTGTGTGTGTGTGTGTGTGTGTGTGTGGAAGGGTGGTGTGGGCGGATGGGCGGGCGGCTCCATCACTCAGAGGGCTGCCCTCTGCGCTGCCTGACCCGAACCTGGGTCAAAGCGGGACCGCCTCCACGTCCACCGCTGTCATCTCCGCTGTCGCCACCACATGTTATCTGTCAGCAGTGTGTGTGTGTGTGTGTGTGTGTGTACTCTCCCTACTGTTTGTGTACCCTAGTGTCTGTATGTGTGTATGTGTGTGTGAGAGGACATGTGTATATGTATGTGTGTGTGTTGTTTGTGCATCTGTGTATGTGTGTGTGTGAGTGTGTGTGTGTGTGTGTGTGTTTGTGAGGAACACAGTGAGATGATAACTTCCTTTCCATGATTTCCCCCCCAACACACTCCCACACTCCCCGCCTCGCTCGGGCGGCATGGCACTAATGAGGGCTGGCATTTGGAGACGGGCAGCTGCGACACGCGGGCATTGTGCAGTGCCAGGCGCCGTGTGATTAAGGAGGAAGGTCAGGCAGCTAATTGCCACCCTGCCACGACACTTTCTCTCTCTCACTTTCTATTTCTCTCACTTTCTCTCTCTCTCTTTCTTTCTTTCTTTCTTTCTCTCTCTCTCTCTCTCTCTCTCTTTATATATATATATATATATATATATCAATAAATATATACTGTATGAGACAGATCAGCCATGGAAGAGAGGTGTACAAGGGCTCTTTTCTGGGCATCTTGCTTTGAAAGCTCTCCATGTTCTCTGGCCCTCCTCTTGCATTGCTGTTTAGAGCTGCTGGAGGACTTCAGGAAGGGACCTCAGCTCAGTGTTCACAATGGTAGAAGGGACCTAACTCAGTGTTCACAATGGTAGAAGGGACCTACTGTAACTCAGTGTTCACAATGGTAGAAGGGACCTAACTCAGTGTTTACAATGGTAGAAGGGACCTACTGTAACTCAGTGTTTACAATGGTAGAAGGGACCTACTGTAACTCAGTGTTTACAATGGTAGAAGGGACCTAACTCAGTGTTTACAATGGTAGAAGCAAGGGACCTCAGCTCAGTGTTCACAATGGTAGATGATGTATTTTCAGGCAGTCTTGTTATTTATACTTTTGGGTGCTGTGTTTTGTGACTGTCCCCATTTTTGTTGTTCACATGTGTTCTAATATCTTAACTCCTGACATGAGAGAAACTGTGTTCATACATTTGTATTTCTTAAGATATTTATCTGTGTTCCTGTTTTCTGTATGAGTTTTTGATGTTAAAGATTTAGTATTTTAGCTTCTCTACAGTCTACACATAGAGGAGAGAGGTTCTGCTGTCTCTTAGGGAGATATTTAATCTTTGTGAGGCCAGTGCGTGTTATGGGCGTGGGGTGGACTAAGGCAAATGCAAGACTTGAGGCATGGCGATCTGTCGCCTGGCGTGGGGCACCTGTTGTCCTTTCCTGATGCTGGCCTACATTTCAGCATGGCGCTGGAGATGAGGCCGCCACTTTTAACAACGGCCAACCGTCTGTGACACGGCTCTCACTTCAGTTCACTGCGCCTGTCTGCCTGTGTGTGTGTGTGTGTATGTGTGTTTATGTGTGTGTGTGTATGTGTTTGTGTGACCGCACACTCATAAAATTACCCTACGCCACAGCCGTGACATTTGGCCGTAATATTCCCAGGCCAGTTAAAGAGACAGCCGTGGATCAAACCAAAATCCATTTCTAAATTGCCAGCTCCTCTTCCTACCCTCCTTGCCCCCCCCCCCCCCCCCTCCACCCCCTCCTTCCCCCTTGAGAGATGGTGGTGTTGTTGTTGGGGGGGTCTTGTCTCTAATAACCCCTGGCTGTAATGGAGGGGAGCAGAGCTGGTGTAGGGGGTGGATAGCGGGTGTGGGTGAGGGCCCTGCGGGGAGATGGCCTAATCCCTGTGGCCGGTGAGCTGTGAAGCCCTTTGATGCCAGGTCGAGTGCGTGAGCCTCGGACATGTTGACAAACAGCATCCTTGGCCCCAGAGCACTGGGCTCCTGACTCTTCATCTGACTGCAGGGAGATGCGTCGTCTCGTCTCGTCTCTCATTGACTCGTATCCCGTTGGGATAAATAAGGATGCCTGCCATGCTCACAGACACCAGAGAGAAATGGCTAAGCAAAGCTTTAATGATTTTTTCCCTCTTTTGGCTGTTTTTCATCTATTTGGGGCAAGGGTTATACCTTCCTTGGCAGGTAATGAGGAATATTAATGTACGTGTATGTGTGTGTGTGTGAGAGTGAATATATGTGTGTGTGTCTGTGTGTGTGTGTGTGTGTGTGTGTGTGTGTGTGTGTGTGTGTGTGTGTGTACATGTGTGTGTATGTGTCTGTGAGAGTGGGTGAGTGCATGTTTTAGTTGTGTGTGTGTGTGTGTTTGTTTGTGTGTGTGTGTGTGTGTGTGTGTGTGTGTGTGTGTGTGTGTGTGTGCGCGTGTATTGATGTGTGCATCTGTCTGGGTGGGTGGGTGTTTGGGGTGAGGGGGTTGGCTAAGTGTGGCGCTGCAGCTCATTTAAACCATGTGATGATCAAAGCTGTTTTTCCTGGCCTTTCCCTCATGCTCGGCGGATCAGAAGCAGGGGAGTCACCTTTTCATTTGTGTACATTTGCATGTGGACGACGGGCACCGCGCTTTGAAAGCCGCAGGCGTGTTTACTCCGCACTCTGGATCGAATGAAATAACCGCCACCCACCCCCCCAATTCCCTCATTACACACCTACACACACACACATACACATACACACACACGCACACAGACACCCACACCACACACAACACACACATCACACACACATACACCCACACACACACACATACACACACACACACACACACACACACACACACACACACACCTACCACGCACCACACACACCTACCACACACCACACACACATCAAACCACACACACACACTCACACACACACACTCCTTTCGGGTCGGTGGCGGTGCTTCTGTCACCACATCAAAGTGCCCGTGTGTTGGCTGTTGCTGAGCTGAGGAGGTTGAAAGTTGCCCCCCCCCCCCTCCCCAACTCTACCCTTCATCCACCACCCTCTCCACCTCCTCATCCACCACCCCCATGCCCACCGCCTGCCCTCCCTGGTGCGGACGGATGCGTGACAGCTCTCCTTCGCTCCTGACCCATTTACACCACCTCCAATTAGGTGGTGACTGAGCCGTCAACTCCGTCTCAGACGCTGGCAGCGCTTTCATCAGGACATCCAAAGATTTCAGTGTGTGTGCTTGTGTGTGTATGTGAGTGTGTGTTTGTATGTGTGTGTGTGTGTGTGTGTGCGCTTGTGTGCGTGCAGCGCTCCCCGGTGCCGGGGTGGGCAGGACAGGAGCGTCTGCTGACGGGAAACGGGCCAAAATGGGACACAGCGGATGTGTGTGTGTGTGTGTGTGCGTGTGTGTGTGTGTGTGTCTGTGTGTGTGTGTGTGTGTGTGTGTGTGTGTCTGTGTATGTGTGTGTGTGTGTGCACGCGCGTGTGTGTGTTTGTGTGTGCATTTGTGTGGAGGTCTCATCAAGCACCCTCTCCTCCACATCTCTTTTTCTTTCTCTCATGCGTTCTTTCTTTCCTTCTCTCTCCTTTTTCTGCCCTTCATGGAGATTCCAGGTTTTTTCTTTTTTTTTTTTAAAAAACCTCCCTCTTGACCCTGGCCAGACCCACCCTGTGGTGAGTGAGTGATAAGAGCCGGCGTGTGTGTTGGTGGTTTGAGCTACTCGGCACGACTGCCAGCAGGAGGAATGTCTCTCATTTGAATGTTTGGTTCCTCTCCAGCAGGGGTGAACTTGCAGTGTTGTTGAGGCTGAGCCTGCATGTCAGGAAAGACATGGCGCACGCGAGCATGTAAGCTCTCTCTCTCCTCTTCCCCATTTTCAGAATTGACTTATTTATTTATTTGCCGTTGATAGCTTGTTTTGTATCTTTAAACCCCCCTTGTGTTTGGGTCGTGTCGATCCGGCGCGTTTCTCTGTTAGAGAAGTGGTGAAGTGTGAATAGCTAATGTGAAGTGAAAAGTGGATGAGGGCTCTGTCAGAGGGACTTCTGTGGAAGGCACTCAGTCGTGGGGCAGTCGAGAGTCCTCGTTTCTTCGCACTTCCTTGAGGTCACGATGACATTTGCTGACAGCACCATTTAGGAGTTCGTTTCTTTTCTTCTTTTTTTTCGAGAACTTTTTCTTAATGCGCCTTTCCCCCTAAAAATGTCATCTCTTTTTCTGAGGAGGTTGCAAGTCATTTGTGGCAGTTGATTTATCACTTGTAAATGGAGTGTGCCCCCCCCCCCCCCCCTCACACCAGCCCCTCAACTCACTTTTTTTCTGAACTAAGTAGCCATGAAATTGCCTGAATAATGTCGTTTGAATTCAATCTTGTCACGGCCTCTCCGCTCCCCACCGCGCCACCCTCGCGAGCACGCGGTTGGCTTTGTCCTAGCGTTGGGAGCCATTTTGTCACTCAGCCATGTCTTTTGAGTGTGGTTTTAGAGTGGGGGGTCATTGTGAAGAGGACTGAGCAGATCTGGTGACCTAGCTTCATCAGTGGAGCCAAATTAGGCCCTCCTCTGGGGTATTAGTCCACTGCCCCTATGTCCTTCAACTGCCCCGGGGGTGGTGGTGGTGGTGGTGGAAAGGGAAAACGCGTGCCCAACAGGCCCAGATGTGGTCAGATCAATAGGAACTTAGAGCTGCAGGCACTTCCTGGCCTGCTGATATACAATCCATTACATTGACTTGTTTGATTCTTGGCTCTCACACATGAAGAGCAGAACTGACAATGAGAATTTTATTTTGCTGGCAAAATGTGATGGTGTTTGTTGTAGATTTTGTCTAACATCCTGAGTCATGAAGAATAATAGCTTTTTCCATACTTTGTCACATGACCAAAGTCACCTTCCTAAAGTAATGGCATATGTAAAAAAAAATCAGTTTTTTCCGAAAACACAAAAAAGTTAACCAAAAATTGAATGATGATGATTTAGGGGGGGAAAAAGTCAAAAAATGCCATTATTTTAGGAAGGTGACGGAATTAAAGATTTAAAGTCCAGGTTACTTTTTGGTGTTACACATTGAAAATGAGTGTGTTATACTGTTTTGGTAGCACAGGTCACGTATTACCAAAAATATCTACTTGGTAAGAAAGAAGCGTACAATGAAGGAAGATGTTTCGTCCATGGTGATGACAAAACTATCCAATCACCCTGATTGATCCTCTCCTGTGATGGCCGCAATCAGTGTAAAATCCAGGTCAAGAATTCCCTGTAGTGGGTGTTGAGGGGGCAGTAGGGGGCTGCTCTGTGGGCCTCATTTACTGCTGCTTAGATTGAATAATTGAGGTATTCCCATGGCCAGGAGGGCTCAGACCTAGTGAGCCTACTTATAAATCTCATCTGTGTCAGTGCAATTAAACAAGCCTTTATCAACCCTTTTACCACTCTCTCTTGCACACACTCTCTTTCTCATCTCTCTTTCTCCTCTCTCTCTCTCTCTCATTTCTCTTTCTCTCTCTCTCTCTGTCTTTCTCTCTTTCTCTCACACACACACTTTTTCTCCTCTTCCCATTTCCAAGGGTAACCCAGTTCTGTGCCAGAGTGAGTCGGAATTCATTTTGCAAAGCTCTGACAGTGCCTAAGGTGCCTGCTCCCAAAAGATTGAGTTTTTTAAAAGGGCCAATTTGTCCAGGGATGAACTTTCTCCACAGCAGGCTTTTAACAGAGAAGTGGAAAAGGCTGGGTAATTTTGGGATGTTGTGGGCAAAGTGATGTTAAAGAACACCTGTCAGATGTCCAGCCGGTGCCATAAAAACTAATTCCACGGCTTGCCAAAAGCACATTTTCTAAAAGCATGATAATTTCCTCTGTCTGGGAAATCAGATGGCTACTCTGTGTACATAAAAATGACTATATTTCTCTCCATCGGAATTGATTGCCCCTCAGATTTAAGGCTTTTAAGGCTTTACAGGAGTGACTGTTTTCCACCCCCTACTGATGTCAAAAGGACACAGGCTATAGAAAATCTTGTAAAAAGTGACACCTGAACCTAAAAAAAAAGTAGTGTAAAACCTAAACCTGAGATTGATGTTCCTGTTTGTGTGAAAATGGCAGTGAAAGTTCCCTGAACTCACGTTCAGCCATCTGCTTCTGCTAATTAGTGCAGTGCCTGAACCAGGGGTTGGAAGGGATGTGTGAAATCATCCGGCTCAGTGCATAAGTGGAATATAAACATAGCAGTAGTTTTGCCTTCACTACCTGAACTCTCCATCTGCAATGCAGAATTAGCAGATGCCTTTGCCCTAACCCTTGCCTTAACTTTCACACGCTTTGTAATGAAGCTGTATATTTTAATTAGTCATTGTGTCTTTGTGTGTGTTGGTGTTATGTTATGGTGTTGAGAATGGTAGTAGCACTATGCTACAACATCTTTTTGTAGATGCTCGTCTCCAAGTAACTTACAAGTGACAGACAATGCAAGCAAATAGCTTAATCAAGGACAGTAAAAGCAACAAGCAAAGACCCATGGAAACTACATTTCAGTTTTACAGGGAAGTTTATGTATGTAGTACAGTGTATAATTGTCAAAAGAGAAGGGAAAGAGTTTGGGTCTTTGGCTGCTTTTGCCATTTTCATTTTTGATTTTAGACTGCAGTCCTCTTAGACTGCTCTTTTCTTTCCTGTTGTTGCTGTTGGCAACCTGATGCTTAACTGGTGATGTGTGTTCTTGTACCATGGTTTTGGTGTAGATGTTGGAGATGACTAACCTGACTCTCGCCAGATGAATTTCGTTCCGCCTAGCTCCACTCACATCCATCTGGGATCGCTTCCGTTGAGAGTGATTTCGGCACCAAATTTTATGGTAGAGCCAATCAGGACGCAGGGCGGCAGTTTCATAGATGTGACGTAGCGTAGAAACGACTGTGAGACTGTTCTCAGCGTCACGGGTTGGCTTCGATGTGAGTGGTTGAAGTAGCACGTTAATAGATGACGGACAAGTGGCTTATCCAATCATATGCAAGGATTTTTTGATAAGGCCCAGCCTTCTAAAACACCACTCCAATGGATCGATCTCAGATGGATGAGTGGAGCTAGTGGAGCGGACGAAATTCATCTGGCGAGAGTCAGGTTAGGAGATGACCCTGCTCAGTAGCAACCAAGGTGGGATCCTTGGTTCATACTATGGTTCAATGAAGGATTTTACAAGTCGCAACTCTCTAAGATGATGGTAACTCTTTACAACTTCCAAAGTGTTTGACCGTGCTCCTCTCTGTTCTCTGTGCCCCTCAGGTGAGGTGACGGTGCCCATGCCCACCCCACGCTACCCCAGCACGGCCGAGCTGGACGCCTACGCCCAGAAGACAGCCGGCAACCCGCTCTCCATCAAGATCTTCCCCACCAACATCAGGGTCCCGCAGCACAAGCACCTTAACCGCACGGTCAATGGCTACGACACCACCGGCCAGCGCTACAGCCCCTACCCCCAGCTGAACACCGGTGGCTACCACGGCCTGCTGGCCATCGGCAAGGTCTCCTCGTCGTCGTCCTCCTCCTCCTCCTCCACGTCCTCTCTGTCCTCTTCGTCGTCGGCCTACGCACCGTCGTCCGTGGCCAAAGGCGTGCTGAAGAATGCGGAGGGCCGCCGGACTAAGCTCTCTCCCCCGCAGCTGGCTGTGGCCCCCTACCCGCCCCCACTGGGCGGCACCGGCGGTGGTAGCACTTTAGCGCACCCCCATCACCGGCACATGCTGTACCACGCCGTGTCGGCCAAGCCCCCGGAGGGCTCCACGGCCGCCGTAGGCATCTCCGTGCCGCCCAACGTGACGGTGGCCAGCTCGGTGATCCCGACGGGCGGCGGCGGCGGAGGAGGAGGGGGGGGAGGTGGCAGTGCCACCGCCGGAGCCGCGGTGGGCGCTGGAGGGAGAGGGCTGGCCCTGCCTCCCCAGTCCAACCTGCCCTCCATCCAGAGCATCATCTACCAGATCAACCAGCACTGCCAAGCCCAGGCCCTGCAGCAGGTGTGCCAGGGAGCCGGCCCTCCCACCACCACCACCACCTCCGCCAACAGCAGCAGCAGCAGCAGCAGCCCGCCCAAACAGCACGGCGCCACCGCGGTGGTCGGGGGACTGCCGTCCGCCTCCTCCGGCCACTCGGGGGGGACCTTCCCGGCGGGCATGGTGGCTCAGGGCGGCCTCGTGTACGGGCAGGGCGGTGAGGGCCTCAAGACGGCGGGGGTGGTGTACGCGGACAGCATGGAGTACCTGCTGTGGCAGCAGAAGCAGCAGCAGCAGCAGCATCAGCATCAGCATCAACAGCAGCAGCAGGCGGTGCTGCGCATGTACAGCAACGGCAGCGGTGGTGGCGCCGCGGTCAGCAAGTCCCCCGAGACCTGCCTGCCCGGCGGCGGCCTCCTGCTCGGGGCCGGAGGGGGAGGAGGGTCGTCGTCCTCCTCGTCCTCGTCCCGGCAGCCTTACTCGCTCACGGCCGGCGCCAGTGGAGGCGGCCTGGAGAAGGTCAGCTCGTCGCCCCTCAACTGCGCCGGCATGCACGGCAACTTCTCGGTGGGCCAGTACTTTGCGCCGCCGTGGAACAGCGTCCTGGTCACGCCCGACAGCGACTGCTACAACCCCCAAGAGCTGCCGGGCGCCACGAGCACCACCGCCGCCGGCCTTCCGCCCGCCGTCACGGGCCCACTCACGGGCTTCTCCCATCACCCCCACCCCCACCACCACCACCACCCCCATCACCCCCACCACCACCACCACCCCCACTCACACCACCACCACCATCCCCACTCGCACCATCACCCGCACCACCCGCACATCCCCCACCTGGGCCTGGACAGCGGCGGCGGCGGGCTGTGCTGTGGCCTGCCCAGCAAGAGTCTGTGCAACACGTCGGTGCTCAGCAGCAGCCTGCAGTCGCTGGAGTACCTGATCAACGACATCCACCCGCCCTGCATCAAGGAGCAAATGCTGGGCAAAGGCTACGAGACTGTGTCGGTGCCACGGCTGCTGGATCACCAGCACGCGCACATACGCCTCCCCGTTTACAGATAGAGGAGGAGGAGGAAGAGGAGGAGGAGGAGGATGAGGAGCAGAAGCAGGGACGCAAAATCCGGGCGGTGCTTCGGTGTTCCCCCACCCGAAAAAAGGGCCAATGTGAAATCTCAATCAAATGCAAGAGGAGGCCGTGGTACTCTGGAGGACGGATTAGATGGAGTTTTGTGTGTAGGGAGGGGAGGGGGGTTATAGGTGACCCTGCTGGAAGTGGACTCAGTTGGGTCACCATTGTGTTGGGGGTGGGCGGGTTTGGGGCTTTTTTGCTGGGGAGCTCAGAGACATAGGGTGGGTCTGGATTGTCTTGCTGTGAATCCTGAATAGCCAATGGGTGCCTCTCAGCTCAGTGAACAGACAGGTTAAAGGGTTGTTGGAGAAGAGTGGGGTTTTCTGTTTTTCCGTTTGTGTTACTTTTCATTTTTTGCCAACAGGGATTTGACAATGACATTTTTCGTCTTTTTTTTTCCTCTTCATAATTTTTTTTTTGGTGGTTTGATTTGATTGTGGTGAGAATCATCACTTTAACACAAGAAGTGAACAGACATTTTTCTTTTCCATTCCAAAAGAGAAACAACCGACCGGCCCAGGAAGAGCAGTGGTCCAGGAAGATCAGTGTCGGGGCTTAGTTTCTGATTCAATTCAACGGGCAGAGTCATGCCCCACATATTACACATAAAGAGAGTCACACTGTACAAAACACGGAAAAGCAAGAAGGCGTGATAATTTGAGTGATCAACATGATGAAGTTAAACATTGACAATAATATTAAATGGTTTTATTGAAAATTGCACTGCTTTTGATTTGAAAACTTTGTGTTGAACAGATTTGGGATGTTGGAATGGGTTAGTCTGGATGCATATTGAAGAAACTTGAAAACTTGAACCTATTTTCGTTGTTGTTTTACATATTTGTAGTATATGATATGCATTGGCTGCTAAGAGGGAAAAATGTCTAAACGCTTAGTTTTTTTAAATTGTTTTTTTTTTTGTTGTGTATTCCTTATTATTATTATTATTATTATTATTATTTTCTTTGGCTGATATTTAGTTTCTAGTGTCCTGGTGGCGCAATTACTGTTCCGGTTCTCAGAGAAGCAAGAACCAGAGTGCTCCTTTGCTCGAGCTAACACTGGAAACCGCTCACAAACCTAACTCAACTCAACTCAAAACTCAAATCTAACAAAAAAAACAAAACAGATTCACATTACAATGGAAATCATTATTTAAATATATATAAATATATATATTTTGAAATCTCAGAAATATGAATGTCATGATTTAGAGGTGTTCCAGTATGGCTTTCATGGTGTGTAATTGTTGTTATTATTATTGTTGCAATTGTTATTATTATTATTATTCCTATTGTTTTATTTTGATTTTCTTATATTATTATTTAACCCCGAGACTTCTTTGATGTTATACCTGACCTATACTCCTACCATAGCAGAGCCCAAGGTTTTTACCTGCTGCCAGATATCCCATGTTTGGTTCAAACGCTTCAGTTTCAACCGAGCCCCTCATAATGTCACACACAAACACACAGACACACACACACACACACACACACACCCTCTCAGACTCTTAAATGCTGTGGTGTGAGATAGTAGCCGTTATCCTGCTAGCAGTCAGATCATGTTGCTCAACCGACTGCAGGCCCCCACAGAGGCCACAGGACAATAGGACCACAGGGGTTACCCGCCTGCTGGTGATTCTCTACGTCATTATTCTTTTTTATATATAGATCTATATATATATAGATATATGAATCTTAAGTATGTAAGGATGAAACAATCATGGCCTCCTCTCTCCTGAGCGTCGTCCTGTCCTGGTATCTCTCAGGAAGATGAGGCATGCAGTAGAGAGGGTCACTCTCTCTCTTTTTCTCACTCTCTCTGTCGAACTCTAGATTTTATTTGTATTTTATATTTTGGTGAGGTGTGGCATCCTGTCGTTGTGGATTGGGTGCAGTTGCACGCACACCCCTGAATCGGCCTATCACTCGCTTCTCTTTTCTCTTCCCCTCTTCCTTTCCTCCTTTTTTATTTTGGAAAGAAGGTCTGAACACTGAAATATTTATTCTGACTGTGACTTTTCCTGTGAATGTAATGCACTTAAATTACTGAGAAGTCTAATGCCTTTTGGGACTGAGAGAAAGACAGAGAGACAGTAAAAAAAAAGAAGGAAAGAAAAAAAAACGAAGCGAAATTGGATCAGCGCAGCAGCCCCCCACCCCAACCCCCCCCCCCCCCCTCCATTTCATCCCCTTCCCCCTCCATCTGAAATTAGCATTTCTTTTGTCAGTCAAATTTCTCTGGTAAATTGAATTAAAAAAAAAGAAAAACAGAAAAGGAAGAAAAACTCAAGAGATTCAAGGGTCTGTGTCAAAGTCAAATGCTGACGACAGTTTAGATTTATGAAGTGCAATTATTATGACTGTATTAAGGGTTTTTTTCTTCTCTGAGCTTACACCAAAAAACTGTACAAAAAAAGAAAAGAAAAAAATGACAGCTGTGACTACATTCCCGTTGTACCACATACTCATACTCCCCTCTTTCCTTCTTCCTGGTTTTGAGGTGTACAATAAATGGATTTGAAGAATATATTCAAAACCTACATTCTGTGTTTGATGGTTGTCTTTATTTAAGCCAAGAGGGCTTCTGAAGCACTGAGAGTGGATGTGCTGAGCTCCATTATGGGATGTTCTCAGCCGAGTGGTGAATCAGGAGTCTGGCTTTTACTAATAGCTTAAATGAATGCAGTGGTGGCAAGATGGTGACACTGATATAGCGCACAATGTGGGGAAAAGTGTGCCTTTTGTGTGTGTGTGTGTGTGTGTGTGTGTGTGTGTGTGTGTGTGTGTGTGTGTGTGTGTGTGTGTGTGTCTCTCTCTCTCTCTCTCTGTCTGAGAGAGAATGAGAATTTGAGTGTGTGCCTGAGAATAGCCATGTGGGGGAGTGCATATTATACATTCCAAATTCTGGGCCTTTGTATTGTATATCCAGCTAAAATCCCTTCTGAAGAATAGAGGGAGCCACATATTGTGGTATATTTAATAAGCAGCAACATTGTCAGCCTTATCTGAACCTTTAGGCCATTAAACTAATAGGAACCTTGCTCATATATTAAAGGACTCATAAATGAAAGTTTTTTTTTACTGTTTGAGAGATGCTCCAAACAAAAAAGGATTCTGTTCTCTGGTTATTGAGGACTGAGCTATGTCAATGAAATGGTGGTATTTTTTACATTTAAAAGCGCTGATGATCTCAAAGTCTGATGGGGCTGGGCTTCTAGGTTGTCAGCCAGAGCTGTTGACAGGTGCTGTGCTGAGTCAGAAAGAGACAGAGATGGGAGGAACAGCAATATTTCTTTTTTTCCATCTCTGACCTGCACACATCTGATTAATTGATTACACCTACTGCAGTGCTAAACAGAATGTATTGACAAAAATCAGCAAATGTATCTGCTATCCATCCAGTGTGCATGTTCAAAACCCAAATGGTTCAGACCCAAACCATACATTAATCCAGTAAATGAACACATTGCTTTAGGAGCAATGATGGGAAGGGTGTCATTTGATTGACTGTTGAGCTCAAATTTCCCAACAACCTCTTGAGAATCGAGGGCCTAGCCTTTATTGCGGATTTCACTCTGAGTAATATAATGGAATAGCTACTGATTCATGATTGTTCTTAAGGGTGCCCTGTCCAGGGCAAAAGAGAGGCCTTTGCCAGCCTGTAAGTCAAAAGCCTATAGGCTACACTCAGCAATATCTGAGAAGCCCAATGTTTAAATGTTCAAGGGGGGTAAATGAGAGAATGAACATATTTCAGGTTGTTTCAAGACACGATACCAGAGTTGTAGTCACGCGTTCTGCCTGTGCAGCCAATTCCACCCCACCCCTTCTTTCCCAACAGTAAAAATGTTTAGACAGATTTGCAAAGAGACGTGAGCGCCCGTGAGTCTCCTTTTCGAAGAGCTGCCAGCGAGCACAGAGACGTGTTTGCGGCTCTGGTGGGAAGGGTGGATAAGAAACAGGAGCCGAAACCGCCGAGGCAGCTGCCAGCTGGTTGGTGTGTCTGCTCTTTATCCCGATGAAATAGCCTTTTCCAGAGGGTCCTGTCACAATTTCCGAGGCTGGCAGGGGTTCGGGATTGGGATATTGATCCGCTGTGGATGCACATGGAAAACGCGCTCACGTTATTTGTGCCATTGTATAAGACTTCAGCTCTGAAGCCAGACACAGGGGGAAAGAACACCATCAATAGGGGGTGATTTCGGTCATCAAGTGTGATCGCTTGTCAAAAACTAAATGGAATGTGCTGTTCAGCCCTTTTGTTAATGTTCTCTCACGTTTGAGGAATGACTTTGGTGTATTTCATTACTTCACAGTGGTCAGGAAAAGCTCACATTTTGGATGTGTTTTAAATATGCAAGATGGATTGCATACATTACCATAGATATTTGTGCTGTTTATCATCCCGTGCACTACAACCACAGACACAAATGGCTATTCATGAGACACTTTCCCAAGGAGATAAATGAGCCTCTCTCTCTTCATGCAGCTTTCAAATGTCAGAGAAGGCAGCATTTTATGTAGAAATGACGGATGAAACAATGCGTCCCTGACAGATCCCCTACACCGGTTGAAGCCTGTTGTTTTTCAAAGTGCTGGAGATGGCACTGTGTCATCCTAGTGGGATTGTGGGAAATGGTTGAGGTTTTACTGCCCCCCGCCACCCCACCCTCCTCCTTTGTCCCCTCCCCGCTGTGAGTAAGCTGCTTGAATCGTGTCAGCTTTCGGGAGATGCATTTTGTGTCAAGTCCCTCTGGAAACCCACCTGCTGGTTAACCTCCTCCCCCTCCCCTCCCATAGTCCCCGCTCACCAAGCTTTCCCTTTCCCTTTCCCTCCCTCCCACACCTCCTGCCATCCTCCATCCATCCATTCCAGATTGTTTTATCTTGTTAGTAGATCTGTTACTCAGAGGGTAGATGCTGTATTCCCCTCTTACTTTTGACCCATGCGATGTGATGTTTTTGTTTGTTTGTTTCAGTTTTCATTGTTTCATTGTTTTGTTATATTGTTAGGGAGATTATGTTGATCTGATATTGAGAGTTTATTAGGTATGGTAATAAGTCATTGTCTTACTCATAACCAGTGTTGGGAGTAATGCGTTACAAAAGTAATGTAATTACTGTAATATATTGCTGTTTGCGGTAACGCGGTAATGTAAGGCATTACAAAAAAAAATTGGGTAATATTTACTCGGTACAAACTTCAGTAACGCGCGTTACAATGCAGTTTAACCCAAAATTAAGCGCTTGTTTTGTTTTGATACATATTCGCAAACACCACGCGAGAACAACAGAGGAGAAAAAATCCGCGCAAAATAGTAGAACGTTATCTCCTGATACTGGTTGAATATGACTGTGGCTGCAGCAGACTCGCAGGCGGACTCTATTTGCTGGATGGACATAAGCCTACGCTCATTATTTTCAGCTTGTCAGAGACAAGGCTATGAAGAACATAATAGTTAGTGCACTTTGTGTGCGAAACCGAAAGATCTCTCAGCTCGCGAAATAGCACAAGTAAATTAATGAAACATCTAAAGTAGTGCCACGCTAATCTTTTTGATTCTTGATAAAACACAAACTATGCTGTTGTGCATGCCAGTTTTGTGCTGTGAACTTGAATTGAAGAGAATAAAGGGATAGAAATGCAGAAAAAGATTGTGTAGCCTGGCAGTGCCACCGCTCCCACCACGCGCATCACGCACTTTGCGTTGGGCACCAAAGGACAGAGGAGGCACCCAAATGTAACCAATGAATAGTAGCTTTACTGCAAACTGCGTTTCACTCTTCATCAATAACGTTTACAATGTCAAAATGCACTAACACGATGTTACATGCAAGTTTGATACCTTTTGGGTTCTCTCAATCACCACGTAGTACTAGAATTGGTGGGTCTTCAATCATTCGTTTTCCAAGCATTTAGGCTACATGAAGCACATGATATGCTGATTCGACTGAAACGCATTCCATTCAGATAGCTAGGTGGATACCAGGCTCATAATTCACTTGTATTCACGAAATGTGAAGCAACATGTCATTGCATACTTCCATTTCCAAAGCAATGAAGGTTGCTTAAAATAACTTAACATTGTGCATATTATTGTTAATATTGTGCTATCAATGTAACTCAAACAAATAAGGCTTGTAAACAAGAGCTAGCAGAAGGGCATTATGACAACGTAATGATCAATGCTCTTAAAGTGACAGTGCACCATTTATAAGTAAAACAGCATTTCTTCAGAAATTATTGTTTAAAAATACACAGTAATGGTCTGTAAATAATAGGCCTTTTATTTTACTTTAGGTGTTTAAGTTATCATTTAAATGTCACTTACTCAAAGCCACTCACTTAGGGCACCGAAATGGCCAGCAGGCCACCCTCTTGACATGTCTTTATTAAAGGAACCGTATGTAAAAAATTTCAATTAATCATAAAATTGCCCTGATATGTCACTAGACATTAAGAAATCATGTTCATTTCAAATACTTATATCACTGACAACAGTAGTCTGGCCAGGATCTTGTCATTTAAAAAGTGAAGTTGTAGCCCTCAACTGATGTTGATGTTGTCATGTTGTGTTTTGGCCTAATGCGCCACCCTCCACCTATCTACTAATCACAAAGTCAGTAGTGTTTCGTCATCCGGTTGCCAACTCTGCCAGTCAGAGGGGAGGGGAAGGGGATACACCGCTCTACAGTAATTTGAAAGTGATTCTAGTACCCGTTTTGGCCACAATCTTACATACGGTTCCTTTAAGCTTTGATTTACAATATAGTAGGCTCTCTATTGATTTTAATGAGTAGGCCTAGGCCTTAAAGTTACAGTATTTCTATCACAATTTACCAGACTTTGACCTTTTGTCGGTTTTTAACAAAATTCTGACTATGATTGTTCCTTGTATTGCATTATGAGCACTGCGCCTATTGCATTCTACTGTTGCTTTAAGCCTAGCTCAGTTATTATGCTATACCACATCTCCCTCCATTGGAAGAGCAAGCTGCATTGAGTGTAATAAACTGCATTTAGAATGGCAAATCCATATTTCTAGATATTTTGGTGAAAGTAACTTAAAAGTAATGCAATAGTAGTGTAATGCCTTACAATTCAGAGACAGTAATATTATAATGTAACAAATTACTTTGGAATGACAGTAATAAGTAATGCATAGTACATTACGATTTTGAAGTAACTTGCCCAACACTGCTCATACCCAGAAAGTGTCAGTACACTTAGCTGGCAGTAGTCTCTCTTCATAGTCAAAGTTAGTCTAGTTTTTCTTCTCTCCCCTTTGAGATGTAGCTCAGTGTTGTACTATGTTCTGAAAGAGAGATCCCATTTGTACAGAGGACAAGGTGTCACAGGCCTCATAATGGCATTAAACTCCAGATAGAGGCTTTCTCTCACAGAGAGAGAGAGAGAGAGAGGCACACACACACACACACACACACACACACACACACACACACACACACACGCGCACACACACACACACACACAGGCAGACAAGGAGTGCAGCACAGCCCTAAGCTGCTCAGCAGAATGGCATATGGCTTAGCATTCTCTCCCTCATTCCTTCTAGACAATGACAACACACTCATACTCTATGCTTATGCAATACAACAATAGGGAACATCCAGAAATGCATAGACATGCACACACACAAACACACACACAAACACACACACACACACACACACACACACACATCCGTACACACTGCATACTCTGTGTGGGTCACTTGTCTTGGGGTGGTCCTTCAAAACTGTGGCACGCTGTGATGGACGGGAGATCATTTCAAGTTAGATTGTGGAGGCCGGTCATGGGCCCCTGTGCCTGATGACAGATTTCAGAGAGAGGGAGAGAGGAAGAGAGAGAGAGAAAGAGAGAGGGGGAGAAAGAGGAAGTAAGATAGAGTGAGAGAGAGAGAGACAGAAGGGTCACAGGAGCCCTGGAGCGTGAAGGCGCCCTAGTTGGTAATCAGGATAATTGCTGCGTTGCTGGTGCGGCGCTCCCATCCCATCTCGTCCTGTCCCGTCTCCCCACCCAGTGACTCTCTGGCCCTATATTCAGATCGGCCTCGCAGGCTTCTCACTAAGCAGGGGCCACTACACGTCTCCAGAGCGTGTGCTAGGATGTGACATATGCTCCCTTTACACACACACACACACACACACCATACACACACACACACAGGCACATACACATACATGCTCTCTCTCTCTCTCTCACACACACACACACACACACACACACACACACACACACACACACACACACACAGCCCCCATCAGAGCCCTAATGCCCTTCTCTTTGTTTTCATCTTATTAAAGGACAACCGAGGGACTGGTTGTCTTCAGGGTTAATGTTTCACTTATTTTGGACCTGCCTCAAATAGCGGCTCATTACAAGACATTTTTAGAGCCATATCTTCTGTGGGAGTTGCGAGATTTTTGTGTTTTGTGTGTGTAATGTACGTTAAACAGAACATTTGCTTACTCAGCTTCAACTAATCAACTTTAACTCAAATGCTCCATGTTACGAGGACAAGCTCATTACAGACACACACACTCACAGATAGACACACACGCACGCACACACATGCACATACACACACACACACACACACAGATAGACACTCTCTCTCTCTCTCTCTCTCTCTCTCACACACACACACACACACACACACACACACACACCATTACCCTAGCAGTCACCCATACAGGCTGCTTATGGTTCACAGCTACTCAAAGTCTGTCTAAATGCCTACAAATAACCGTAGAATGAGTTCAAACCGTGCCGACGACTGAGCACAGATGCTCCATCTCGATAAGGGGGAGCGAGGCTTTGAAGCCGTTCTCCTGCTGTTGCACGCACAATCTGACCGTCTTATCTACTGGAACTTGTGCCATTTTTTCGTCCCGCGTCGTTCAGCCTGTGGTTTTTATACTCAGTAATTAGTTCACCCCTGAATCTCCTCCACCAGTCCTCTAATGAAGCTGTTACCCATCTATAACCACTGCACACACACACACACACTCACACCCACGGCCTCCCCACAAATCACTCGCCACTTGGCCAAGCTAGCCCGTGCCAACCCAGCAGGCACCTGAAGGGCATAAGCTCAGTGTGAGCTCTCGGAGCCTTGGCGGCTAAAATGGGGAGGGTGGTGGTGGTGGTGATGGGGTTGATGATGCTGGTGGTGGGGGCACTGTGAGGCTAGGGATAGACCTGTCTGGCTGTGCGGAGAGGAGCCCGGCCTGATGCCCACAGGGGTAATCCCGCCGCCTCGGCACGCTCCCTCTTCTCTTCTCATCTCATCTCATCTCTCTCACCTCGGGTAGGTTCACCTTACCACATCACCCCACCCCACCTAACACACCCCACCTACCCCACCCCACTCCACCTCCGTCTGGGACTGAAGCTCATTTGTTGTTCTGTATCCTGCAGGGTGGCATGGCCCTGCCGGACTCCTTCCATGACCCCCCCCTCCCTCTCTCCCTCTCTCTCTCTCTCTCTCTCTCTCTCTCTCTCTCTCTCTCTCTCTCTCTCTCTCTCTCTCTCTCTCTCTCTCTCTGCTCTACTCGAGGATGAAGGACGGGGCACAAATAAAAGAGCGAGCCTGTTTGCAGCCATACCTCTGTTTTATTTCCCCGTCTCCGTTTCACTTTCTCTTTTTTCTTCTTTCTGTTCTCTCTCCCGTTTTCTAGTTCACTCTCTCTGTCCTGCTCTCCTTTTCTCCTCTGTTTTTCTCTCCTCTTCAGGTCTTTTCTCCACAGAGGGAGGAAGGTGAAGGGAAAAAAAAGAAAATATGAAGAAATAATAATAAAAAAAAAAAAAAAAACAAGGGCAGCTGCTCTCTCTGCGGAGCTCTGGCCTGGCCCGATGATCTCCTGTGTGTCCGGCGTGCCAGAGGACCCGCTGTCCCCATCACACACACACACACACACACACACACACGTGTGTGTGTACGTGCTGGGTGCGAAAGGCGCCCCCGGGGCCCCTCTGAAAACTCAATTTACCTGGATGGAGGCCCTCCGGCCCCAGCGCCACACCTCCTTCCTTCCCCTCACCTGCCCTCACACGCACCGTCTGTAGCCCACGGCCCGTGGCCAATCACGTCCTCCGCGGGGCTCCAGGAAGAGACCGAGGGGGAAGCGAGCAGGCGTGCGAGAGAGCGAGAGAGCGAGATAGAGAGCGTCAGGGAGGGAGTGAGGGGGACGGAAAAGAGTCTTCATCATCCCTCGCTCCGTGGGGACCCATCATTGTCTCTGGCATGGGGTGTTTTTAATCATCCCATCTTCGCTGAGTAAAGACGGGGTGACTGTCTCAGAGCGAGGGAGGAGGCGGAGGTGTAGATATAGATTAAAAATGAAATAGAGAGAAGAAGGATGGCGGGGTGGTACCTATCTGCTTGGGGAGCGGCGGCTCACTCGCTTGGACGCCGATTCCATGCTGCAGCTGGGTGCTGGGTGTCTAAAGTGTATACGACAGCAGGGGGTTTGTACTGTATTGTGTCTGCGCTTCAATTGGATTACGGAGGGAGCCAGCTAGCAACGTGCTGTATGTGATAATGTATGCAGAGTTTAACCGTAAGTTGGGGCCTTAACGCTTTTCCCCCTCCCTCCAACCACCCAATCTCTAGCGCCCCCCTCCTCACGCACACACACACACACACACACCCTCAGCTGCTACCCCCTCCCCTTATTTCATTAAATCGGTTTAGCGTTCACGGCGAACAAAGTGCAGCTGGATATGGTTGCCGCCGCTTGAGCCGTGTCTGCGTAATGATGCCATGTAGCTGTGCCTTTGAAGCGGGGCCTAAAGAGCCTCTGCAACAAGCCAGCCCACAACTGGATCCTGTTTCATGCTATCCCATTTAAACACACAAGAGGCTGGGAATTTGTTTCACTCTTTTTTTTAAACCAGTATTGTCATCATCTTCTTTCTTTCATTTCTTTTTTGTTCTTTAGCTTTTTTGAAGGTTACCATGTGTGTGAGTGTGTGTGTGTATGAGAGAGAGAGAGAGTGTGTGTGTGTGTGTTTGCATTTATGCAGCACTAAAATTGACTGCTAAAGAGTGCGTCTGAATCTAGAATGATTTCCAAAGTGCCATTGCTGCCCAGGGCTGAGGGTGTGACGACCATGGGCGGATAATATATATGGAAATGGGGAGCCCTATTAGAGCCTGTCTCTTTTGTTCTCTTGGGACCATTGTATTTACATCTCCAAACGATTTTCAGCAAAATGCAAAAATAAATCTTTGTTGTCTTTCATTTTGTTGTGTTAATTTGGTCTTTCCCCCCCTCTTTTGGTTGCTTGTTTATCATTCAAATATAAAATATTAATATACAGCATATGCATATAAATATAATATAGACTATACATACAGTATATAAATATGAATGGCATGTGCTGAAAGGGAATAGACTGAAGTGAGAACATGAGCTGTTGAATGTTGTTTAACCTTGGGGATTTTCTATTGAATGTGCCTAAAGCCAAGCATCCCTGTGATATCCATCTTACTGTAGGGGATACCGGGGTTGGTTGTCACAATTTTTACTCATGCATGAATTGCTCATCTTCAAAAACTCTTTCAGCAGTAATTCCTACATGAAATGAAAGCTTGGGGTCTTGGCTTTAAATGTGTATATTTTTTACTTTTAGAATGTATTGTAACAGGGAGCAATTAACCATCAAAGACACTCTGACACAATGTGACAATCAACCCCATCACGGGGTTGGTTGTCACAGGGTATGGGGTTGGTTGTCCCTATAGAGTTTCAATGGGATTTCAGTGATAAAATGGGATCTTAAAAAATGATGTGTAACTTTTTAGTTTTTTAAGCTAGAAACTGCAAATAAGTTTTAATATGAATACCACCCCTATGATAGTTGTCATCAATGCCCCTTATGTTTAAACAATGGGATTAAAGGAGGTGATCAGTTACTTGAATTGTCTACTGTGTTGAGAAATGAAATGAAATCATTTTCCGTGCTAAAACCTCTTTATTATCATGTAAGTTGCAAACAAAGTTGCAAACACAGTGACAACTGTGTCTCAGTAACAACAAACACATGTGACAACCAACCCCACGAGCTATGTGACAACCATCCCCAACTGACCTCTTGACAAAGATGTTAACCTAGCTGCCACATGGCTTTAACTTGATAGCTAAAATATGACTCAAAATAAAGCTACTACCTTTGGCTTTTTAATGAGTGTTTTGTTTTTGAACTACTAATATCCTACAAGCTCTCAATACAAAAACAACACCAACATGAAAATTTACTCTGACCCATGAAATTTAAAAATTGTCTCCTCACTTCAATGCTGTGTGTCTGCTCAGCAAAATTCCTAGTGTAAATGAGTAAGCTATCAAAGGGTAACATTTTGATATCAACATTTTACCACAGCATCACCTAGTGTGCCTGGAATAAGCAATGTGACAACCAACCCGTGAGACAACCAGCCCCGGTCTCCCCTACACCTTTCTCATCCACCTTCTAACTTTCAAGGTTAGCAAGACAGTTTGCTATGCATCTCATGCTTCAGGCAACTCAACTCACTCTTCTTCTCCCCTCTTGCCTCTTTGTCAATCTCAGGACTAATATCTCCTTGAGTCTGCTTGGCTCTGTTTCTGTGGTTGGCTATTCTCTGAAAAACTACATGTAGGATGAAGACTGTAATGTCATGGCTTTTCGTTAAGAGGAGTTTAAGAGCATTCCGTTTTGTGAAAAGATAAATACAAATAGCTCTTTATTGTCTCTATTTAAAAAAAAAGAGCTCATAAGCTTTTCATAAGACATACTGTCACAAGGCCACTCGGGTGCTCAAACTCTCTAGTGAGCTGGAGAGTTTGAAACTCCGGAGAGAAACGCAAATAAACCTTGGTTCAAGCCCTTGAACTCACTCGTGCTTAAAAAGTCTGAATCTCTGAATGTTTGTTCAGTACATTCACACGATCCTGAAGCTAGTGCATTAACAGAGAGGAGGAGGGCGAGTGAGAGGCCAGGAAAACAACCGGCAGCAGACTTGCAATACCTCCTTTAAAGCACTGAACCACATGGAAACACATGGATTGGAATATGGACTCAGCATCAGAAGTCAAAGACACAAAGCTTTGAAAGTGCATCTTCAGTGGTGCACAGTGGTGTAGTCTACATCAGTGTTTCTCAAACTTTTTCAGACCAAGGACCACTTAACCAATTCAAATAAAATACACGACCACCTAGCTAAAAAAAAAAAACTCACTCACTGAACCACCTTGCTTATTGTATAAGTATATATACTCTTTTGATCCCTGCATTTATAGCAATCCGTGAATTAGTGAAACACACTCAGCACACACTAATCCCGGCGCAGTGAGCTGCCTGCAACAACAGTGGCAACAGTGAAAACATTTCACGCGTGGACAAAATTTGTCCGTTTCCCGGTTTTAGGTCCGTGCATTGGTCAGCAAAAAAGTAGCATAGCAACATTCACATGCAATAATACAACAACAACGTCTTCAATGACCTATTCATTTGGACAACTTGATACAGCCCTATACAGGCTAAACTTACCTTTAGTTTTGTTCTAGCTTACCGTGACGTCTGGCTTTAAACAGCTGTCTAATGCAGTCTAACGTTCTGACAAGCAATTGCCTACCTTGTTCTTGCCCATCTGGAATAACTCCTCTAGCTTTGCTGCATCCATCCTTTCTGTTTTCGTTGTTTAAACTTGTGATATCCATGATGAGTATTGAGTTAGTGAATTAACTCAACAATGTGTGCTGATAACCATATATAGATAGCCGAGTAAAAGAAAACAACAAGTAGCCTATTGCGTGCCTGCGTGCGTATTCTCTCTCTCCTGCTCAAACAAAATGTGCGCGCGTTAATTTTGATAAGGTATTCACTAACTTCAATAGAAAATTGTAAATTGTAGCCTGATGGCATGCAGCTAATGGGAGATACTGTCCATAGTTGGGAAGGTATGGTGGGCCAATTTGGTGTGAATACACACACACGGGAAATTTTCTCTTGGTGTTGAGTAGCCTGATGGTACGCACAGTGCGCACGGACGTACACCTGCAGGCGCGCCCACTACAGCTAACTACTACATCACAGTATACCCAACAGCTAACTACTACATCACAGTATATCCACTACAGCTAACTAGACTACACCACTGGTGCACACACATATAGAATGAATAATGAGATGGATGGAAGCAGGAGAGTCAAAACTGTTTTGTCATGAAACAATCCACAAGACATGTTGAGATAATGTTCTTTGTTAATGATGCATGAAAAATAAACTTGCCCAATTGATTATGTTATAATGTGATAGACATGTTGCACATTCAAAAAGACATTAGAAAAACGAGTTTTTGTAGCTTTGAAATATTGGATGTATGTTCCAGAACTGGGTCTTATACCAGGTCCAGTGCTGTCTCATGACTAACTGGGCCGTCTGGTTGCACAGCGAGAGGCCGTGGAGGAAGGGAGCAGAGACAGAGACGCGGGGCAGTCGGGGACATTTATGCCTCTTAGAGTCAATTAAACTGCCTGCTCTCCGTCAGGAGCCCCGGAGTGCGAAAGATAAAGGAGAAAGAGTAATTAGAGAGCCGCGGTTCAGTGGAGACGGGGAGGCAGCGGAGAGGAAGGGCCTGCCATGCAGCGGGGCTATACTAGAAAGAGACCCCCTTTCAGTGGAGCGTGCGGTGCCCCACTTGAGGAAAGGGGACGGACTCTTCCCGACTGACAACGACGACTTAGACTGTTCAAAGCCAGGCATAATATGTAATATTTAGCATCAGTGGCTTTGATCTAGCTCGAGCATTTGGCTGCTCCAACTTTGTCCAAGGAACCTAATTACGAAATAGACATGAAATGTAAAGGAGAGTGTGTGTACGAGTGTGTGTGTTTCTCTCTCTGGATGTGTGTGTGTGTATCTACACACTCTCAGCATGTAATGCATGTGTTGTGCACTGCATGTGTGAGCACTTTGTGTGTTTGTGGTGCTGGAAAGCGCTTCAAAGTTGCGGAACTTGTGTCTTCTCTGTTGCGTAATGTGCCTGAGCTTGAGGAGCCTCCTGGTTTGGACTAGGTCACATCCAACTAATTAGGGGGGATCCTTGGGAAGTTTCTCAGAGAGGCTTAGCTGAGGCGAGGATGAGATAAGATGGGCTTTAGGATTAGTCTTTCCTTTACCGCGGGCCGGCTGCACCGAGGTAACCGCACCGCACCACACGGCATGGACAGGAAGCCTCCTCCTGCTCACACTTAAAGCTGGAGCAGCTGGTTGGAAGACAGCAGAGGTTTACTCCAAACAAGGATTGACCCACTTCTACCTTGATTAGATAAAGGTCAAAACGAAAAGCTACTAGCCCTGTCCATCCCTCAGGCCTATGCCATCCTCCTCCACTGTCAATTATTCTATTTATACATAGGCTATGTCTCTCTACCTCTCTGTTTCTCTCTCTCTTTTCATCTATCTAACATACTATCTTTCTGTGTTTTTTTTCTCTCCATTACTCTCCCTCCCTCTGTCTCGGTCTTTTCTCTCACTTCCTGTCTTCTTCAAGGAGGGCGTGTGGGCTGCACCTTAATGAGTTCCCATTAACCAGGGCGCGAAACAAGAGCACCCAGTTTGCCCCCTCTATTCCCACCGGTGCGCCCCCTCTGTGCCACAGTGGGCTCCTGGGGAGAGAAGTGTGCCGGCGGAGGCTGAGACCTGAATACTCAGTGCCGAGTGGGGAGGAGTGGGGAGGAGAGGAGAGGAGTGGGGAGGAGAGGAGAGGAAAGGAGGCACCTATCTGGCTGGGAGCTGCTAAATAGCTGTGCCCTGATTGTCCTATTAGAACTCATTTGTTTAATTCCTAATGCAGTGCATGACCCTTCTCTTAGCCAGAATTGACTGTGAGGGTGACTGCCAGGGGTATGAGGCAGGTGAGGTGCGTGACTGTGAGATTCTGTGTGTGTGTGTGTGTGTGTGTGTGTGTGTGTGTGTGTGTGTGTGTGTGTGTGTGTGTGTGAGAGAGAGAGAGTGTGTCTATGTGTGCTCTAGACATATGCAAAATCGAGTCAAGCTGCAAGGCTGCAAGGTCGCCCTTTACATATATGAAATCCTCATTTTCTGAGGCACATATCTTCCACCTCATACTGAATTCAGGGCTGTGTAAGTGTGTGTCTACATGGATGTGTGTGTTTATGTGTGTGTGTGTGTGTGTGTGTGTGTCTGTGTGTGAAAAAGAAAGAAAAAGACATGCAGAAGGAGAGACAGAAAGAAAACGAGAGGGAAATAGTGAAAAAGTAATCAAGGAAAAGAAAGAAACATTCTCAGGAGGCGTGATCCCATGGTGTGGGAAAGGCATTTGCCATTAGCAGTGGCTCACTCACCTGTGAGAGTTTGGTGCGACACTGAGCTGCAGCCATGATCCATCACAGCATAGAGCATCAGCTCAGCAGCCAGGGCATAGCCAGAGTCACTAATGAATAGCTTCCCAGGATGCATTTCTCAATATTTCTCATTGTCATTCACTGATATGTGTCTGATGTGTGCACACTATTTTATGAGTGACTGGGTGCATGGGCATATTTGCAACCGTGTGTATATGCTTGTGTGTGTGTGTTTGTTTGAGTGTGTGTGTATGTGTGTTTGTTTGAGTGTGCGTGTGTGTGTGTGCACGTGTGTGCCTGTGTCCCTTTGCCCTATGGGTGTCATCCGTATGCACTCACCCTGGTGATGGCATGACTCACTCGCAAATGTCACACCTCAGAAGAATATTTCACTGGGGCCTCTGAAAATGATTCAAGCGTCTGCTTTGAAAAGGAACGCACATTGCTCCGGTCAAAGGGTATGTCTGAACTAACAAGGGTGGAAGACAAACAAGTCTGACCGAGAGCGAGGGAACTAACCTTTGGTTATCTAAACTCCAGCTTAGCCTCCAGGTTTCAAACACCACATTGTTAAGAGCATGACATCTCCATGGCCATTTTCATGATATATGTACGTTCCAACAGATCCAGTCGGCTTTTAGAAATAGGGTAATATGAAATCAGGACATTTGCATTTCAGTGTGAAAATATTAAATTTTGTCTGAGAAAAAAACACTACTTTCAATCTTTTTTGCTCTCAAAAAATTGAACTTTGTACACCTCATTGTAAACATGAGAGAATGTTCAGTTCAGTTTCTGAAACAGAGAAACTTATTGAAACCAAACGTATGAAACATTGCTCTGTGCTGAGGTCTGAAATTCTAGGCCATGCACTCCAACCCTCAGACTTATTTTCACCACAAAATCATTCATGAACTCTCATCCAGTCCGACTCAAGGAGCTAATTCTAAAACAGCTTCTCCCTGCTCTCTGAGGTTAATGTCCTTCCTCAGTTAACCAGCTTCAATTTAGTCTACCAAAAATACAAGGCTATTTGGGCAGGAAAATTGCCGATGTCCACTTCAGGTTTTTGCCACTTTGGAGAGTGGAGAGAAAGTGGAGAGATAATGGGAAAAGAGGAGGCTTTTTTTTAAAAAAAAAGTTAAAAAAAAACAACTTGCGGTCTCTAAGGGCACACACACATGCACACATGCGCATATGCACACACACACACACACACACTTGCACGCACGCACGCACGCACACACACACACACACACACACACACACACACACACACACACACACACACACACACACACACACACAGGCTGACATTTCACCTTATTTTATATCATTATAATCTATTCCCAGCCACTGTTTGGTTTCAAATATATCTCAACACACAATGTGGATATTATAACAGTCGCTGGGTCTCTTGTCACCTTGGCAACGGCGAGCCCAGGCCCTTGGCGTGTGCATAAACAGTGATTTAGTGAGCTTGAGGAGGACAAAAGGGCACTCGACTGTTGGCTTCATATGGCGCTAGCGGTCAGGCAAAGAGGCCATCTGTGCAGAGGCATGGCAGGCATTCAGAACACAACTTTTTTTTCTCTCTCTGTCTTTCTTTGTGTTTTCTTTTTTTGTTTGTCTTTTTCCGACCCAGAACAGCACAAACACACATTCCAAACAGCGGGCCGTTAGAGTCGGGCTGTTAAACTGTGGAAACAGACGACATGTCCCCCGCCAGAGCTTTAGCGGGTGGCCTGCCCGCAACCTGCAATCGCTCTCCATCTCTCTCTTTCTCTCCCCCTCACTCTTTCCATCTCCCTCTCTTTATCTCAGGTCTCAGAGCTGGATTGACAAGTGCTCAGGCGAGGAGTGCGTGTCTGTGAGCGCACGTCTATGTGTGTGTGAGAGAGAGTGTGTTTGTGTGTGTGTTGAGTGAGCTGAGCAGCTTACGTTTCCTGTGGAGGTGTTGTGGTTGCAGAGTTGCTGACGGTGACACTCACTGGCCCCAGCCTCGTCCTACTTAAGTCTCCGCTCAGATAGAGAGGAAGAGTGAGAGAGAGAGAGAGAAAGAGAGAGAAAGAGAGAGAAGATGAGAAGAGGGCAGCAGGCAGGCTTGTCAGCAGCACTAGGTGCTCACTGCTTAGATAAACCTCTGGGATTAATGGCCCAGTTAAAGTTGGGGCAAAGAGGATTAGCCTTCAGGGCGAGGTGGCTGAAGATTCCACACGTCCTTCAACAGAAAAGGCCCCTTCGGGAGAGATGCAGGGATGGAGGGAGAGAGGGGGGGGGGTGAAGGGAGGGAGAGAGGGAGGGATGGAAAGAGAGGTGAGGTCTTGGCCAGCAGCTAAATGCTTCACGGCTGGGGGTCCTGAAGCAATTATGTCACCACATGACGAGGCCTGGACTTTTCAACCCAACCAATCGGAAAGAGACAAAGATGGAGAGATAGGGAGTGGAACAGAGGGAGGGGTGCGAGGCTAAATGAGCACTCAGACGGAGCGAGGGGTGGGGGTGATCAGATGGGTGGGGGTGGTTGGAGTTGAGCTGTTTTGGTTTGAATTAGCTTGTGTCATCTGGTCAGGAAATTGTCCAGGTGTGCCAACACATTTTGGACTAGGGGCATTGCCCACACAGGCCCAGTGAGCCACACAAGTCAAATGGACCAAATGCACCTTCATCTCAAATGAAGTTGAAGAGTTCAGAGTGCTGACAATATCCTGGCAATATACTGTCATCTCTCAAAGTGTTACACTTGACATATCTACCAAGATGGACATTATTGAGCTGACAACAGCACAGAGTGAAATATAAAGAATATATAAAAAAAATACATTATTTTTGGCTAATATATGCAATGGAGACACAAAGCATACAATTAAAGATTCTAACAAGATTATGAAGCCAAATATTAAATGTCAAGCTCTAAATGTGCTAATACTTGTGTGGGGGGAAAAGAGAGAACATCATTCATAATGAAGACAAACTCAGGAAGGGCACATTATTGATATCCTCAGCGTTTTTAATTTCATATGATAATTGGATGGTAATTAATGTGCTCTTTACTTTGTCTTGGTGTATTTCTGATAGGTGGGGTGATCTTGTGAGTCTACTGCCATCTGTTGGACTATGTGGGCACTACAAACAGTTTGCTAGTAAAAACCTCTGGGACCTCTGCTCTGTGAGCAAGAGAAAGGCAATGAGACAGAGAGAAAGCAGCTGAACAACTCCACCTGTTGTTTGAAATTTATTAAGAAAATACAAAAAAAATTACAAAACAGACTTATAAAAATGCATCCAGTCCATCCAGTCCAGAATAAGTGATGAAAGCATAAAACACCTTGTTGCATTTGGATACCAAGTGGATTCTATTAGCACATACAACCTCTTGAATAGATCTTTACAGAAAGGCATTCTCCTGGTATGCTACAGTAGCATTCGAAACAATCAGCATCAAGTCTCCCTTTAACACTGAACATGGGTAAAATTAAAATAATATATTACTTTTATACAGCTTTGTTTAAAACCATTTCTGCATTTGTGAGACCAAACTATATTCTCTTAAAATGAGGTGCAAAAATAAAAAGTAAATATTTAAAATAGCAGTACACCTTCTGTTTTGAAATCTCAACGAGGAATGACCACTGAGTACCCAGTGGTACAATGGGCCAGTGAGAGGTCAACCCGTGTCACAGAGTTCAAAAAGACTAAGTACAATCTTAAAACAAACTGTGTTGTCCCTATCTGGACAAAGAGTTGTGTTGTTTTCAACACATTTGTTTTAAGAGTATAAAGTGCCTAAATAAGAGGTTTAGATATGAGAACCCATACACAATGGTGTTCAACTGAGGACATATCCAAAACAACATAGGCTACTGCAATATTTCATATATATTTAATTACCTCTACAAAAGGCCTAAATCTACATTAACATTCATAAATATATTTTATGGCTTCATATGGAGGGATTTGATTTAAACATGCACTATTGCCAGGAGCCTTCAGAAATGTCCATTTGGCAGTGAGATTGAAAGATATAAGTCATGGTGTTCACTCATAGAGATTGAGCACATTATTATGGCAACATCTGGATTAAAGGCACACTTTAGGTTTGACGTCTTAAAGAAATCCCTGAGTTCACACGCATTTGGGGGCACTATGGGAACCCGCATCGCAGACGAGTTAAGAGCGACTATCTGTTATAGACCTGAAACCACAGCGGTGCTCTGAGCTTCAAAATGACTCGAGCTAACTTTCTGTTGGTAGGTCAAAGGCAAAGTGTCGTGCAAAGACTTGACAGGTTTTGGCACCTTTATCTCCTGGGCGCTGCATGCGTCCCTCTGAACGTCTTGAGGCTGTGAGACGGTGTGCTATCATTGCAGGATGTGGTCTGCCTCTGCTGCTGCTGTAACCCCATCTGGTTCCCAGCCACTGTGCACCATCATAGCACAACACACAATACAGGGACCTGTTGGCAGTTGGCATCTGTTTTTTTTCCCCGTTTCTTCAAAACCATGACTGTCATATGATGGTGCTACAAATAATGTTATAAAAAGGTGAATGCGCTCTCCGTAGCCAAGAATACCTGCACACGATGTTCAGAGAAAAAACTTCAAAGGCAGTCAGTTTTCAAAGCAGTGCTATTGGCAGTCATTGTGAATGTGTCTGTGGATATTTCCCTTCTGAAGGGCTTTTTCAGTTCTGTTGCGTTTGAATTAGGACTACTGACAGCAGAGCCGGTAAGTGATAAGTGAGGGGATGCATGCTTTTCAAAAACCCCATATTGCCCAGTGCAGTCCATTCTTTTCTGTTCCATATCATTTCAGTCATTCACATAGACTGCTGTCATTTATGATGGCATATAACATTTGAAAAAGCAAAAAAATTCAGAAAAAAATGAGCACATATTGTGTCAGGAAATAGGTCAAAAACATATTACATTTCCACTCAATACAGGCCTAGTGTTTCAACGCACCAATATAAGAATTATTAGGGAGCCCACCAGCAGCAGTAACCAAATGCAATAACACAACACAGTCTAGGGGAACAATGGAAATACTGCCTGCCATGGGTCCCTAATCTGGTGTGTAGCGTAGCCGTGCTAGTAGGAGTGTACGAGGCTAATTGTTGCATACAGAGGGAGCGCCAGCTTACCTCAGGACTCCGGGTCAACCCCAGCTACAGGCCCCCGCGGCCGACCAGCCCCAGCGGCCGACCAGCCCAAGCGACGGTGTTTCGAAGCTGTATCTTCCCAAGAGCCGACAAACAGTCCATTCAAAACTGATCTCCCCGCCACTGCTCATTTGAGGCGATTTTACAGCTTAATGAGCCAATGGGTGGCCCAGAGGTAAGCTAACGGCCCCTCTAGTGAATGGGATGGGGATATGAAGGTCTTGTGTCTAATCTGTTCATCTATAGCTATCCTAACACAATGAACATGGCTCAATTATTCCATTCCAGCTCTTTCTGAACAGCTTGACACACAGCACTGATGAGGTGACAACCCGTAACTGCTTGTAGGTGTAACTGACCACACTAGCCAGGAGTGGTATGTTAAAGTGGCCAGCGGCAGATGTCCAGGGCTGTCCAGAGGTCCCCAGTCAGGCCAGAGTATGGGTCTAGCTCTCCAGGCGGTACCGAGGGGAGAGCGGCTCCATCTCCAGCACCAGGTCCCGGGACCGAGGAGTCTTACTCTGCTCCACA